>NC_036638.1:0-46860 GCF_002806865.2 Cucurbita pepo subsp. pepo
CCCCAACCCCTAAACCCCTCGTCCATCGACCCTCGACCCCAAACCTAAACCCTAAACCCTAAACCCCAAACCCCGAACCCTAGAGTCCTCTTTCGATTCACGTGCTTTGCCTTCCTTCAATACATCATTTTAACCTACTCCAGACAAGTAAACGCTGGTTCTCGTAATTTCTTTACTTTCTTGGTGCAGGAGGAAGATACCTGGTTTACGATGGCATTGGTCAAGGCAGTATCTGCAGAAGAAATAAATTTGTGGCAGACAGTTTAAATAGCACCCAGTGCATATAATATGGTATCTTCTCCTTGTCAAAGCAAGAAAAAGAAAGCAAAGCTAATCAATTCCTGTCATTGCTAGCTCAGATTTTTACCATTATTCTGTTAAAATACCAGAATCCTCTTCTTAATGCCATGTTTGTCAAACTAAAATATATGCAAAAACTTCAAAGTTAGATGAGTCCTATTCCTGAAAATGATACAGCATATTGCATTTGGGTAAGAAGTTAAAATCATATAACTATACCTCCCATGTATGATTGGAGGAGGACTTGATGATAAGATGAAATGGACTCGCCCAAAACTTCACGAAGTTTGCAAGTTGCACGTGCTGACTACAAAATAGGAACAAACAAGCAGAATGGAAAAAATGATAAAGGAAAATCATAGAAATTAGAACAAGCAAGAAGGGAGCAAGAACTCTAAACCCTACTTACTTCCTTTTAACTGATCCATGATGATGATGTAATTAATTCCAGTTATTCCACTTATTTTCGTCTCCAGGTTTGAAGGAAACTTCTTTTTAGTAGACTTGCTAAACATCAATCTTTAGTAGAATGGTTTCCGTATTTCATGTCTCGCTTTATTGATTCATATCCTTTAACGATGCCCTTTCTCCGACGTCGTGGGCCTCCTGCGCCGTCTCCGAAACCATAACTTTAGCCTTTCCCACAGCACTGGCTATCTTATGCTTACATTTGCCCAAGGCATCGCAAATACGATCTCTGGTGCGGTGCGTTTCGGCGTCTTTGGTGGGTTCGGAAGAGATGGAAACCTTAGTATTGTGTTGTCCTTGGTCGCCATACTCGACCACAACCACTCGGTGACCTTCTTTAACGATAACATCCTGCTCCTGCTCTTGCCGGGGCGCCAGGGAAGGAGACCAGAGTCCCGCTGCAGATAAAGAAGTAATGACCAGACACAACGCGAATAGGTTGGGCATGATGATGATGTTGAAGGTGTCGAAAACAGAAAGATGCTGTACAACCAGAAGTGACAACCAGGAAGATGCTGCACAACCAGAAGTGACACGTAGTACACGTGTTTCGACACGTAGTACATGTAGAGGAACACGTGTTTCGACACTGCATTTCAACGCGACTATAGAAAGCGTACACGATGGAAATAACGCTGAGTCGCTTACCAATCTTGGAGCGATCAGAGAATATAAAGGAATTGTCTTCTCAGGAGTGGATCCCGCTTGGCTGCTGCGGATCCCGCTTGGCTGCTGCGGATCCCAACACAATACTTCAGAATTTGAAAATTAAATAATAAAAAATCTCGGGGCTCTATGCAAGCCAAACAATCAAAGATTGAAATGACAATGAGAAGATCATATCAATTAATTAGGCAAAACAATTGAGATCTCGGTAATGAAAGAAAAGATCATCCTCCAGATTCTCGTCCACAACGGAGTCGATACCAAATTCCTCCCTCCATCGAATTGTGTTTCGGAACATAAGGAATGCATCCCTCACTTTGAACTCCCTCGCCCTCAAAAACTTCAGCAGAATCACATCCGTCCGGTGGTCTTCAAGAAGGGTTTAGGGTTCAGCTTCTTCTCTCTTCCTTTCGGTGGTGTTTTGTGATTTACATGTGAATTTACATGCAAATTGCAATTAGAAGTCATGTCACTACACATGCAAATGTCAACCCAGTTAAGATGTTACAGATTAGTTCCTTCTAACTCTGATTTGTGTTGGTTGGTTAATATTTTGCAATAGAACAGTAAGGAATTCCTTGCAAGCTCAAACAATAAGAGCATGCTTAATATATTATAAAAGTGTTTCTTAGCCAATAAATCAGTTGGAGAGGGAAAAAATTGCGTTCACAGAGTTCCCATTACCAAGATTTCTGACTTGAAGATTGTACCTGCCATTGGTGCTTTCAAAGTCTTCTCCACGAGTGCAGTGACTTGTTTGTGTGCACGAAGGCTTGTTGTAGTATATATGATTGCATGTAATTGTAAAACGTGATTATGAAGTCTCTTGTATGTTTTGAGTGACATGGTATTTCTAAATGAAATTGGCGCTATTATTTGTCAAGCATAGTCATAGGTTGGTCATCCTCCATTTTGGATCTTGATTATAAGATTTTGCCCCTCAACTGCAGCAAGCTATAATATCATTTAAACATATTTCATATACCCTCGTGAGCGTCACCGGTGATGATTTCATGGTATTTTAAATATAATGTGGCTTTTTTAAGTTATCAATCTCTCTATAGTGACGTGGTTTTTCTTTCTTAGAATTATATATTTGGATTTATTATTAATATTATTATTTAGATCTAGAAAGTGGAGGATTGGAGGGAGGGAAGAGGAGTGATTTAAAAATATTTTAAACAAATAATTTTTACCGTGAAACATAGGATTATTTAGATAAATCTTACCCTTTTTACTTTAAATTTGTATAATTATAGTATTATTTAACTTAACTTGAATTAGTATTGTATTTTTATTTAAGTTCAATAGGGAGAAGGCCCCTTGATTATGTCCAAGTTTATGAAAGTTGGGCTATAACTAGAACTAGAATAAAAACTACAACTCTGTCCCTAAATTTAAAATACCCATTTCCCATGCAAAATAAATGCAACCCGAAATATTGGAAGCGAGAGATAAGACCTAAAAAGAAAATTCCAAACTGATTGAATTCACACAAGTTCTGATTAGCCACCAAAATGCGCCATTGACAACTCTAAATTCACACCAATTTTCGGCTGTTGCCTTATAGAACACCAACTCCAACAATCTCTGTGATTGTAATTATTTTTATCCAACTTTGAACGAGGAGAAGAAATTGCCTCACAGATTTCAGTGCTTGAATGATGATCGTGATGTTGTAAAGATAGATTCATAAACATGAATTGTTTTCTTATTTTCTAAATAACCCAAAAAAGGTCAAAGAAAACCATGTCGGTATGGCCTAAATTATAATTATTGTACCTTGTCTTCCCATATCAACCCTCACACTCCTATACATCTGTCCCAAAGAAACATATATAGAAGAATATGAATCCAACCCAAATGAGAAATGTGTTGACTTTTATTTAGCGCGAGAGAGAGAAAGACAAGACCTGGAGATGGCTCTTTACGTGTGAAATGGTGAGTCCCTTGGCATCCATCAGCTGTAGAACAAGCTTAGGCGTAGCTTCTAATTCAACCAAACAAAAACCATGAATCCAAAATGAAAGAACTTTAGACTTCCATGTGTTTGAACTGTAAAAGGAGTAGAAGTGAGAAAAAGAAGTTACTTTGATGGCCACCAAGTGTTTGAATGGCAAGAACAAAGGAGTGATGAAGCTCAGGAGTCCATCTCAATCTTGGGACTTTGGATCTATATGTACTGTCTCACATTTCCAGTTCTACCACACCTACTCATCTTTCTGGACTCGAATAGCTTTGAACTCTCTTAGCTAGTTAGCTTAGCCTGAAGAAGGAAAAGGGTTTAAAGAGAGGGAGGGAAAAGAAGATCACGAGAAAGGGAAAATACGAAGCCCAGTCTGAAAATTCCTTAAAGACTTCTGATAAAATTACCTGCTGTTCTGCTCCTGCTTTTTTCTGTGTACTGCCACTGTTCAACAAACAACAAATACATGTATCATTACCCTGCCACCCAAATCAAATTCTGTCTGTTAAGAGAGAGAGGGAGATCTTGTGAATGTTTTGTTTCCTTTTCTTTTTCTACTTTGAAATGATTACGTCTAAATATATTGTTTGTTTATCGGAATTGGGTTTTTTCTTTTTCTTTTACCATCTCTCCATCACAATTTAATCAAATCGAAAGTGTACTCTTACCGCATCAATCATAAATTTGTAATTTAAAGAAGTGACTTAAGATACTACGCACACCTACGAATTTGGTTGCATTCTTATTTAGCTGAAAATCATTATATTGTCTTGGGTTAGATTTCAAATTCAGACAACCCTATATAAAATATATCAATAGTTTTAATTGCAGTTCCAAGAATCCAATTCTTATATGTCAATTTTTTGAGTATTTGAAATTTGGTGGAAGGAAACGATAATGTGGTTTAAATTCATAAATCAAAAGGAAAACTTTGAACTTAAAATACAGCAGAGAACTCGTCATCTTTTTTCTAGATACAGAAAACCAACCCCATCAAAGACATCCCTTCACAGACCTAAATTCAAATCCAATTCCTGAGGAGCATAAAACTCGATTAGTTACAACTCTCTTAATTTCTTTTCAAACTTGAACTTGGAAAAATTGTATCTGAAAAGTTATGAAACCATTGATATCAGTAATGATGTTAAGAATTTGAAACGTAACAAATCAACATCGGGAAGGATATTCGCAATTCAGTACACATCAACAACATTCAGATGCTGAATAAAATAGAAATGCTGAATAAAGGATGCCGAACAAAGAAATCAAAGGATTAAGTTTATAATTTTTGGTAAGGGATAACTTTATTCTAAATGCTGAATAAGGGATATGCCCAACAGATTTAAAAGTCGTTTACGTTTTCAAATACCTTCCTATTGCTGGCAGCAGGAAATAGCGAACCTTGACATGTCAGTAATTTATGATATCCTGTCAGATTTAGGTGAAACAATCAACAAGTAACTCGACATGATGCAAAGTTAATCACCCAAGTTGTTACAATTCGACACCCAAAGTATTTTAGATTTCACATTAATCCAAAATAGATCTTTTCTTCAAGACAATTTTCCCTGCAGAAGTCCAAGCCCATTTTTTCAATGCAATAAAGTTGAAAGATCAACTTCCAAGTCTTCTTCAATGTAATTCCAATCCCAAACCCACCCCCTCAAGACTCCTTCATCGCCTACTCCCTCCACACATCCCCCCCAGCAAGAACCCAACACCAACACCATTCTGATCCTCCTGGTTAATAAAAAAAATGGTAGTTGGCATGTTTGCATTGATTAAACAATCCTTATCCACAATGTTGATCTAGATTCTCAAGGATTACAATTGGAAGCCCTTTTCTCAATTTTGAAGGTAAGGGAGCTTATGTAAACCTCAAGAAGTGTCAATTCCCTCAGCCAAAGGTGGAGTGCTTGGGACACCAGATTATAGCAGGGGAGTTGAAGTGGATCCAACCAAAATCCAAGGAATGCTACAGTAGCTTACATTGAAATCATCGAAGGTGTTAGGACGTACTTTGGATTGATAAGATTCTACCAACGACTTCCCACTAAATATGGAAAATTGTTCCCCTCACTTAGGGGTTGAAGAAAGATGCATTCATATGGAATGAGGAAGCTACTTGTGCGTTGGACTATTAACGTAAGCAATGATCTCTTTTCCTATTTTTCCCTCTCTGACTCAAGCTTAGGGGCAGCTCTTTATATAAAACTACCTATGAGTGAGAACAATGGTCATTGCATCAATAGTATAGACATGATTACACAACATCTTGGAGCCTGCGCACCGAGAACCTTTGCGCATCAACATTAGGCTGGGCAAGCACCTCCAATTAGGCACTCACCTAAAAGAACCCTATCAGTTTAATTCTGTCTTTTATGTTTATTTTTTAAAAAATATACTCAGAAGACCCATGAAACCTAGTTATCTAAGCCCATGGAAAGCCATCCAAACATCGTTGCTTCTAATTCTCTCCCACATCTAGATTTGCACAAAAACCACACCTAGTCTTGTGCCTCAAGCAACCATCTCAATAAAGTTATAAATAAAAACACTTACATTTGTTGACTAACATGCAATTAGCACTTCTTCTTTTTTTTTTTNTTCAAGTTTGCAATGATCAATAAATACATCTTTTGGAGACGTGAGTGAGCACTTCAGTAGTGCTTCTAGGAAATGTAAGAAAGAGCCTTTTGCCTTTTGCCTTTTGCCTTTTGCCTCTTCCTCCTCCACCCCTTACCACTCTTCTTTATTTGACTGATCTTCTCCTCTCGTGGGTGAAAGGTATTAAGCCCACTCACTTAGGATATCACTCAAGAAATTGATGTCTCATATCATCTCTCACCATATGCAATCACTTGAGTGCACCTTGAAAACGCTATATGAGAGTCTTGATACGATGAACATAATTCAACGAAGAATTCATTCTTTGATTTTGAATCCTTCTCAATGTACATTGTGTCTAAAGAAGTATGAAGATATGGCTCTTCTATGCTTTACGTCCTTTTTGCAAGAAAATGTGCAACTCTGTATTGCCAATCTTTGGGTTCTCTTGGTGTTTTAATCATTCTTTAATAGAAAATGTGAAGCAATTGTTATGCATAATCTTGTTCAACGAAATCGTAAAAAGGCCTTCAGTTAATTTTATAAAAAAAATTAACAACATTTGGGAAGGGAGATTCAAACTTCTAACTCTTGGTCAAGAGTACATGTCAATTATTATTGAGCTATACTCACTTTGATAGTCTTCATCTAATGCTTTAAAANAAAAAAAAAAAAAAAAAAAAAAAAAAAAAAAAAAAAAAAAAAAAAAAAAAAAAAATCAAGGAAGAAGAAGAAAGAAAATTATTCCTTTCGGGTTNTTTTTTTTTTTTTTTTTTTTTTTTTTTTTTTTTTTTTTTTTTTTTTTTTTTTTTGTAATAAATTACTCTATATAAATTCGAGATAGGATAGTTTTATCTTGAGGCTTTGGAGATGCATATTTGGGAAGAGTTTTTGAAGATGTACTACAATGCTATCTTTTCTTACATATTGTGAATGGGAGTTGTCGTTATCTCTTCATAACTTTATACAATATCATAAAATGTTCGTTTCATATGGAACTTCATCGCTAAAATTTTTAGAGTTCCCTTAGAACTAAGAACCAAGCAGTGAACACCGAACAAATAGAACAGTCAACTAACCTTTCGTATTTGATATACCAAGCATTCCTTGAGTCATCTGAGGGAGGAATTCTTTTTCTAACTGAACAAAAATGAGCACTGAGAGCATAGATTAAATAACGATAAAACTTTTATGGCCAGTATGATAAGTGAAAATAATCCTTTGTTCACTGAAAAATAGATCCTTGTAGGTTGTAACTTTTAAGCATCTTTTGCAACTAGGATAACCCACTTTCCATGAAAGATTCATACTCTAAAACGGTAGAAGAGGAAAATATATAATCATTTTGGGGTGGATCATTCATAATTTCCTTTTACTATCCTAAGAGTCTAACAGAACTTCCAGTAGCCCAACCTTACAAAAGGTACTACTATTAAATCTTAAGAAATTGGTACAAAAGATCAGTCCCTCTCACAAATAAAGCTCGAGGTGAATTTTAAGAGTCTTGAGTTGACCAGAAGAAATGATGAATGGACCTTTATCAAGTAGTCAATCGAGTAAGTTCATTTGAAAGACTTATGATATATCCAATTGTTTTCAAAACAACTTGGCCAATTTTAGTACCGTTTTGACACCCAATAAGAGCTTATGCTTCCAGAGCCCAAGCTTAGGAAATAACTGGTTTCCTTGGTAGTGCCCAAGTTTGGGAAATAATGATCCTCTTTATCTAATTTATTTTATGAAACAGGACACGTTCTTCCTTTTTCTCAAATCTCGGACTGTTTCGTACAACCGATTTTGGCGTATGACGCACACAAATTGCTACGTGTCAATCATAGTAGTATAAACGCCTTCATCCCTAAGTTTATGGGTTTTCTTATCCATAGCAACAGCACAAGTCGAGAGAAATAGATCCAAACCATGCTATAGGTCAAACCATGAACCGGTATCAGCTCAAAATGATTACAGCCCTAAAAAAAGAAGCAAAATAGAAAAAAGAAGAACAATTTTAAACAATCGAACCCAGAGAATAAGAACGATGACACGGTAAAAAGAAAAGGGCAATAGAATCGAACAATAATGTTCAAGGAGATTAAAGAGGTAAAGACGAACTAACCTAATTGAAGATTGACGTCATACATTGGCAGTTTTGGGAATGAGATTAATACCCTTCTTCAAGTTGGCCTCCTCCTCACGGATCTTCAGCATCTGAAGCATCTGAAGCATCCTCTCCATAACGAGCTCATATTCACACTTCTCGTAGGAATGGCGCTCGTTTTCGCATTTCCATGGGAGGTAGAACTCTGATTGGCGACAAGTGAGCGCACTGGTCTCGGTAAGGGATTGGAACCCTAGCCTCGACCATCTCAGCCTGCGTCGCTATCATCTTCTTCGAGGAGCCCGAGACTTCCATAATGATCTACTCTCTTCGGCTGTCGCCCCGGTTCGTGAGCTTGACTGTGAATATCAATGGCCGTCCATCGCAATTGAAGTAAATTGTTTACACGAAAATTTGATAGTATTACACCAAACACAATTATTTATTTTTTTTCTTATTTTTCTTGGTTTATTCTCAAACATTTTAGATAAACCTCGGATCAAATTCTTTCTATAGCTTAAAATGACAAATTAAGAACAAAAAGTGTGATGAATTAATAAAAGTATCCTTTAATTTAGTAATTGGTCTAAAATACTCTAAAATTTGAAAAAATGCTTTTGTTTTAAATGAAAACTTTTAATATTTGGTTTCAAAGTTACTAACTTTCAAATGTGATCGAAAATTAACTTTCAAAATATTTATTAATATTCTTGATACTTACCTATTTTAATTATAGGTTATTTTGAGTTGGGAAGAACCAACTTTAAAACAAATTAATCTTAATTTAGCAAAATTAAGACAAAAGTTAGGTGCATTATATACTTACATATTTTACATATTATTAGGATGGAACTTCAACCAAGTTATTAAAGTGCCCTAAAGAATTAAACTTGCCAAACAAAAAAATAGTTTTGTCCCTTGCAAATCTAGTCTAAACTATAAACAAAAACTTAAAAAAGTATATTTAGAAGAAAAAAAAAAAAAAAAAAGTCGATGGCACGTGATCACTCCAGTCCACATCGAATCATTAATTACTAAAATTTTGTTTCAAACTAAATAATAATAATAATAGGAATAAATAAGGCCTACCTTCGACGTGCACGTGATAACGATGAGCTCAGCCACCAACCATTTGACTCTTGCCACCGTCGTCCAGCTTTGACAATGGAGCTTCACCGTTACATCATTTCATCCCATATTTCTCTGTTTCTCTCCCCATCTCTCTCTCTCTCTCTCTCTCTCTCTCTCTCTCTTTCTCTCTCTCTCTCTCCCCATTTCCTGCGATCTTTTTCCCTGAAACCCCAGACCCTTAATCCCAATTCTCCCCGATGGGTCTTCATAGCTTCTTCTTAATCCTTCTTCCCGTCTCTTTCTTCTTCCAATTCCGCCTCTCCCTTTCCCAGAACCCCACAATTTGCCATTCCGATGATTTCAAGGCCTTGCAGGACTTCCACAGCGCGTTTGATTCCCAAATCGACGGATGGCACACCGGCTGTTCGACGAATTGCTGCAGTTGTATTGGCCTCACTTGTGACTCTTCTGGACGGGTTGTGAAGATGGAGCTTGGTGGTAGGAAGATCAAGGGTCAGTTACCTTACTCGATTGCGAGATTGGAACACCTCAGAGTTCTCAATCTGTCTTCTAATTCTCTCAATGGGTCCATTCCCTTGGCTCTGTTTCATCTACCATACTTGGAAGTTCTTGATCTCAGTTTCAACGATTTGGTTGGGAGCATCTCATCAGGTACCATTAATTTGCCTTCCATCCGGCTTCTTAACGTTTCTCATAATAACTTTAATGGAAGTCTTCCACTTGGGGTTTGTGTTAACTCCTCTAGAATCGAGATTCTGAATCTGGGTTTCAATCGTTTCACTGGCATGTTTCCTGTTGAGCTTGCTGAATGTGTTTCCTTGAAGAGACTGTTTGTGGAATCGAATTTACTCAGTGGTGGGATACCTGATGAGGCTTCTGGATTGAGGAAATTGACACATTTTTGTGTTCAGAATAACAAGCTTTCTGGTTCTTTGAATGGTGTTGTTGGGAATCTCACAAACCTTGTTCGATTGGATTTGTCATCTAATGGGTTTTTCGGCGAAATTCCAGATGTTTTTTATAACTCTGTGAATTTGAGTTATTTTGCTACCGAATCTAATAGGTTTAGCGGAAAGATTCCCAATTCTTTGTCAAACTCTGCTTCACTCACTGTCCTAAATTTGAGGAACAATTCAATACAGGGAACTCTTGATCTCAACTGTTCAGCAATGAAAAGCCTGGTTACACTTGATTTAGGCACTAATAGGTTTCATGGCTCTATACCAAGTAATCTTCCCTCTTGTACTCAACTGAGAAGTATAAACCTTGCTAGGAACAACCTTGGCGGTCAGATCCCCGAAAGCTTTAGGAATTTTCAGAGCCTCTCGTATTTATCACTTACGAATACGAGCATTGTTAATGTTTCGTCTGCTCTTAACATCTTGCAACATTGCAAGAATTTGAGTACAATGGTCCTTACCTTTAATTTTCGTGGTGAAGTGTTGGAAGATGATCCTAACTTGCATTTCAAGAGCCTCCAAGTTTTTATAATTGCTAATTGTGGATTGAAGGGAATCATACCCCAGTGGTTGAGAGGTTCTAGGAAGCTGCAGTTGTTGGATTTGTCGTGGAACCGTCTTGGAGGAACTATTCCACCCTGGTTCAGCGAGTTGCAGTCCTTGTTTTACTTGGATTTATCTAATAATTCATTCACTGGATATATCCCTAAAGAGATGACTATAATGAGGAGTTTCATTGACAGAAAATTCTCGCCCGATGAACCTTCCTCACTAGATTTTTCCCTTTTTGTGACAAGAAATGGAACTGGATTGCAGTACAATCAAGTATGGAGGTTTCCACCCACTTTGAATCTCAGTCTCAACAATCTCAGTGGGCCAATCTCGCCAGAGTTTGGAAATCTTAAGGAGATTCTAGTTCTTGATCTGAAAATCAACAGCCTTTCGGGATCGATTCCGAGCAGCCTTTCGGGGATGGTTAGCTTAGAGACTCTGGATCTTTCTCACAACAATCTTTCAGGAATAATTCCTCCTTCACTGCAAAATCTCAATTTTTTGTCTAAGTTCAGTGTTGCATACAATCATTTACATGGGGCAATTCCTGAAGGAGGTCAGTTTCATAGCTTTGATAACTCTAGCTTTGAAGGAAACAATTTTTGTGTCCGAGACCGTATATGTACGTCAATTGATCCTCTCGTGCCATCCCACAAATCAAGAATGGATATAGGGAGTATTGTAGGTATTGTTATCGGTATTGTGTTCGGGATCATGTTTCTTATAACTCTTATGGTTGTGTTTATGCTTCGGGCTCCTCGGGGAAGAGTTGGAGATCCCGAAAATGAAGTGTCTAATACTGATGATAAAGACTTGGAGGAAGGCAGGTCAGGATTGGTAGTTCTGTTCCAAAACAATAACAATGGAAGCCTCTCGCTGGAGGACATTTTGAAATGGACAAATGATTTTGATCAAGAAAACATCATAGGATGTGGGGGTTTTGGTTTAGTTTACAAAGCAACCCTTCCTGACGGCAGAAAGGTTGCCATAAAACGGCTATCTGGTGATTGTGGTCAAATGGACAGAGAATTTCGGGCGGAAATCGAAACGCTTTCTGGTGCTCAGCATCAGAATCTTGTTCTTCTTCTAGGGTATTGTTTGTATAAAAATGACAGGCTTCTGATTTACTCTTTCATGGAGAACGGTAGCTTAGATTACTGGTTACATGAAAAACTTGATGGTCCGTCTTGCCTTAATTGGGATACCAGACTGCAGATTGCTCGGGGGGCAGCTGCAGGGCTGGCTTATTTGCATCAATCCTGTGAACCTCATATCCTCCATCGAGATATAAAGTCGAGTAACATTCTTTTAGACAAAAACTTCAAAGCTCACTTAGCCGATTTTGGTCTTGCCAGGCTCATTCTTCCCTATGATTCCCACGTCACGACCGATCTTGTTGGTACACTGGGCTACATTCCACCAGAGTACGGGCAATCCTCGGTGGCAACTTACAAAGGGGACGTGTATAGTTTTGGAGTTGTTCTATTAGAGCTTTTGACTGGTAAAAGGCCAATCGATATGTGCAGACCGAAAGGAGTTCGAGACTTGATCTCTTGGGTGTTTCAAATAAGGGAAGACAGAAAAGTAAGTGAGGTGTTCGATCCATTAATATACAATAAGCAGCATGAGACAGCGATGTCTGAAGTTCTTGATATAGCATGCCTTTGCTTATGCAAGGTACCTAAAGAGAGGCCTTCAACTCAACAGCTGGTTTGTTGGCTTGATAGAGTAGGTTAAATCTCCCAAGCTTCTCAACTCAAACATTTGTACATTTTAGTATACTGCATATATTCCACACGGTAATTCTCTTGTGTACATATGCACATCCAGCAGTCTCAATTGAAGATGTGAAGCTTCATTTTGAGATTAAATAGTAATATTTTGAAAACTTGTAAACTAAAAGTAGATAAGTTGTTGAAAGGAGCCTAAAAAGTCTCACTTTTGACTAATAAGATAACGTTGATTTTCCCTTGTGCGGAACTATGAATTGTATTTTGGGTTCATAGGCTAGACTTTGAATAATGTTCTCTAAAATTTTAGATAACTCTCAATATATATCTTTAAAACTTTTGTTGAGGGTCAGATTAGGCTTCATGGATCGACCAATATTTGATGCCTACTTTTGATTAACAATTTTCCCCCCCTTTTTCCCTCTTCTTTCTCCAAACTAAATGGTGGAATTGAAATTTTTTAATATGTGAGGGCAAAATCTGCGAATTTTAAATGACAAAAAGTAAGAATCATTTAGAGGAGTAGAGATCATTTTGTGTATGTAAGGAATAAATTTTGTGGCTCCCATTTTAGAGCAGGTTTCAATTGTGCTTATCCACGTTATGGAGTATTTTCTACCATAAAATAATAATAATAATAATAATAAATAAATATTGAGTTTTTCAAACATAAGATTTGATTGAGATAGCGAAATGGTTTGACATTTGATTCTAAATAAAGATGGAAATTTGACCAATGAAGGGATAGGAAGGAATGATAAAAGATGGTCAAATATGGAAATTCCATGACCACATTTGTCAAATTTGTGAGGTCACACCATTATTAAATGTAGTCAAATCAATCTTTTTTGTTAATAGAATAATCGGAAATGGTCAATAATATTCTAAATATACATAAATCTATTGATTTTTTTTTCTATGCCTATTTGGTGTATAATTTTTTTAATGTAAAGTTTGGAAAATCGTTATTGGTACTCATTCATGTTAGCCACAATTTGAGATCAAAGTGTTTGCCCGATTCTATATCGAAACATATGAAGCATTCTGAAAGTAAGTAAAACAAACATTTTTTATTTTATCTTTTTTCTCTTGAAATCAAAAGACAAAACTGGAATGCCACAAGTCAGGGAGTGGAGTTGCATTTGGAGTTCGGCCAAAATTTTCATTTTCTTTATCTATATGTGTTGGCCCAAAGTTTTCTCGCATTGGGCTTTGTATGTTTCGCCTATGATTTCTTGTTTTCTTTGTCCAATTTTATCCCATAATATTAGCTTCCACTTTTTTTTATTAGGATTTTGGGTTTGACTTGTTATAAGACGATAAGCAACCTTTGTTTAATGTATATATACCAGACACACGCATATTATTACCACACACACATAAAGATTAGTGTGATTGTAACAGAAATGGAGTGTGAATGGATGATTTTCTGATGAGATCCCCCAAATGCAAGGAAGATGGTTGGGCGTTGTCGGCAAAGACAGAAAAACAAGAAACAAGTTGGGTCTTCCTCTTTTGAGACGTGGTTAGTGGTTACAACGAATGATTTTAAGAAAGAATTAAAAAGATCAATTGTTTTAATATGAAAATTTTAAGATTTTTGGACAGAAATGAAAAATAGATAGCCAGCCCAGCCCAGCCCAGCCCAGCCCAGCCCAGCCCAGCCCATGTAAGTGAAAATCGAAACCTGTTTATTTCTTTTGAGGCCGCCTTCTCGCAAATACCTTCATTCTTCTTTCTAGGGCAGCAGCACTAGCAGCACTCCGCTCGTAGCCGCCGGTAACCCCTCTCTTCTTCTCTCTCTTGAATGCCCGTTCGTTTTTTCGTTTTCATCGTTATGTTTTCTTTCTGTCTTTGTGTACTCAAAACAAGAAAATATTTCCGTCTTTTACTGACAAGAATCAACAGTCTTGTTCAATTTATCTATTGCCTCAAGACTTCGGGATCTTTCCCTTAAGTCTTGCCTATTGTTTTGATTTGTTTGTTACAGTTAGAGTGTTGTGTTTTCATCCTTGATTTCGTTTATTAGTGCTATTCTTATTGATAAATTTCCTCCCGTTTCGTTGTTTGGTTCGGGCAGGAGGGTAATTTTGATACAGGGTTTCAGCGATGGCACCTAAAGGTATGTGCGCATTGTGTTTTTGTGGTTTCAGTACGCAATGTTCGTTTATTCGAATCAGTGAGTTCCATTGTAATCTAGTACGGGGATATTACTCGAAAATTTATGATATCCACTTCTGCTCTGAGTTACATGGGTCAGTGGATTTCTATGTGCCTGGTGTTTATAGAAATTTATTTTCTTCTATTCCTATGTATACAATTTGGTGTTAGGATTTAAACATATTATATTGCTGTGAAGATTAGTTAGTTGTGACCAATGCTCTCTATATTTTCCAGTATAGTTGGTACCGATCCTAGAAATTGTTAGTGCATTATGTCCTCTTTCATTTAGTTGTTTTCTCCTCGTTTGATGGAAAACAAATTGATGTTCTAAATTTGAATTGTTTTGAGAATATACTGGAAGAATGGCATCTGAGCTCTTAATGTACTGTACTAACTGGTTGCTCTTGAGCTGTTGCAATTCTTTGTTGTGTTCTATTCTAAATTGATGGTTTTGCAGCTGACAACACCAAGAAGACTGATCCTAAAGCACAAGCCCTGAAGACAGCCAAGGCGGTCAAGTCTGGACCAACTTTCAAGAAGGCTAAGAAGATCAGAACATCGGTCACATTCCATCGCCCCAAGACATTGAAGAAGGATAGGAATCCCAAGTATCCTCGGATCAGTGCGACTCCTAGACATAAGTTAGACCAATACCAAATTCTTAAATATCCATTGACCACTGAGTCTGCAATGAAGAAGATTGAGGATAATAACACACTTGTTTTTATTGTCGATATTCGTGCCGACAAGAAAAAAATTAAAGATGCTGTGAAGAAGATGTATGACATTCAGACCAAGAAAGTGAACACTTTAATCAGGTACGCATGTATGAATTTAGAAGTTACACTTGCCACCAAAGTTTACCATCATCATTTACCTAGGTGGCATGGAACAGAAGAAATAATAGTTCGTATGATTCTTTCTAGCTTCGCCAATGGCAATACATTAGCTATAACTGCTTGGCTGTTTGGGTTCGATAGTGCATGCCATTTTATTTTCAGATATTTTTCATAATGAATAAAGTTAAAATTGATTTCTTAAATGCATATGTTAGGTTATGACTAGTGTCCTAACTATATTCTTGGTATGCAGGCCTGATGGAACAAAGAAGGCATATGTTAGGTTAACCCCAGATTATGATGCTCTAGACGTGGCAAACAAGATTGGAATTATCTANATTCCAAAATTACTTGAGTTAGAATAACTCAGAGAAGCAATACAAAAAATAAATAATCGGAAAAAAAATGACATTTAGAAAAATAACAAAGAAAATAAAAGAAAAAGGAAAAAGGTAATAAAACAAATAAATAAGTGGATTTTAAATACCTTCCCATACCCACATTTTTTATGGCTATGAAAAGAGCTTTCCCAAGCAATAAATTAAGTCCCATGCCCCAAACATAGGTTTTAGGAACCCATGTCATTTCCCATCTCAAGTCCCATCCCAAACAATAAATGCCCCCTAAATGGTTATGGAGATGAAATCTTCGGAGAGAGAAAATGACAAATTATCTAGAAACTAAATGTTGTAATATTTAATTTGTTTCATCAGTGCATTAGAAACTATAAATGTTAAAATAGGAAATAAAAACAAGAAAGGAACAAATTTGAATTGTTTGTAACTGGAACTACAAATGGAGTCCACAATTTAAGTCCTAACATATGGACTCTTTTAACCCACCTAAATAACTCAACACCCAAATACACATTCCTAAATGTGGTCGAAGAGCTAAAAAACAAAACCAAAACACCCGCCATAACCTTAAATTAAACCCAAGCAAATGAATACTTTAGCATCCATCAGCCCATAAGAGAAATCTCTGTTTGCGCGTAGTTTTCCCATCTCACTTTCGGGATCTCTCTATTTTTGCTGCACATTCTGTATTTCCCCAATTTCGTTAAAATGCCGCAACACACCTAGATTATTTGCCCCAAAACGAAGAACCAAGAATATTCACTCACAACACAGCTACATTATTTGCTCGATTGATCGCATTGCTGTTTTCTTTTTCGTCGTTGAATTTCGCGGAGGAACGACGATTCTCTATAATTCGTTTCCACGTGAAAGGGGAGGAGGATTAATGGAGACTAGCAGCGTCGGCATGGATAATTCGCCGGCGAAGGCGTTTTTGTTGATCGACGCAACCACTTGGTGGCAAGAAATCAATGATTCTCTCCTTTGGCAGGATCATATCTTCCTCACCCTTGCCGCTCTTTATGGCATCGTCGCCATCGTCGCTCTTGTAGGCTCCTTCTCTCTGTTTCTATACCCTTCTGTTCCCGTCCTTGTCCTTGTGTTTTCTGTTGTTAATCTCTCGTCGGAATTGAATTTGGGGAATTGGGTTTTTGTTTACTAGACTGAATATTTGATTTTCATGGTGTCCCTTGTTTCTGGTTTCCTTAATTTCGTTGTTGTATTGGGTTATTTGCTCATTGCACATCTAATTCACCTGGACTTGAATATGGGGTTTTATTTAAGGATTTTGTTGTTTCTGATTCATAATCCCTATCTCTGTGCTAGGAAAAGAACGAAGAGCTAGCAAACATGGAGCTTTCTTTGTCATTCTACTTTTGATCCTTAATTGTTTCTTTAGAATGAAAAACTGTAGTGGGGACTCTCTGGTTTTAGGCAATGGAAAAAGAATGGATGAGATAATGAATTCGATTGTATGAATCGTTGTTGGGGTTCTTAAATGTTTAATGTTAGGATGTTTGTGCCTGGTTTTAGGTTCAACTAGTTCGTATACAATTGAGGGTGCCGGAGTATGGTTGGACCACGCAGAAGGTCTTCCATTTTCTCAATTTCTTGGTGAACGGAGGTTTATTTCATCGGTTTTGTTTTTCCTTTTTCCACTTACCTTTTCTTTAATTGTTGTGAGTTCTGTGAATCTCTGGGCTAAGTGATTAAATGTATCTCACTGCAGTGCGGGCAGTCGTTTTTGTATTCCGTCGTGACGTACAGAGTTTGGAACCACCGGTGTGGTTTGGTTCTTAATTGGTTGTTCTGATTTCTTTTTCCTATCACATGTTTAATGTTTCCCTTGTTTGTCTGTCTTAATAGATTCTCCATCATATCTTGCTTGACATGCCAAGCCTTGCCTTCTTCACAACTTATGCTCTATTGGTTTTGTTTTGGGCAGAGATTTACTACCAGGTGGACATTTTTATTTTTGAATTCATAATGTTCTTTTTGCGAATATGGAAAGACTATATATACACACCTTACAAAAACTTTCCTCAGGCACGTGCTGTATCAACTGATGGGTTGAGACCAACTTTCCTTACGGTAAATGCAGTGGTCTATATTATTCAGGTGAGGCTCATTGCTATATCACGATTGAGAGATGAAGAATAGAATATTAGGGGCGAGGAGAGTTCAGGGGAGGAGGTTTGGTCTTTAGCAAGGTTTGACGCCTCATTTTGGGCGTCCATGTTGAAGGAGTTTTGCAATTATTAAGTTAGGTCTTATTATTCTAAATGGTAGCTCTTTCCTAGGCCGCCAAGCTAGGTATCATCAGCCTCCTTTTAGGTGGTTGTTTTGTAGGCCCGTTTTTTATTGGCTCGTGTTTTCGTCCCTTGTTAGCTCTCTTGTCCTCTTTCATCTTTTCTGATTTTTTCATTTTAAAAAAAAATGTGTATCAGGGTGTTGGCTCGTTGTGGCCATTTCAATTAACGACATCAACAATCATTTGATTCATAACACCAGTTATTAATTTCATAATCTAGTGAATATGAGTGAGAATAATGCGTCCTTAAGCATGTTGGATGGTAAAGCAGACCATTGACTCAACGTGTAACTAACCATACATGTGTCGGCTGTATTTTGCATTCTGCCTACTACGTGGATCATTATTCATAGTCAATAGCCAGCATGTTAACCGATTAATATATTTAACCCTTCTTTTTCTAAAAGTTTGATTGAGTTGCTTGCAGATTGTTTTGTGGCTGATATTGTGGTGGAATCCTGTTCATGTTCTGGCCACCCTTTCTAAGATGTTCTTTGCCAGTGTCTCTTTGTTTGCTGCCCTCGGGTTTCTTATTTATGGGGGAAGGTAATATTAGCATCTGCTTTTTCTCTGTTTCTTTATGATTTACATACATTTAAATAATCCTTTTTTCTGTGATGGAGGAGTAAGAAAAAAATCTATGTTTATTGCTTATAGAACCCATACACTACAAGGGAAGTTTGTGATCATGAACTTCTAAACGGGCCTTGTGTTTCTTTAATTGGGGAGTAATTTTGTTAATGGCTGCTGTATTTTAAAGGTATATGTGCCAGATATGATTTATAGCTTAGGGAAGCTGTATATGTCCGAGTAAAAATCCATTTGCCTATAGATTTAATTATTAAAGGTGGAATATAAAGTTGCAGCTCACTGGTCCCCAGTGAGTGGTTCTTCCAGTTGAATAATTTCATTTCTTCCGGTGTTGATGGATACCGGTCATTGAGATTGGAGAACCTGAGATGAATCGGTTGAGACGACCCTAATCAATTCTGAAAAGTTAATGAAGACTTCTAGAAGGGTTTTTTCTTTTTTTGGTGTTGTGTGTGTGTGTGTGTGAGAGAGAGAGAGAGAGAGAAGAAACTACTTTCATGAAAGAATACACCAACAGAACATAAGCCAAAGGAACAAGGGAGCCACAACAAAGTTAAAACGAAAGGCTCCTGTCATTTCAAATTTAATCCAGGAAACAGAAAACACTGAGAACCAAAAACGTGGACAGAGCGATTGAAGGCGAGCCATTCTTCAATTGTTCTCTCTGTGTGAGTCGTATGATATTTTCCCCCCTGAAATTCTCAGTTTAATTGGGGTTGGAGAATCCTTTTTTTCCTCAAAACAATTTCAAGGATGGGGGGCAGAATGTAACCTTGCTTTGACCCCAATCTCTACCCTGAAGTTTTTTTTAAAATATTTACAGCACAAGGCTTTTTGTTGGTTATGGACCTTATGGTTAGAAAGTCAACCATAAATAAGTTAGCGTCTTGGCAAGACTTTTTTAAATCTATATTTAAAAATATTAAAGGAGTTAGATTATTCTTATTATTTTTAGGGAAACGGTGCTGTTATAACTACAAATAGTTGAACTTTAGCAATATGCATACTAGCACTGAATTTTAAAGGTTGGAATCCCAAGGTATTTCTAAATTGCGAGGGTTGCTGCAATTATTTGCCTTCATACTTATGAAATTTAAATCCAATGACTAATGGAGATATAGCTATAGGGTATGTAATATTTTCAAATTTTTAGGAGTAATTTTTTAGATTCAAAGTTGGGCGTGACAGTACCAATGTTTAGTTTTGGAGTGGTTTCTTGTTTGCCAAAAATAATTTAAGAGTTGAGGAAGGTTCACTTTTCTTGTCATATGATAACCCTTTTCGTGCAGAATTATTAAATCATGTGATCTTCAGTAGTTTTCACTTCCGTTGGCTTTTCTCTTTTGGTGCACTATTGGCATCTGGCAGACTTGGAAATTCCCTGTCTGTGACATTACTTGTAATTTGCTAATGGTTACTTTAACTGTCTCTGGGTAGATTGTTCTTGATGTTACAGCGCTTTCCTGTGGAATCCAAAGGAAGACGTAAGAAGTTGCAAGAGGTAGGATGTTATAGACTTCTTTTTAGAATTTTGATTCGTTTTAATCTTTCCCATAGATTCTCTCTTTTAACTTTTATTTGTTTTGGGTGGGACAGGTTGGCTATGTGACAACTATATGTTTTTCTTGTTTCCTCGTCAGATGCATCATGGTGAGTTTACTTCTCTCCAATGTTGTTATGCTGTACCATTGGGAGTGATTGCATTAGATATTCTGCCTTGTAGAGTTAGTATGTTATCATACTTACAATCGGTGTGTAGAACAAACATCTCGCTCATTATGATTGATCAAATTTTTAAAAATATTTGTGACAAGTTTAAGAAGTTGGACAATTGTAATTTATAATGGAGGTGCTAACTATTATAATCAGCTTTTGTTACTTGATGTGCATGAAAATTAGCATAGAATAATGTTTTAATAAGATATGAAGACAAGCAACTCAAGAAGGTTAGTTGTATCGGCGGTTACCTACATGTTTTACCGCACCAGTAACTAGGCCGGGCCTGGGTATTATAATGAACTTCAAATTCATTTTCGTTTGGGTCCTTAACCAATCATCAAGGAAAGCCTAACGCCGTCCTCAAGGATTAAGCATAACGTAATAGAGTTACATATAGGCTTATCCTTGTAGCTATTACTTGTGTATTATTTAATCGCTGTTTTATGCATATACTATACAGTGAAATGAACAACATGTTGTTTTGCCTTTCAATTGCTTTATATTCATACTCATTCGTTTTAATCTTGGTTTAATTTTCTTGCGCTGTAGATGTGCTTTAATGCTTTTGATCAAGCTGCAGACCTTGATGTTTTGGATCATCCTGTTCTAAATTTTATATACTACCTGGTAAATTCGGATTTACCTATGTTATTTCGCTTGTGGTTGTTTGTATTACTAGTCAATTGGGGTATTCTAATCAATATGATGAGTTTCCTGCATTCTATTAGTGTTCTATGATGATGAATTTAGTTCAAGTCTCAACGTTAAGCTTGGGACTTGGTGCCTTTTCATAAAGGTGAAGCCTTACCCTTAAAATTATAATATTCTCCTCGATGGGAGATGGGTTATTCTTTGAACGGAATACGTTGTTCCTTAGTATTTTCTACTTCTTTTTGTTCAGGAAAATGTGGAACGTCATTCTCTTTCAAAAGTATGAGTTCTTACTTGTGTTTCCATGTATGCAGTTGGTTGAGATTTTACCTTCTTCTCTGGTCCTCTTCATTCTGAGAAAGCTGCCTCCCAAACGAGGAATTACGCAGTACCATCCTATCCGCTGAAAGGGTTGAGGAAGAAAAAGAAAGTGTGGTCAAGGTTTCAACTTCTTGCATCAGAAGGAAGCGGAAGAATTGGGAATGAAAAGGTACATGCTTTCTAGGGAAACATGCCTGAGGCATTTGGAGTTGTGTTTAAATAGAAATGAAGAGGTACAGGCCCGAGATTAGTGTTGGTGTGGCATATGATTTAACCTAACTCGCTGGATCTCTTGTTGTTGCCTTTTTGGTTCAATAATAGCAAGAGAAACAGTGACATTTCTAAATGCTTTTCCCTGTATATATACCCAACAATTGCATCTGAATTCTGCTTTTATAACTCATGCTCTATGACTCGTTAATTTTTTGCGACAAAAGCCATTAGAGGCGGAGGAATTCAAACCCAAGACTTGACATTTTTAAACTAGCCGCTCTTTTCTTCTTTTTTTTTTTAGTGCAACAGGGATTGAAACTTGAACTCCGACGTGAAGGAAAGTAAATGGTGCCTTAAATGTTGAACCCTTGTCCTCATTTTTTTTTTCCTACATCATTTTTGTACACTAATTTCTCATTTCATTTCCTATTGTTTAAGTTTTGATCAATAATTTGGTTGTGTTTAAGCTATCCACCAAAATGGATGTAGGCGAAAAGTATAAAGATTTAAAACCCCTCTTAAGAAAAGGCAACCATTCATGTGACATTTTGACCCACATGCCTCCAATTTATGTTGAATCTATCTATTCGTTGGATTTCTTGGCCCTACCCAGGTGACCACCGCCAATTGGAATAATAATTATTATCAAAGATATTAATGAAACGGACAAAATAATGTCAAAGAAAGAAATGGACAAAGCTCCTACTTGCTAACCTTACCCACACCGTCATTTTCGGATTGACACACCAACCAATGAAACTATTCAAAAAAAAAAAAANAAAAAAAAAAAAAAAAAAAAAAAAAAAAAAAAAAAAAAAAAAAAAAAAAAAAAAAGCTTTTAAATAAAATCAACGTTAAATGAAGTGCTTGTCCAAAGGGAGTTGAAGAAGTTTTATTGAGAATTTCTGAGATGTTAGTGTCTTGCTCACGAGAAGAAAGGCGAGACAAAGATCCAATGTTAGATAAAAAAAAATTTAAGATGCTTTGGAAAGAGAAGATTGTTGTTGGGTTATGGTTAATGTTAGAGTAGTTATGACAACTACACCTCTAGTACCTACCGCTTTCTTATTACATAGATGAAATTTGGGTCAAAGTGGATAATTGTAATGCTAAGAAGGAATTGAGTCGATATACAAGAATGATAAATGGAAACTTTGGAGCTTCCTCAAGGTAAAAATGTTGTTTGTTGCAACTCATATGCCTTGTGTCTACACTCAAATGATGAGATTGATTATATATCTCGAGTTTTATATTGAGTGTAGTTGAATATTTCGTGTATGCAATAGTTTGCACATGTCTTAGATTTATCCTAGGTAGTTATTGCAACTTGTAAATATTTGAGCAATCCTAAAAAATAAAATTGGAAAGTAGTTCAATCGAAGCTTGTGAGGTACTGTTTGTTGAGGATTATTGGGAGTGAATCCCACGTTCGTTAATTTAGTGGAAGATCATGGGTTTATAAGTGAGGAATATTATCTTCATTGGTATGAGGCCTTTTGAAGACGCAAAAAACAAAATCATCAGAGCTTATACTCAAAGTGGACAATATCAATTCCTGACATGGTATTAGAGTCATTCTCTAAACTTAACCATGTCAATAGAATCCTCAAATATCGAACAAAGAATTGTGAGCCTCGAAAGTGTAATTAAAAGTAACTAAAGTGTGAGGGGAGGATTGTTGAAGATTATAGATAGAGTCATTAGTCAAATAGTTCCGGGTCAACATTCTTTTTTGTGATAGTCAGAATTCTATCTTCTTTTCCGTGAGAATAAAAGCTGTATACCAATTTGAGCACTAAAAATAATAGGAGTGATAGAATGACTAAATGTCTTCCTTTCAAAACTACTTATACATTCGGTTGATCAACTAAGGTCAAAATAGAGATTTGTTGATAAAAAAAAAATCACCACCTAAAAATAAAGATTTTCTATGAAATTGACCGTTACCTCCTACTTCACATGAGAGTTTTGAAATTAGTAGTGAGATAGAAAAAGTTGGTGTGGTCTGAGAGGTCAACTTAGTTATTCACCACCTAAAAGTCAGCAATTATACAAGACATTGGATACNCTAAATTCATTACCAAAAAAAAAAAAAAAATAATAATAATAAAAATATATATATATAGGTATATGCAAATCATTCTCTGTCGTTTTACTTTTACTTGAAGCAGTAATTTCAATTTATTTTATATTTTAATTGAAGCAAGAAATTCAAATTTAAACTTAAAAGGAAAGGATGACAAACAGTATTTTTTTTATTTATAAATATCATGATTTTTTTTTACCCATTTTTGAAAAGTGATCATTCATTCTTTTTTCAAAATTTGAATACAAATTCATATATTTATATTCTGGGTTCATAATAAAGTTTTAATCAAGTGTTGTTTTGGTTTCTTTTATTTTTTTAAACTCTATTTTTATTATAATTTTAGCATAATATTAACTCAATAAAATTTTGAAATGCAGTAATAATTTTATATTAAAGATTTTTTTTTTTTTTTTGGTTGGGCATGTAATTTGTGTTAAAATTTTGAGTTGGTTACTTTTTAAAATAAAGGAACAAAGATGAACGTTTCCAAAAGGTATTTTCAAAAAAATATATGGAAACTTTAGTGGACAAAATTTGAAATATTAAGAACCATAAAATGAACTCTTTGAAAGTAGAGGGACCAAAGTAGAGAATATAAGAAAGTAAAAGGATTTGAAGTGAAAAAAAGGAGAAAGAGAATAAAGGTCCTTTTCCATGGTCTTAGTAGAAGACGAAATAGCTGAAGATGCAGAGGCAGAGAACGGTTCAGTGTACAGATGAATTGAAGCAGCGCGCGCACACACACACACACACATGCTTGTTGCCTTATCTCTCAGTCTCATAGCGGAAGTGATGGAACTTCCCTTCACTCCTCTTCCTCTTTCTGAGCTTTGACCATGAAATCTCAATCTCCACCCATTAATTCCCTCCACAACCCACTCTTCTGAACTCGCCTTTGCGCGAAGGCTTGTAGCATTGCTCGAAATCCCTTCGTTTCTTCTCCTTCTGCTAATCCCAGACGACGAATTTATTTCATGGACTACGAGAGGATCCAGAAGCCTCAGGTTTTTGCTTCGTTCTCTTCTGTTTCTCTCTCTTCTCGCTGCCTGTATTTCCATGACCCATCATGAGGGGACGATGCAGAGTTACCGAGGAATTGATTTGTATTTTCATGTTCGTTTTTCTTTTATGCTTGTGTTGTCTTGTGTTGTTATCTGATGACTTCATTTTCGGCAGGCTGCCGGTGGAGGGGGGTTTTCGCCCGGGAAGCTTAGGAATATGCTGCTTGGGTTGGAGAAAAAGAGGAAGGAAGAGGAGGAAGAGCTTGGATCCACTTACGACTTGAGATCTCAACCTTTGCCGATCGATGAAGCTGGTAAGCTGAAAATGTTAAGGATTTGTTTTCTATGAAGTTTCATTTTGACCCTCGAACGGATTGGATGCTCTGAAGGCTCCAAATAGAAAAAAAATGGAAATTAAAGCTTCCATAAGAGGTAGAAGTACTAAAGACCCCAGAGAGGGCCGTTAGGAAGCCCTACTGTCTCTGTATAACACTTATCCAGAGGTCGCGATGTCGAATCATTGAGTGTAATGAGGAAAACTTAATGTCTCTGAAGTACCGTTAAAGAGGGCGTAAGAAAGTGGTGCTTTTAGCCAGCTAAAGAGGGCGTAATATCTCCCATGTTTCCATATATCTTTTAGCTAACAAGTTCCTGTTAACTCATGTCTATTCCAGACAAAATGATGCATTATTCTCCCATTTTCAATGTTCAGATGTCTGCTTCACTAAGAGAAAAGGCTTGATCTTTTGTACTTCTTTACGTTGTTGCTTCTTGAGGTGCTATTTACAAGGATATATAGTTTATAAGTGAAATGCACATGATTTAAACTGAACTTCTGAATTTTACAGTGAGTGAGTATCCTGTTTTATTGAAGTTGAGATGTTTTTAATAGGCACTAGCGGATCTGATATTTGCAAAGATGTGGATGTGGTCAGTGTCCTTCCAGAATGCTCGACTTCAAAAAAGGCTGATTCACTGGACTCGGAGATGATTAATGAGCACAGGTTGAAGGACAACACTCATAATTCACGACTTAGGATGCAGGACGAGCCTTCTCTAGATTATGATAGTGGACAGGATGCTTCCACTCTGCTCACTTCAACCTTTGAGTTCCAGAAGTCAGAGAGGTCCACACGAGTTACCCTGGGGCCCTTCTCTAAGCCAGCACCATCCAAATGGGATGATGCTCAGAAATGGATCGCAAGCCCTACCTCAAATAGACCCAAAACAGGGCAATCTCAGATGCAGGCTGGACATCTTTTTGGATCACGAAAATTAGGTATTGGTATTGGGAATCGTCAACCATCTCTGAAGATCGTGGTTGAGGTTCCAGATCGGAAAGTGGCTGCTTTTGAAGAACCAGATACAAAGCAGATTGATAGTGAAGCTAACTTTGGAAGTGTTGCCCAGAAGTTTGTTACTTGGGATGCTAATCCATACACAGTAGCAGATACACATGGCAAGCCTATGTTGATGATTGAGAACTCTGTTGGAGAGTCAGCAAGTAAGAAGATGTAGTTCTTAATAAATTTTGGTCTTACAGTATTCTTAACTGTTATCTCATTAGTCTAGCCAGGAAATGGCCGTTAAAGATTTAGTTGTTAACTCTCATATTTATAGATTAAAGGTTTCCAGAACTTTTACAATATTTGGCCTTTATTGTTAAATTATCTTTCTGGTGGTTATGGCATGTAGCATGCTTTCGGGACTATTTTGCAGAATAAATTATGAATCACCAACTTAAATAAGGAAATGCTAGGAAGGCTTTCAAATATGTTCGTACTCTAATTCTTGGACTTCGAAGTTGGAAATGAGTACCCAAAAATGAACTGGTAGTTGTTTCTTTACATTTGGTAGTTTTATCCGCAATATTTTGGCTATCCATTTCTCTGCTCTACTGAATTTGTAGTTACAGATTGATCATTTTGAACTCCTCTCATGTACCTTCTCTTGGACTGCTTGTAAAGTTTATGTACTTTAATGAATCTGAAGAATAGTAGTCTGTGTTTGAACTTGGGAGGTAGAGAAGGTGGAACATTTCTGAATGATTAATTTCTTTTAGAGACATACTCTGCTTCATCCTTTGTCATTGTTTTTTGCGATTAATAAGACAAACACCAGTTGGCTACCGAGGTTGAGTTCTATTTCTTATGAAATTATTTGTTCGTAGTCATTGATAAAGTAGTTTTGAAAAGTAGCTGTTTTATAACCTCAGGTGGGCTTCAACAATGCTTATATTGCTTTCACTTCTATGAAATGTTGGATTGTAAACTCATTTTGAAACTAGTGTAAAATAATTTTATTTGAAGAAAACATGAACTATGGAACTTGTTTTTCTTCATCCCCTGCCCATCGTAGTTACCAATAATTTTTCTTACAAGACATGGCATCCACTGGAAAATAATTATTTGAACTCTGATGTTGACCATGCTGATTTATAGCTGTTTCATATGATCTTTAATGTGAATCCCTTTGCAGAAAGGAAAAAAAAAATATATATATATACTTAAAAGTAAATTGGATTTCACCTTTTTTTTTGTTTGTTCTGTACATGTTTTGCAGTTAGTCTTAGCCAACATGATTCATCTTTGGCCATTCAGACTGCAACTACATTTATTCCTCCTCCCACGACTGCTCGTTCTGTCTCGATGAGAGATATGGGTACAGAGATGACACCTATTGCAAGTCAAGAACCTTCTAGGACTGGAACTCCTGTGAGAGCAACAACACCAATGCGTAGTCCAAATTCTTCTCTTCCATCAACTCCTGGGAGAGGTGCACCAATCTCATCTCCGACCACCGCAGCTAATGATCGTGTAGATACTGACCAGGAGTTATCTGAGAAGGAGATGCAATTAAAAACTAGAAGAGAGATAATGGTTCTCGGCACACAATTGGGGAAACTGAACATTGCTGCATGGGCTAGCAAGGAGGAGGAGGATAAAGATGCTTCAACGTCACTTAAAACTGTTGCAACCGAACGACCAGCTAAAAGTGTGATAGAAACACGAGCTGCAGCATGGGAGGATGCTGAGAAAGCCAAGTATATGGCTAGGTAATCTTTTCTATCATTTTACCGCGTGCCGAGTCTTTCAAATCTTTCAGAAAAATAAAACTAAAGTTTGGTAGTTTCAGTCCTTTGTTTTTGTTCCTATTCCAATCCATATCCCTATTCAGATCTTAAGTACTATACTTTGGCATGGAAAAGTATTGGGTCCATTGGTTACAATAACTAATGATGATGAAAATTCATCAGGTTCAAACGTGAAGAGATGAAAATTCAAGCATGGGAAAATCATCAGAAAGCGAAAACAGAAGCTGAAATGAGGAGAGTTGAGGTTTGTGCATACTACTTGATGCTATTCTTGAATGACATTATATGTTTTGGCTGTTGAGTTTTCAGTGAGTTGTTAACCTCCTGGATCCAGTGGCTTTGGGATATGTGAGAAAAGAGTAAAAGGAAATTTGGAGAATGAGTTCGCCTATCAACATTTTAACTCAGGCCAACTTTTTATTGGGTTTTGGTTAGTCAAATGTTCTTTCTTTTCAAATGTGTACATATAAAGGCCAACATAAGGTAGCTTAGCGGTTAAAGCATTTACTCCTCGTAAAGTTAGATGTTCAAATTCCTACCGTTTCCTCCTCATAAGGTCAGTGTTTGAGCCTATTTGAGTATTCGTTAAGAGTCGTGCCTTCATGTGGTAAGTTAGTTATGATGTAAGCATGTTTATAGACATTACGAATGGCGAGGAGAAGCAAGTTTTGGTTTTGGCTCATGTCTAGGGGGAGTGGAAAGCACGAGTATTCCGTTGTAGAAATACTTCTGTAATACCATGAATAGTTGAACTCCCATAATACGTCACATATACTCATTCCTGATTAACGTTGGAAAATTTCCAGCCAAGAAACTCAAATATCAAGTCAATCTTTTGATAATGAAATTATGCATTGAATTAGTACTTGGGGTTATGCAGGTTAAAATAGAGAGGATGAGAGGACAGGCGCACGATAAGCTGATGAACAAACTAGCGGCAGTTAGACACAAAGCTGAAGAAAAGCTAGCAGCAGCAGAGGTCAAGAGAAACCGCCAAGCTACAATAGCTGAGCAGCAAGCAGATTATATTCGCCAAACTGGTCGCATCCCTTCTTTATTTTCCTGCTGCTATTGNTTTCATTGTTTTAAATCATTTGTATGTGTTTTTATTTTCTCACTATTTGTCTATGTACTGTCCATACTGTATACAAATTCCGGTTATTGCATGGTTTGTTTAGTTTCTATATGCGCTTATAGAAGAAAAGATATGGGCTGCTTCATATTTTGTACATTATCACTTTTATGTTTTCAAAGAGGTGCCAAAAATATGAAAAATCATTTCGGAGGTCTGTTACCATGTGATTCATAGTTTTGTCTCATTGGATGAATGAGATAAATTATAAAAGTATTTTGAATTTGTTTGGGATTGATTATCTAATGCTTGATAACTATTAATCCAATGCATGATATGACCCTCGACGAATAGATCTTATCAGACATGATACCCACCAACTTCCCATGCAAGCTCGCAAGCTCTAGATCAAAATGAGCCATTGACAAGTACTTGTAAATCCACTAATCAATTACTAATCAATCCACTCATCAATTACTAATCAAATTATGAACTAGTGTAAGATTAATTGAAGTTTTAAGAGTATTTTAAAAAGGAGTGGAAGTGAAGATAGAAAAAAATTAATTTATATGGGTATACTAAGATCTCAAATTAATAATAATGATGTCAATTAAACATTAAACCTTTTCTCTTAATTTTTTTTAAAGATTTTAAGTTAATTTATATGAAATTAAGGGAAAATAGTTATAAATTATTAGCGGTAAGATTGTTCGGTATAAATTAAATATTCACACAAATTTGTCATTTATATTTTTTAAAAAATAATATACATGTAAAAATAAAATTTGTTTTCAAAATTATTTTTATTACAAATATCTAGGAATCCAAAAGAAATCAGGATTTAAACACATAAAATGGCGCACATGCACACATAGAGAGCCTTGAATTGCATCTCAGCCATTCTCTTTGCCCTTTCCTTCTTGAATTAGGGATTTTGCCTTTTCCCCAAATTCTGTAAGATACTCGCTGCTCTTCTTCATATCCTTCATCTTCTTCCTCCACCACCGCTTACATCTTCTCTTCCCTTATGGATTTCTCCTTTAGATTCATTTTTTTCACTATATCTCCTCTTAATCTTCGCTAACAATACTTTCCTTCGAGCTTCAGCTTGTTTTTCCCTTTTTTTGGTATAATTCTCGCCATTCCATCGCTTTCTCAGTTGGCTCTTTTGTTTCTGATTTCGTTTGCTGGTCGTTCTTTTGGATCAGAATCGCTATTGGGATTTTTGGGGTGTTCTTGGATCTGTGAGCGAAGCGGTATTGTGGGGTCTTTTTTTTCTTTTCGATCGGTATGGTAGGAGGCGGACCTCAAGTTCTTGAGCAGCAACAGCAATCTCTGCCTCAACCCCTATCGGCTGCCAACGAGGAGGCCGTTAAGAGGAACACCGACTGTGTTTACTTTCTTGCTTCACCTTTGACTTGTAAAAAGGTTTCTTTTCTTTTACTCAGATTTTGCTTGATTCGACACTCTTTTGCCCTTCTATCTTTGAATTTTTTGGTTGCGTTTGCTCTTTCTTTTTTTCTTTGAATGAGATCTGTGTAGGTTAAGATCCCGAGAGTTGGCTAGTGAGGATTAGGTTGTGGAAATTGAGCTAGTTCACTTAGAAGTCCTTTTTGAATGCGTTTGATGTTTATTTCACCCAAGTCACTAGGGACTTACTGTAATTCCTATGTTAGCTTCTGGAGAAATTTTGTTGTCAATTTCATAGTTCTCCTTAACTTAGGGTCAAATTGTGGCGTTGTTAGCCACTTAACGTTATTGTGCAACTTTGGGAGGAAAACTGTTTGTTCTTGATTGTCACGTGTATGTGTAGATGTATGATCTTGTAGCTTGTAATTGAATGCATGGAATTTAAATGTAAGGTATGATTGTTGTAGAATATTTCCTCAAATTTATCATGTGTCCCAACTTAAGTTTGCAAATTCTTGGTATTTAATACCGGATCGAGATGTTAATTGACCACTTTTTAATTCCTGGTTAGGTATACATAGTAGTTTTTAGTATCCTTTTAAATACACATACATATTTCATCACTTCTCGAGGATTCGAACTCATTGGATTTTTTTCCTACCTTTTCCCCTTGAGTTACATTTTTGTAAATCCTCAATTGAAAACATCTGATTTGTGTTGTAGGGTTATAAACAACCATGAGTATAAAAAAAAAATCTAATATGTTTCAATATATTTCTCTAACTAATAGGTTCCTCTTCCTAAACTTAATTTGGTTATGTCCTATTAATCAAGGCAGTTATTTGGCATTCACGTAGTATTAGAAAGAAAATCCTTTGATAACACTATATCCCATGATCAAGACAATTGATGTTTGTTGAAAATACACTGTGGATACAATTATATTTATCATTGATGTTGAATTGTGTCCGTAATATCTTTCTATGTGATTTCCAACAGGGGAGTGAATGCGAGTATCGCCATAGTGAATATGCCCGGGTCAATCCTAGGGATTGCTGGTTCTGGTTGAATGGTAACTGCTTGAATCCAAAATGTTCATTCCGACATCCAGTAAGTTCTATACATTTGCTTGTAGCAACTGTTTATGTTTCTAAGTAAATCCGTGTTTATAATTTCAAGTGGAACTAGTTTCTTTTTTGACTGATTTTCATCTTCCTATCTTTCTTGTTATGATTTTCTTTTAGCCTCTTGATGGCTTGGTAGGAACACCTCATTCAACAAATTCGAGTTCTCAGATTCCTTCCCAAACTTCAGCAATTCCATCCGCTCCTGTCAATTCGAGTAAACAAGGAGTCCCCTGCATTTTCTTCCAGAAGGGTTTGTGTCTTAAAGGAGATCGATGTGCATTCTTGCATGGGCCTTCTCCTGTTCCAATGAACAAAGTCCCTCAGACAACAGCAAATGCCCAAACTGGCAAGCCACCGAGTGTCAAGAAAGTTTCTGGTGGTACCCTGAGAAGTGGTCAAGAGCAGAAGATACCTCGAGCAGATTGTTCGAAGTCAATTGATGGGGCACCTCTTAAGCTTGCAACAAAAGATGAAACTGTGCCGTCAAATGTTGGTGACGTCAATGAGAAGAGTGGACCACCTGCAGAAGTGGCTGATGATGGTTCAAGGTACAAGGCTACAAATTCTCTTCCTGTTTTAAATGAAAGCTCATTAAGTAGGGCCAGTCGACTGCAACCGAGTCATGTAATAGATGATTATGGGTTACAGAATGGTAAGGATGCTGATGAGTTTTTGAGAGAGACCTCTCCAGGTTTTGATGTTCTTGTTGATGATGAGCTGAGAGGCTCTGGTTATTATGAAAGTGAAGAACAGTACGGGAGAACAAGAGGTCACGAGGGAACAAATATGATTTCTATGAATGACTATGAAATTGGTCATTCTTCTGATTATAAGATGATTTCTGATGTTGATCATGATGTTTATAACAATGTAATTGACTATGACTATGACAGTAGGCAAGGGCAGTATGGTTGGGATCGGCATAGGTCCTCATCTGAGAAGTTTTCGATGGGGTCAGCGCAGATGGATAAGAGACTTTTCCCAAAATCTAACAGTCCAGAACATATTCAGACTATGGATTTACGTCATCGTTTAAACAAGCAGAGAAGGGGAAATGGTTTGAGATCTGTGATCAATAATGAGCATACTGCTGGTCACCCTGAAGAGCGAAACTATCACGCTCCTAGGAGAGATTCTCACCTCTCTCAAGAGAACTCCACGAGTAACCGTCTCCGAGGTAGGATAAAGCTCCCAAGGATACCGTCTCCAGTTAGGAATAGCAATTTGCAGCCAGAAAGAGATTTAAACCGGGGTAGACCCTGGGGAAGATTGCTACCTGGAAGGTCACAGTCCTTGTCTCATGAGGGAAGCAACAGAGATGAAATGAAAGGCAGACTGGAAGAAGATTATAACAATGAGGGTAGAAATTTCAATGGTCTTAGTTCTAGAAGGGATAGGATGGATGGAACGTCGGACTTTGCTGCTCCAAAAAGTCTGGCTGCGCTGAAAGACAAGCATGTGGGTACTAAGGAGCAGCAAACCCTTGGCAAAAGAAAAGGCTCAGATAATGAACAATCTGGAGGTGAACTTTCGTTTGAGGGACCGAAGTCTCTTGGTGAGATTCTTAAAAAGAAGAGACAAGTTAAATCTGATGTTGACCCTCTTGTGAATAATGATGAAAGAGAACGCTGTGTCGGATCAATTGAACGCTCCACTACTCCCCTCTTGAAGCAAAGTGGTCTATCATCAACGGCCAAGCAAGAATCGAACAGTCTTGAAGGAACCAAGTCCTCTCCAGCTGAAGCTTTTGGGCTAGAGGAAAATATCGACGTATCTCATCACCTTTCTTCTCAGCTTATGCATTCGACTGATGGCCACGAGATTGAAGCTTACGATGAAACACTGGAGGAGGATCATGAATATGAAGGAGATGATCAGAGAGATTGTGAATACAAGTACGAGCAAGTCGACTATGGGGAATACAATTACGAAGAAGGTGAGAACATAAATCCTGAAGAAGAATACATGGACGATGAAGATGGAGATGACTTTGCCAAAAAAATTGGTGTCATGTCATGATCACGATCATGAGCAGCGCAGATCACTCATGCTCTTTGCTATGAACATTTTGTTTCTGAGGACTTGCATGGTCAGTTCAAGATTGAGTACATGTTGGTGGCTGCAATGAATAATCTTCTGAACCATCAATTATTGGACACTCCTCTTGTATTAATTGGAAGAGAACCGTCTTTTTACTTGATTTATTTTCCTGCTTTAATTATATTTTAACAACCCTGATTTGAATGGGAGATGTTGGTTATGCTTGAGGCATGTAGTCGTGCTCACCAGTCGAAACGAAGTAAAAGTATGTTGCAGTTGGCGAGAGTGAATGGTGTAAGAGTAGAAAGTTGAATAAGAAAATTGATATTCTTATGCACCTTTCAACATCAACTTCCCGTGATCCTCTTTTTATTTCCAAGTCTTTTATTTGTGGTTCATTTCTGTCCTTTTGATTGTTCACCTCCAATTTGTCGATGATATTCTCATTTTTTGCCCTTCAGGACCGGGGAGACTTTTGGGTATAAACAAGAATCAAAAGCAATAAATGCTCTGCTTTGCTCCTAAAGGAGTAGATGAAACTTGGAAGGAGATCAAAAAACAGGTGTATACACAAGACAGGTTACAAAGAAAACTCAGTTTCGAAAACAAGAACAAAAAAATATTACAACATAGCAAGTGACTAAAACAAAAAATGAAAAAGAAAAAAAAAAAAAACAATTGTAGCCCCGCAGTAAACGACCCAAAATTCATTAAATTTGAATATTTCTCATAACATGGTTAAAATATACTAACCCTAGTTCATTTTTATTTAACATAATGACTCGAATAGAGTCTTCTCGAGAAAGTTTGGATGGTGAGATCTTATGCACATAACTATATATTTTTATTTCAATCTTCGTACAATTTCTAGTGAATACAGTAAAAGGACGTCCCAATTTCACTAGTTTGAATAAAGAAAAAAATCACAATAATAATATGGAGAATGACCGAAAAAGGGACAACAGTGAAACTATTTGGGCTAGTTTTTTAGTAAATATATATTGCACTATGTGTAATTTAATTGTATTATGCACTACACTGCTTCTGCACTACTTCTGTGACTTATTAAAAGAGAGAGATTCATCCGTGAAAACAGTAGTAGTGGATTACGCTGGTAGGTAGATATTTTTAATACAAATGTTAGTAAACTGAATGAAGGTACAAGCGACAACAGACTTCTGAAAGCTAAGAAAAAAAGACCTCTAGATTTGATCACTATGACTTGGATAAATAAGCTTACATATAAAAACAAATATAAAAAAGGGATATTATAAACTTTTTTTACTTAAAAAAAAAAAAAAAAAAAAGGTGGTGTCAAAGGGTGACGGTAGTTGACGTGGCAAGGCAACACGTTTGACTCACGAAAGGTAAATGTCAATTACTCATTACCATTACCCCGTTTTGCCGATATTTTGGGAAACGATAAATTGGGAGGAAAAGAAACGAAAGCGTTCGAATGGGCGGTGAGAAGAAAAGAAAAGAAAAGAAAAGAAAAGAAAAGAAAAGAAAAGAAAAGAAAAGAAAAGGGAGAAGGGGTAAAAGGGTCATTTGAGAAAGGGAAAATAATAAGCCCTGAAAAAGGTTATGGTGTTTGTTTGNAAAAAAAAAAAAAAAAAAAAAAAAAAAAAAAGAAAAGAAAAGGCGGAAGTGTCAGGTGGAGGGCAGAACATGGTGGGGAGGGGGCAGGGGTAAATGTGGTGAAAATGGAATTCACAAGGTTTGACCAGTCGTTCTGACAGAGTCTGCAAAAACACAGTGTGATCTCTCTCATATTTAAGTCCGTGGTACTCTGGCATTTCATTTTGGATGCTCAGCGTTGGTTGTGGTTGTGTATGGGGAATAATAATAAAAATAAATTATATTAAACAAGTTTTACAAAATCATTAAACTCCATATGATATGAAACAATGATGAATTGTAGTAATTTTGTGAATGAATTAATAACCAATTATTTGTAACCATCTCCACCTGGGTCCTATACAAACAAAGATGAACAGAACATATAGTCAATATTATATATATTATTTAGAATAATATGGATGGATGCATAGGGAGGGAGAGGGAGAGGGAGAGAGTACCATGGAAGGAGGAGGAGGAGGAGGAGGGATGTTGTGCATCGCATTGTGCATCATGGTTCGCACGAGAGAGGGCATTTGGTCTCGGAGTTGAGAAAGCTCAGTCTTGACGCTCGAAAGCTCAGCCTGCATTGCCTCATTTTGTTCTTTCAACATTCTCACCTCTTCTCCACTGTATAAACATTCATACTCTTCTGATCTTCTTCTTCTTCTTCTATTGTTTATGCCTACACTCAAAACATCCCCCCACCAAGTCAACATAAACCCTAATTCCTTTCTTTTTCTTATTTATATATATATATATATATACATATGCACATGTACCGGAGAGGTTGGCAACCGCGGCCACGAGGTCGGCGATGCCTTGACCCTGAATGTGGTTGCGGGCTTCTTGGATTTGAAGGCGCCGTTTCTTAAGCTCCATCAGTTGTTGGTGTCGGATCTCCCTCTGCTCCTCGCAGGTCCGCAGCGTTTGAGCCACCGCCGACGCGCTTCTCTCAATGCTTCTTCCCACTCTTCTCCTCTTTCTCTCCCTCTTCTCTTTCTTCTGCCCCGACGACGACGACGACGACTCTGTATATATATATACACATATGCCCACACAATCAAATTTCAAATATATATATATACATAAAGCTCAAGAATCTGCATTTGGTAAATATATCCATCCATAAATTTTAAAGAAGCGGTAAAATAAGAGAGATTTTAAAAAGAAGAAGAAGACAAAATTAGTAAGTAAACAATAAATATTTACTTATGGGATTGCATGCTTAGATTTGTATTAATCATGATTGCAAAATTAATCCCACTTATATTAAATTCATATGGATGACTGTATCACCCAACGTAATCGGAGGGATAAGATTTGGAGGCCCCATCTGCAGATGGTAGAGGCGTCCGTAGAGGATTAGAAAGCGAATAACGAAATGAAAAGGAGGAAGGAGGGTCCTATTCAAAATTGTGGCAGAGTCAAACCCTGCAACTTTGACCCACACTATTAACTCGAACCAGGCCGAAAACGAAAGGTCCGGGCCGAAAATAATATAATAAAATCAAATTTAATAGTACCCCACACACACCCACACACAAACAAAAACACACTCACCTGAAGCCGCCGGGGAACTAGTCCCCGCCGCAGCCTCGCCCTCGGCGGGGGAAGGAGGAGGCGGAGGACCAGCAACAACAGCAACAGACACACCTCTGAGCTTCCTCTGAACCACGTCGTTTAAGGCCTGATACACCTCAAAGGCCATGTTAGAAGGAAGATTGTTGTCCTTACGCTCATGCTTTTCCATTTTCCAGTAAGACGGAATTTGGGATTGATCGCACGCGCGGGATTCGTGCTCCCGGACTTTTTTGTAGTCGCGGAGTAGGTTATCCCACTTGTCGTTGCACTGATTTTGGCTCCGCTGGCACCCCTGGCTCCAGCAGTAGTTTTCCACCCACTTCCACCGCAGCTCGCTGCCCTTTCTGGCCGTTCCTTGCTCCGCCTTGTTCCGCCGTTCCTCGTCCAGCTTTTTCGCGGTTATCAGAATCATCGTCTCTTGGAGATTCCAGTTCCCTTTGCGGTACTCTCGGACTATTACTGTCGAGGGTGAGGTTGCTGCTGCAGTGTTGATTCGGGCAGTGGTGCCCGTGGATGCGCCACCGTGGATTAGGGGTAAATGTAGGAGATGGTGGGGATGTTGCTGCTGCTCATACTGATGCTGATGCTGACGCTGTGGCTCCGTTGATGTCGTCGGAGGCTCCGACATGGCTTTGGCATCTCAGAGACTCAGGAATGGATAGAGGAAAAAGAGAGAAGTAGAGAGAAAAGAAGTGAAAGTTTTTCCTTCCTTTTCTCTCCCTCTCTCTCTGTCTTAATACTATTAATTTTATTGCTTATTTTTTCCTTTTTCCTTATCATTTTTTGTAAGTTACAACTTCTCTATCATTTTTATTTTTGTATATTTATCCTAAAATTTAATTACAACTTTACCCTTTTATATTTATGTCATCAACTGCATCTAAGAAATCAACAAATATTCAATTTTAACTTATGTCAAATATAATACATCTTTTTATATCAATAATTTATTTGACATCAAGTTTAATAATTTATTACATACTCACTCTTTAATAGGATGCCTTTTGTACTTCCCATCCCCCCTTCATTTATTGATTTTTTTTTCTAATTATATATATAAAGTTTTATTATTAATAATTTAGATATGTTTGAATAATATGCATAATTAGATGATATGATTTCTTATGAGGTTTAAAGTTTCTATTTATAAATAATGATTGTTTTGGAAGAATTAACTATCTAGTTGACGATCATGGAAATGTCTAATGAGAAATTAAGTATNAAAAAAAAAAAAAAAAAAAAAAAAAAAAGAAAGAACTAAATGGAGAATAAATTAAAAGTACAAAAACCTATCAAAAATTTGGTTGAAGTAAAAGTTCTGTTGCGTCGGAGCTAGAAGTAGAAGAGTGCCAGGTGGAAGGTGAAAGTGGGGTCCATCGTAAAACTTGACGTGGAGTGATTTTATAAGTGGTGGTGTACAGTATGAAGAGATCCTTCCAACATCCAATCAATTGTAATTGTAATTGTAATCGTAATTGTAATTGTAATTGTAATCGTAATTGTAATTGTCATTGTAATGGCCGATGTCTCCTCAAGTATTCCCAATCCTCTTTCTCTCGTTCTCCTCATATATTCCTCAACTGATCCACCATTAGATTCGCACCGCCTATTTGACTGTCGCAACAAATTCACCCTTCCAAACCAAACAAAAAAACAATCCACCAACAACCTTTCCAACCTTTCTTCCTTCTTTCTCGCGTCAACTCTACTTTGCCTTCCTGCGGATCCTTGCCATCCGATTTCGGGAGGGAGTGGGGAAATGGAAGGCCTGCTCTTACCCACCGATCAGCAGAGTATGGTCTCCTCCTTCCTCGAGATTGCTGTTGGCCAAACTGCTGAGACTGCTACCCTATTTTTGCAGGTTTTCCCCCTTCCTTTTCTTACTTTTCTTACGTTTCTTACGTTTAACATTACACATGGAATTGCCTAATTTCTTTTTTCTGATGATCCATTCTTCTCCGGTTCAATTCCACATTCATGGGGTTTTTAAAGTCCTTGTTTCATGGTTTCGCTACTACATTAACACCTCCCTATTTGTTGAGTGAATTTCCCACTGTCAACAAGATGTTGGAAGCTTCTGCATCATCTTCTTCTTCTTCTCCTTTTTCTCTTAGATTCGGAACATTGTGACCACAACTTCTACTTCTAAACTCTTTTTATTACTCCACATATTCAATTTTGTATGGACAGGCCACGAGTTGGAAGCTTGAGGATGCTATTCAGCTGTTTTATGTCGGTAATGAAGGAGGAGCGGCTGGACCACCCTCTATACCTTCTCCACCCACTACAAATGAACAAATCAATTCTTCAACCGGTCAGACATTCAAGTATGTTCGCCACCCATTTGTTTATGTTTGTTACTACCGGGTTGCTGGAGTTCGATTCATAGTTTTTTAACATTTGTTCTACAATTGGCTCAGTGAATCTGGAAAACATGTGGGAGCTGGTACATTTGGACAATATGAGGATCAGGTCCGCCCTCCCTTACCTGTTATAAGGGAAGCTCTTTATGATGATGCAATGCTGTATGGGTATGCATCTTTTTCACTCTCTTTCTTCTTTCTTATGTCCTTTAGTTGTACCTGTGATGATTTTTCTTCTATTACTAATTCTACTCTAGATTATTTGATTGCTAGTTTCCATTAGAAATTAATATAATTTCAACGGGCAGCTGCCTCATCTGCAGACTTTCTTAATCATTACTTATCCTTTCATAACATATTCATTAAGTAATTAAGTTTATCGGATGAAGGTGAACTCCAGAAAAAAATTTGATATAAAGTTGGTCAAAAGCAATGGAGTTTATACTTTGTATTTCATAAATGTAATGTGGTGTGTGCCATGGGATCATGTATTTATATGTTTCTTTTGATCGCCTAATGACTACATATCATTGATATGTAACTTTTGATTTCCCTGAATTAATTAAGCCTTGGATCCTTTAATGAGGTAACTTGTCAAGTGAATACCAAAGCATTACTCGTTTGAATGGGCTGCCTCAAAAAGTTTATTTTTTTTTTTAAATGAGCGACAATGAAAAGGGAGGATGCAAACAAAAGGCCTTCAATCTAAGTTGATCAATAAAAGAGGTATGGTACAAAAAAGGATTGTATAGGGCAGTCCATACTGATGCTAAGTGGTCATAAAAAATGATAAGAGAATTGTACTTATCTGAGTAAGTTCTGGAATTTCTTTCTTTCCAAATATACCGAAGAAGAGTTCTGATTGCATTAGTCCCAATAACTTTGCATCTTAGTATGAACCACCAGCTGCAGTATAATTCAATTTTTCTAGCATTTGTATCTTTGTGTGATCTTTCCATTTTATGTTTAAATTAGATTTTACAAGCTCTTCATTTCTACAAGCCTTTGTGTTGCATATTTTTGTTCCTACATGATACGACATGCAGTTCTGAACCTGTTAATCGATTAGCTGTATTTCCTGACATGCGGATATTGGTTAACTTTATCCAGAACAACTATGAGCTATCTGCCAAATGAATCTGGCTCATCAGTAGGATTCCGGAACTTGCAAAATGAAGTGAAACATCATGATGTTTGGAACTCGGAAGAAGGTGCAGCATCAACAAGTGGCAATTCTCGAGATAATTTGGCTTCTCTATACCGCCCTCCTAACCATTTGATGTTCAATGGGCCCTTTGAAAAGGTCAGTATTATGTCCCTTATTTTACATTGTTTCTGCCTTCTCTTTTTATTTTTATTAAAGGAAATATATTCACACAAAGACAACCCCAAGAGGAAGGGGTAGAGAGGACCCGTTCCCAAAGGTCAACTACAGGATGGCCTTCCAGTTATTAATAATCATGTTCAATGGGCTCTTTGTGTGAATTGTGCACCACCAAGAGGCACTATGCTACACATACATACAAAAGGAATAAAAAGACAAACTTATCTTCAAAGGTCCTTCGGTTTCTCTCTCTATAGATTCCACAAAAGCGCTCTACAGCACACTGCCAAACTGTCTTCTCTTTTCCTTTGAAGCATCAACCATCCATCATTTCCAAAAGCCAATCATTGACCCTCCTTGGCAAACAATCAACGACCCCAAACTCCTTATAGATGACTGACCACCCTTTATAAGCAAACGGACTATGAAGGAGGATATGATCTGGGGACTTTTCACTATTTTGACAGAGAACACAGAGGGTGAAATTGCCCAATTAGGAACTTTTTTTTGTTATCTCTCATAGATATTTAAGCTTCAAGAAGCCACTGACGATGTAAAAAAACTCTGGTCTTCTTTGGAACTTTGCTTTTCCAAATTTTGTGTGAAAACTACTGACTTACCGTCCCATCTTTAGTCTAAGGAAAGTAGACTTCGTTGACAAGAACTCGAAGGCTCCAACTTCCACTTTACCTCATCACTTTTAACATTTGTCTTTGCGGAGTTTAAACCTGGATTAGGTTGTTCCAGCTTTCTAATTCTGTGAAATAACCCCTTTCTCAGACCAAGGTCCTGTGTTTGCTGCTCTTCACACCAAGAATCAGGTACCATGGCTTCTTTTCTGAGTGAAACAGGGTAAATGTCTGGGAAGGAGCTAGACAAAGGAGATGAACCCACCCAACTGTCTTCCCAAAACACAATCCTTTTGCCATTTCCCATTTTGAACTCCAGAAACTTAGAACACTGATTTGTTTTTGGTGATAATGGACCAAAGTCTCTCTGCCCTTTCTTACTAGCAGAATTTGGCAACCTTCCAACTTCTTTGCTCTACCCTGTAAATAATTCCAATCACTTTTCTCCATATCGCCCCTTCTTCTCGAGTAAACCTCCACATCCATTTCATCAGAAGGAATTCCTTTTTCTGGTATAAAGAGTCGATCCCAAGTCCCCATAATCTGTGGACAGAATGGTCCACTTCCAACTAAAGATAAGTGGTCAGCTTGTACTTTCTATCACTCCATACAGAGTCCCTAATACTCTTTTCCAACCCAATTTAGAACAATTTTAGGATCCCTTAGTAGAGAAGCGATAGCAAGGAAGGCTACTTGGCACGGATTGAGCTAAGGTAACATGTCCGTCTTTAGAGATAGTGATGTCTTTCCACTTTTCTACCAAGACAGCTTCCATTCATGAGATCTGGAAAAACGATAGGGGTTTTTGAGACCTATCCCTTAGTAGGAACCCAATGGAGGAAGAATTTTCTGATTGGGCTGATATGTCAACACACATCCTCCCTATTCCACTTTCATCTGTATGTGATTCGTGGGTTGTGATTCAATTTTTTTTTTGTGCATTTATGCCATTCTTCAATTTACTGGATGTTTTATCTTCTTCAGGCAAAAGGTGCTGCCTGCGTCCAGGACAAGTGGCTGGTTGTAAATCTGCAGTCCACCAAGGAATTCAGCTCGCACATGGTAATATCTTCTGCCATTCTGATTCTTCTGTCTTGGTACGTTTACCTTTTTAATATGCACTTACTTGGTATTACTATTTTGTTCGTGTAGCTTAACCGGGATACATGGGCAAATGAAGCTGTTTCTCAAACCATAACTACCAATTTTATTTTTTGGCAGGTGAGCTTAATTCTAGGGTAGATTCACAATGTTCTTAAATTTACTACTTCCTGTAGTTGTTTATAAGAATCAGATCTTATTTGCACTTAGTGCATGACCTCTCAACATCCGTATAGAAGTATCTGTATGGAATTTTATTTGTTGAAAAAGAAGGAAACAGAATAATTTTTCACACAGGGAAATTTGATTAAAAATTACATAAGAGTATCTTCATTGTACATAAGGAAAAACTACTAATCAAATACTAACTTACAAGACTCAAACCCATAAAACTTGAACTAAAACCAAATCCAAACTATACTAACAAAAGTAGACCGTCTAAGAACTTAACAAATACTGGAAAGCAACCAGTACACTAGCACCAAATAGAAACTAACCACGTTAAAAGGGCTTCATCCTCAATTGGAGCAAAAAATTGACGACGAACGAACCACAGAATTGCTAAGGCCACATCAACAGCAGAAAAATGTTGAAGATGAACTCTTTATGACCATGCAGCACCTCCTTGAAGCCAAGAACCACAAAAATGCTGGAATTGAGATAGCCACACTTCAACAATCTCTAAGAAAAAACACGGCTCCTCAACCACCTCCAAACTCTTCATTCAGAGATCTTTACAGCAACAATCAAGCCAAAAACTCAGAGGCCTGATCCACCGACAGCTATATCTTGAAAAGTAACCATCATCGTTAGCCTTATCCCCAACCACTCCACCATCCTCTGCAATGCAACTATCTTGTTTTCTTTTTCTAAATTTTTTGGGGATTTAGAAACATCGGCACAGTTTAGACAAGTACATTCTCAGAATCATTCCAAATGTGCTCTTCTGTAAGATTATTTCCGTTCCCTTTATGGTAAGAGAGATTTATCGATTACAGAACTGTCTTTTAGTGGAAATTTTTCCGTCTTTAATAAAAAAGTTTGATCTCACTTTTTTTCCCATTTATATATATTAGTTTTTCTTGGTTATGTATTCAGTTTAAATTTTTAAATCATATTCTGTTATTTTTACACAGGTATATGACGATTCAACTGAAGGCCAAAAGGTTTGCACCTATTATAAACTAGAATCAATTCCTGCTGTTCTTGTCATCGACCCCATCACAGGTCAAAAAATGCACTCTTGGTTTGGAATGGTTCAACCTGAACGTTTACTTGAGGTGAATATCCTAGAGATTTTAATTATCATTATCTCAATAATGGGTTCGGTTTATCTGAAAAATGTATCTTGTGTCCTGCAGGATCTATTGCCCTTCATGGATGGATGTCCAAAGTATCATCATGTCACCTTATCTCATAAACGTCCAAGGGAGAGTTCCTTGACTCCACCGAAAGTTAAAGGTCTAGTTTTTTATTTATCTCACTAATGTTTGGTTATTTATTCTTCTTAGGCCTTTTCTTGTCTGATGGGATTGTAAATATGGCAGATTGATGATGAATGTTCTCTTTTATTTTGGGAGTTTAAATTTGATAGATTTAAATGCTATTCGTTTGTTTTTGCCTCTCCCATTTTCATCTGAAAACTGAAGACAGAACATATTCCATTAAAAAAAACCAACCTTTATGTGATTTAATGTTACCTGAAGCCTTCTACCTAATTTACCGACAACCTCTCAACTAACTGAACAGCTATTTTAACTTGTAACTATTGATTCGCCAATGTTATTGAAACAAATGCAGATAATCTGATAGATGAGTAAAATTTTTGAAATTTTTATTCATAATTATGTGCAGAAGAGGATCATGAGGAGGATGAGGAAGTGCAACGTGCATTGGCAGTTTCTCTGGAAGGCATAAAAGAAATGGTCAAATTATCTTCTGAGGATAACAAGGATGCAAAAACTACTGAGAAGGAAGAAGAGAGGCGCCCAACTTATCCACCATTGGCCGAAGAACCCAAAGGTGACAGAAATCTTCTTTGCAGGATTGGAGTCCGTCTTCCTAATGGACGTAGATGCCAAAGGAATTTTCTCCGGACGGATCCAATCCAGGTAATACTGATTCTTGAGAGCTGCAATTGCATTCTAAATTTCTTCGGTTAATTCATCCACTTGGGCCTCAGAATTTGCTGCAACTTGTACTTGTTACTTTTCATTCTTTTCCTTTGCTTTGGTCCAACTATGTAGACTACTAAACAATTATATGATTTCAAGCACAACCAAAAGTAGTTTTTTCTATTATTATTATTTTTTTTAATTTTATTTTAACCCAACTCAGCGTGAACAAACATGGTCTTATAATTGAATCCAACTCTTATGATTGGGGTTTCAACCACTTCTGCATAACGAAGGTACATCTCTGAGGGCGTTTTTCTGTTGCAGTTGCTTTGGTCTTTCTGTTCTTCTCAGTTAGAGGAAGGGGAGACGAAACTTTTCAAGTTGACACATGCAATACCAGGAGCTACAGAGTTTCTAGACTATGATACCAAAATGACATTTGAGGAATCAGGGCTTGCCAACTCAATGATCTCTGTCACTTGGGACTGAGAATCAACATAGTTGGGGAGTTGTGTGTAAGTAGTCACTCACTGTATTTTGTGCTATTTCTTTTTCTTTTTCCATTTCGCCCTACAAAAGGGGCAGGGTTGTGACTACTCTTTATATTACAGGAGTTGAATTTACCATTCTCTGCTTCCCCCCCTCCCATGCATGTGAGCGTGGATGTGGTGCTGGTCTATCTGACTTTATTATGGGTAGTGGTAACAATGGAAAATTTCTGGTGGCTTTTTGCGGTGTCGTTTTGCAATCTTAAAATCCGAGAAATGTAAACTGGATTCACTGGACAACCTTTGAGGCTTATTGATAATATATATAAAGTTCTAAATGTTGAGAGTTGTCTTTGACGATGCTCATTTATCCCAAACTGCAGGAATAGAAACATTAATCAGAGAGAGGCATCATCCATTTGGTTTACAGCACAAGGTATTGTCCTTCACTATCACCGACTGTCCCACCTAATTCTAAATAAGCATTAGTTGCCCTAAAGTGTTGCTATTAATATCTTAAGTATCAAAACAATAAATATTCAATTGGGATAATAACTGGAAAAATAACAATAACTTTGATTCTTGAACTATTTCATTAAAAAAAACAACATTAGTTGTGAAATAAGCAAAACCACATATGGACCAGGACGACGGTGTTTGGTGTTTGATGAAATGATAGAATGATTTTAATTTGGTGTTTGATGAAATGATAGAATGATTTTAATGGTGGATAATGTAATTTAACTCTAAAATCTCCAATCAAATGGGTGTTTAAGTATTTACTTCTCTAAGAAATAGTGGGTACAACAAAAGGGAAATACAGGTTTTGTCACGTGTATGCGTAATAATACTAACCGAATAAATTAAAACATTATTTGCCAAATATCAAATAAATCTTCCAACTCTACAATTGTATTAAAGTCCTATAAAATACAAAATTTAATTTTTGAACTTCCCCTAGTCTTTCATTTGAAAAATGGTCAACGAAAGTTTTCATCTTCACGCGGATTTAAAGAATAAAAATTGTTTAATTCCAAAGTAACGAAGCTTAAGATATCACTGTCCGTTAAAATTTTACATAATAAAACTCAAATCACAAAAGATCCAAATGTTACTTTCAGCAATTATAAATAAAATATGAAAGGAAAGACAAACAATACTTTTGCCCTAATCTTCGTCCTTTTGTTTTTGTTTCTCTTAGACAGTCCCTCGTACCGTGACGCTCTCTCTGTTTTTCTCTTCCTCATCCACCTTCGCAGCCAGCAGTTGAGAGGGATATCCACACCAGGTCTTCCGTTTTCTCGTATCCATATCTTTTGATATTATATCGTTTCTTTATCTTTCTTTTACTTTCCGTTTCTTCGTCTTCTGATTTTTTTGGTTCAAATTTCTCAACTGCTGTGATTTGGGAAGACTGACAGCGTTTTTTGGTTCGTTTTGGCTCACCAAAAACTTACGGAAATGAAATTTTTAAAAAAACTACATTAAACAAAAGGAATTTGTTTCTGTTTGGTTTAGTTTGGACTATTAATTTTGTATCCTTATGCCCTTAGTCTACGATGCTTATAAATGGCTGTTCATATTCATATTTGCTTTAGATTTAAGAAATCCACAATGTACTTGAATCTTTTTCAATTTCTAGCTTTTACATAATGTTTCCTTTGTGAATCCTCATTATTGTTTAGACGTTCATTACCTCAATGGATTCTCAATTTCATTTTTGAGACATGCAGATTTTTCTGTTTGAGCCCTTGTTCCTTTTAACTATGGGGGTGTGTCATAGTTCATTTGAAATATATATTTAGTGGCTGTTAAATGAAAATTGCACATAAGTTCTTCTATGTTCGGTGATGGTCCTGAATAAATTTGACTACTTATATCTGATTAGCTATAACAAGTTGGTTGTGCAGATAGAAGAAAACCAGAGATGAGTATTGGTGGTGAAAAAGGTTCTGCATCAACAAAGACACCAGCAGACTTTCTCAAATCAATTCGGGGCCATCCTGTAGTCGTGAAACTCAATTCTGGTGTTGACTATCGAGGTATGTTTGCTTCTACTTTTCTTTTCCCCTGGATAAGTCTCCACATGTTCAATCTTGTTTCATTTCTATTCCCAGAATTGTATTACTAAGAATCTGATAGATGATGTAAAAAATTACCTGCAAATGTTGATGCACTATCCTTATTTTTTTTCTTCTTTTT
>NC_036638.1:47036-56745 GCF_002806865.2 Cucurbita pepo subsp. pepo
TTTTTTTTTTTTTTTTTTTTTTTTTTTTTTTTTTTTTTTTTTTTTTTTTTTTTTTTTTAATTCACGTATTTTCTTTGGCGTCATTTTTCATATATTTTTTTCTCTCTACATAATCGCTTTTATTATGACATTACTTGAACATGATATATTCTATAGGTTGATTTTTGTTCTTGCGTTCATATAATCTCTCCTTCAATTCCTTGTCCTTCAAACATGTCTCGTTTGTGAAAAATGTTTTCTTCTTTTTAAATTTTAGAAAATCAAGCTTTTAGGGGGAAGAAANAAAAAAAAAAAAAAAAAAAAGTGCCCAAAAAGCAGAGCCCAAGAAAAATGCTGACCCTATCACAGGATAAAAGGGGCTCCAAGAGAATATCTGCAAAATGAAATATATGCTTAGGGATTGGCATTAAACTTTGTCAAGAGCCCACAGATCTTCCCATGACCTCTCGATCCTTCTAGAAATTCTCGTGTTCATTTCCATTCAAGTAGCAAAAGAAACTAGTCTACCATAGGGTACGACCCTTATCTTGAAAAGATGGATGGAATAAGACTTCCACCTCGAGGCAACAATAACTATTACGAGTTGGGCACACATCAAAAGTCTCCAAAAAAGAGTTCCAAATTGAGATAGCTAACCTCAATCCCAAAGAATATGACCCATGTGCTCAAACACCTCAATTGTGGCTTAAGCACAAAGGATGTGTATATCTAGATGCGGTTAGCGTTTTCCATGCAAAATCTGCCAGGCAAAGAGCTTGACCTTGCTGGGGACTTTTTCCTTCCGTAACAACGAAAAGATAGGATTGAGGAGTGTTGTGGGAATGTAACCAAAAGCAAATATCTCTATGGGTGAAGTTGGTCTCTTCTCAATAGAGGAAGTAGTGCGGACACATCCAAAGCTTCCTTGTTCAAAAGGTGATATCGAATGCTAAAGTTAAATGAATTGAATTACCTGCCCAAGAAATGACTAAAGTCAAAGAGGAAAGTATGTACAAAGGAGGAAACAAGTTATGAAAGGGTTTATCACCCACCAAGTGGTCCTCCCAGACATAGGTCTTTGAACCATTCCTGGCAGTGATTAATGAAGTTGGAAAAAAGGGACCTAAAGACATGGCTTTCCAAGGGTTTCGGAAAGAAGGGATGTGCTATACCTGTTCACTTAAAGTATTCAGCTCCAAAGCAAAACACCACAATAATTTAGCCGAAGAGCTTCATTGCAAATCCTCAAATTGCCAACACCTATCCCTCGAAACTCAATAGGTCTCCTAACCCTCTCCCAACCAACCAAATGTGAACTATCCCCTTGGCCAACACCCTCCCACATTAACCGCAAATGTTGTTTTGATTTTAAACATGACCATTTATAGACCTTTGTATTTTTGTCTTATCTCGTGCAGTATAACTGATGAAAAACAGATGTTATCTATTTTGAATTCTGATGAGAAGATCCCATTATACTTTTCATTGTATAGGTATTCTAGCTTGTCTTGATGGGTACATGAATATAGCAATGGAGCAAACTGAAGAATACGTTAATGGACAGTTGAAGAACAAATATGGTGATGCTTTTATCCGTGGAAATAATGGTAAATATCAAAATAATATCTGTGATGATATTATTGATGTTTTGAGATCAATATGAACATCAATTTCTTAATGCAGTTCTATATATCAGTACTTCAAAGAGGACGTTAGCCGAAGGATCGTCATAGCTTTTAGCTAAGGATCCGCCCAGGAAAGGCACATCATTTGGAGTTATGTTTCTTCCTACAGTTTTATGCTGTAAGATTGAGAGATCAATCGGAATTGGAAATTGATCGTTCAAGTTTGCATTGTACAAAAAAGCTTGTTTAGTTGGAAATGGAATTTACATTATGATGAACCTTTTGGATTTTTCTTTTATTGTAATTACTGATCTGACTGCTTTCACCTCTTCTTTGCGTGCTTTCTTAAACTTTGTAGCAAAATCGTTTCATTCTCAGCTGGAAAAGTTGTGTTCTCCTCCCATTGTGCAAGAGAGCGACTCCTCTATTGTGTTACTCAAATAAAAGTGGGTATAAAATGAGTGTCATTTCTTTGGACTAATTTTTTTGTCAATTTTTAAATGTGTACCCTTGCCCACTTTTCGTAGCTTTCATTTTTCAAATGCGTACCAAGGGTAAGTTCATAAAAAACTTGTTTTTCATTTTACATTTTTTTAATTTCGGAGATGACTATGCCAAAAATCCAAAAGATTTAAAACTCAAGCTTAAATAAAAGACACTCGTACCCAAAAGCTATACAGAAATTCTAAAATGGTTAAGGGATAAAACCTTAGTTATTGTCAATATTTTTCAAAATATTGATGAATTTAACACATTTTTAAGAAAAGAATGTTTCAAAACCTTTTTTCTTGGATTATTTTTCATGATTTTTAAAAGGAGTGTCATCATTTTTTTTCTCAAAAAGATTTCTCTATAATTTTAATTTAGGTTGTAAATTAAAGATCCTAACACTAAAAAAGATTAATTAGAAATTTCAAATGAATCATTGGAAGCAGATGGGTAGAAAAAAATAGAGTATCTTTGGCAAATTCAAATGAATCATAGCGAAAATATTAAATAAAAAAAATACATCCCAAAAGATTTTTTCACCGGCCATTATTTGTCCATTTTCAGTTTTATCAATTTTCAAATAGGTACCTTTGAAAAATTCAAAAAAAACTTATTCCTAATTTTAATTTATTTGTTTAGGGCTTCAAATTGTATTAGATCTTATCCAAGAAATCTAAACCTTAATTAAAATACCATAACACTAACAAAATTATAAAAAAAAAAAAAAANTTTTTTTTTTTTTTTTTTTTTTTTTTTTGGTAAGAAAATTATTTTTACATAAAAATATCATTCCATTTCTTATGATAAAAAGCATCGAATTGATTTTAAATAATTAAAAACTCTACCCACAATATGACCAAAAAAGATGAAGCAGACAAATTTTAACCCACTCACGCCCCTCTTATGCTGCCCATTTCTTGAAGCCAAGCCCTAGCCTATGTAAGCTGTCTGTTGTCTCTCTATCTCTCTACTGCACGCCGGTGATCCCTCTCTCTCTCTCGTATTCACAACTCGCCGCCGCCGGTAATCTCTCTCTCCCTCAACGCAAGATATTTCAGTTTAAGCATCAGCAGCTCCGATGAACAACAGTTGCTTCCTGCATCTTTTCTTTATAGAAGTTTTGGCTTAATTTTGATGTATGGATCGTGTGTATTCGAACTTCTATTGTACTCCATTGATGAATCCTATTTATCATTTTTTTTTTAATTTTAAGAAATTGCAACTAGGTACTTGATATCTTCAACTTTTAGCTGAAATGATTTTTGGTGGGTGAATCATGTTGTTAAGTTCAAACATATGAGACCGAACCAATCCAACTCCATTTTGATCGAATTTTTAGGGGTTGGTTTGGTTTGAGTTTATAGCATAGGGAAGGGTTTTTGGTCCAAAATAATCTACATTTTGAAGTGTTGGGTCTTTAAGTATTCGCAAATTCGACCCAATACGACCCACGGAAGCAAACCATTCTATAGAGAGAGAGAGAGAGAAAAAAAAAAAGAGAAATAATANAAAAAAAAAAAAAAAAAAAAAAAAAAAAAAAAAAAACCTAATAGCCAGTTTCTCTCGACGGTATCACCTTTGCCTGCCCCTTCCTTCCAAGCGCTACGTCGGGTTTTTGCTCAGTCTTCAGAATCTCTCAGTTCGCAGGCGCAAGTTCTTTCCACCGATCATTTTCGGTAGTTTTTGGCTGCGTTCCTATATCTTTAATCTAAAGTTCCAAAGATCTTTTTTTNTTTTTTTTTTTTTTTTTTTTTTTTTTTTTTTTTTTTTTTTTTGTTTTGTTTTTTTAGTGCACAAATTATTTGAAGTTTGTGAATTATTATTCAGTGTCATTTTCTTAATGCTGCATACATGTTTGATTTTATATAAACAATTTTGGACCCAAAATCGTTTGTGATTTTTTAATGTGAAGTAGCTTATTATTATGATTCAATATATTTTCCTTGGTGTTTTATTAGTTTGAGTTTTCAAGTATGCAATTTGTTCCACTGATTTGCATTCTGATGTGGGGCTAGTACTTTTTTCAGTAGATGCTCTCTGTTTAGAGTCTAGACTATTGTGTTTGTTTATTTTGTTAGCTTCTTGGTGGCATCCTGATAATTACGTTTTTTTCTCTTTTTGGGATTGGAGGCAGACTGGTTTCTCTCTTGTCTTAACTTCACAAAGAACCAACTAAGACATCCGTAACTTGTTTGGACACGGACATTCAGCCAAGATGTCACGGAAGGGTTTGATGGAACAGGACTTAAAGAAATTGGATGTGACAAAGCTCCATCCACTATCACCAGAAGTTATATCTCGTCAAGCTACCATTAATATTGGTAACTTCTCTCTTCTTTATGATTTTTCTATTGCGCATTATTCCCCCTCATTACACTGTATACTAGAAAATTAGTCTTGTGGATCTTATCTTACTATTAAAGCTAACTATCCATTACTAAATTAATCTTTTCCAGGTACTATTGGTCATGTGGCACATGGGAAATCTACTGTTGTAAAAGCAATTTCAGGAGTCCAGGTGATTATTTATTCCATTACTGATGGTTACTCTTGGTTGAAGTTCTTTATAGAATTATTCTGTCTTCCTCCTTTAGCGTGATTGTTGGTTGAATTTTAAGTTCCATAGATGTAGCTTGAATTATCTGTAGACACAGAAACTTTGTTTTGCCTTCTACTTTATCTCTTTCTGCTTCTTAATGATTGGTGAAGAAAAAATTGTTGTTAGTAGTTTATGTCTATATTCACAATGGCTTCAATAACATGTATTATTTGCATGGATTCTTTATTCTATGCTGGATTTAGCTTACAGCCAGAAACACAGATTTAAAGTGATTTTCCAGTAGAAGTTTTAATTGATAAGAGTACAATTTCCCTAGAAAATCATGGTAACTTGTTCATTCTTGATGGATTTATTCATGAAATGTCAATCTGCAGACAGTACGTTTTAAGAATGAGTTGGAGCGTAACATTACCATTAAGCTGGGATATGCTAATGCAAAGATATACAAATGTGAAGATGACAAGTGCCCTCGTCCAATGTGCTACAAGTGAGTGTTTCTTCTATTTTTATATATTGCCTGCATACACAACATGTACTTGTACTTAAAAGGTCAATTAACTTCCAGTATTTGATTAACATACTCAACATGCTTTTGGTAGGGCGTATGGAAGTGGAAAGGAAGACAGTCCTGTATGTGATGTACCTGGGTTTGAAAATTGCAGGATGAAACTATTGCGACACGTATCCTTTGTTGACTGCCCGGTAAGGCTTTGAATTGTTGTATATGTGTAGCTAAGAAATTGTATAAAGCATGACAGGAGACAAAGAAAGTTAGTAAAGTAATCCTCGGATACTTTATAAATAGGAATGAGATAAGTTATATTTTCTTATGAGTTTCATGATTTTTTACTCTTTGATTTTATTGTTTGGTGGGTTAGTATCATGCATGTAGCCAAAGCTTATTTCTGNTTTTTTTTTTTTTTTTTTTTTTTTTTTTTTTTTTTTTTTTTTTTTTTTTTTTTTTTTTTTTTTTTTTTTTTTTTTTTTTTTTTGTCTCTAGGGTCACGATATTCTTATGGCTACCATGCTTAATGGAGCAGCCATTATGGATGGAGCATTACTTCTGATAGCAGCAAATGAAAGCTGCCCTCAACCTCAAACCTCTGAGCACCTTGCTGCTGTTGAAATTATGCGCCTTCAACATATTATAATCCTCCAGAATAAAGTTGATCTTATTCAAGAAAATGTAGCAATCAATCAACATGAAGCAATTCAAAAATTTATTCAAGTTAGATTTTTTTTTACTCTATTGTCTCAAGATGTTGATATTTTCATATGAAACGATTTTCACTGTGTTCAGTTTATCTTTGATAGGGAACTGTTGCCGATGGTGCACCAGTAGTACCAATTTCTGCTCAGCTGAAGTACAATATTGATGTCGTTTGCGAGTATATAGTGAAAAAGATTCCAATTCCTGAAAGGAATTTTGTCTCTCCGCCTAATATGATTGTGATTCGATCTTTTGATGTTAACAAACCTGGATTTGAAGTTGACGAGATCAAAGGTGGTGTGGCTGGTGGTAGCATATTACGGGTATACTTGTTACTTTTTTCTGAAAAAAATTATCGTCAGGTTTTGTTTAAATTGTGATGCTATGGAGTACCTGAAGCAGCTTTCAGATGCTATGAAGTACTTAAGGCAGCATCCTAATGCTTATGGTTGAAAAGAGGGTTTTGACTTTTCATGTAGGTGATATTGTTAAATAGGTAGAGTTACGTGCAGTTGTGAACTTTATACAAGTTTCGGATTGGTTTGAGTTATTAGGATACTAGTTCGATCAAAAATGTAAAAAGTAGTAAAACAAAAATTCTCTAAGTTTTAGTTTGGTGGTTGGATGTTTTGACCTCCCTGAATTTTGCAGTTGAACCTGTTTTGAATAATGTTTTTGTAAGGAATTCATGTCATCACTTAACATTTTCTTAACCCATTTTACCTTTGGAAAATTTGTCCACAGTTTTGGTGGTGCATTATACATGGCTAACAAATTTGAAAATATGTTCTTTCCAGGGTGTTTTAAAGGTGAATCAATTTATTGAAGTTCGTCCGGGGATTGTGGTTAAGGATGAAAGTGGTAACATCAAGTGCACCCCAATATACTCGAGGATTGTTTCTTTGTATGCTGAGCAAAATGAGCTGCAATTTGCAGTCCCTGGAGGTCTTATTGGAGTTGGCACAACCATGGATCCCACTTTGACTCGTGCTGACAGATTGGTTGGTCAGGTTCTTGGAGAAGTCGGATCACTTCCTGATGTTTTTGTTGAGCTAGAGGTAAAGCTCTTAAAATTTGAATGTTTTATTATTTCATGGATGAAATACCTTTAGGTCCAACCCAGGACTACTTCTAAGATTCTTTAGAGCCCTCAGCTTCTTCTGGACTGTTGTTTTTTTTTTCACCTTTTGATTATAAGGGCTAAATCTTATGGCACGCTGCCTTCTTACAGTTCTGTGTAGAATTTTATAGAGGTTTTGACAGAACTTCGACAAGAGGTTTGATCCTGTGTAATGCTTCTCTTTAGGCAATGGCCTCCCATCATTTTTTTAATTATTTGTTGGGTCTTATTATCTAGGGTTAGAGCTCTTTTTTTGTATAGCTAATTTAGTTGTGTATATTTGTATTATTTCATTTTACGCTATAAAAACTCAGTTTTCGGTAAGAATAAATTTCATTCTCAGTTTCTCGAAGTTCCTCTGTTGCTCTGATTCGCTGGTTTGGACATTGTAATGAGAATTTGTGAACGAATTGGTCTCAAAGAGCTGGAGGGCAATTGTCCTTAAAAATTTCCTGTTTTGAGATTTGTCCTCCTTGTCTTTGTAGGTGAACTTTTTCCTTCTGCGGCGGCTCCTAGGTGTCAGGACGAAAGGATCAGAAAGGCAGGGAAAAGTATCAAAATTGGCTAAGGGAGAGATTCTAATGTTGAACATAGGATCCATGTCTACAGGAGCTAGAGTACTTGCAGTTAAGAATGATTTAGCAAAGTTGCAGCTTACCTCTCCTGTTTGCACCAGCAAGGGGGAGAAGATTGCTCTAAGTCGTCGAGTTGAGAAGCACTGGCGTCTTATTGGCTGGGGTCAAATTCAAGCTGGAACGACCCTCGACGTTCCCCCTTGCCCCATTTGAGTTATTCCTAGAAAAAGGTTAGAATCAAGAAGAAGCGAGTGAGGAGTTAAATTTCAGAACTAAGGAAAATGTGCGAAGTTAGACAGTTTCTTGGAACCATTTTTGTTAGGTGGAGAAGAAAACATCATCTGGTTTCTCATTGTTTATTAAGTTGCCCTTTTTATCTTTTTGCCCCCGTGAAGTCTTTCTGATCTTTTATATTTAAGTTTTGAATGATGGATGTGATAAGTGAGCTATTGGAGTCCACGAATTGAAGATGCGATAATACGATGAAACATTATTGTCACATTCTATGAGTTTGGTTGAGACATCTAATTTATAGAACCCAATTAAGGTTGCATTCAAGCTCAATGCAAGCCATGTATTGGATTAAATGCTCAATTCTATGGCTACCTGAGGGATTCTGATAAAGAAAAAGGGAATGCAAAAAGTTGCGGACTTACGAATATGGTGGGATTTGGCAGATGCCTATCAAGTACTCTCAGCCTTATGCCTGTGATATTTCGAGGTATCCCAAGTTGATTCTGCTGAATGAATATGGTGATCTGTGGTTGAGGTTGAGATTAAGACTCTGTTTTACTATCAAATACAGTTCCCTCAGTCTCCATAGGAAACCATTGCCTTTTTTTTCCTTTCTTTTCAAGCAATTGTGATTGAGACTTTACAAAAGCTTCTTTTTCTCATTTTAGTCTCTTATTAAAAAGATCTGCAGAACTGTACTAAGAGTAATATGGAAGAAAAAAAAATTGTAGCCATGTACACATTGGTGAGGAAATTGTATTCGAGCCATTTAAAGTATTAGAGTAAAAAATTGGTTTAAATTTAATGAATATGATACAGTAAAACAAAATACTTTAAAATAGTTTCATTTTCTAGTCATTAAAATAGTTTCATTCTCGGAATGTGATTTGTTTATTTATTTAATTACACCTCCAACCTTTCCCCTCCTCTCTCTCTAATATCTATTTATTTTTATTGATCTCCCAACACAACAAAACCTTCCATCTTCTTTACTCGCTTCCAGATTGAATAAAAGCATTTATCAATATTTATTTCTTTGTTTTTACTATTCTCCCAACACCACAAAACCTTTCATCTTCTTATTAATAACATGCATTTACAATTGTTCAAACACATTTTTTTTTTTCTTGATTTTAAACATTTTAAATTAAAACAATNTTTTTTTTTTTTTTTTTTTTTTTTTTTTTTTTTTTTTTTTTTTTTTTTTTTTTTTTTACTTTTCTTAATAAAAAAATTGCATTTTGTTGTCTAGAAAAGAAACAAAATATTGAATATATGAAATTTTATTGAACATTAAAAAAGAAAAAAGTGTATGTTATAGAAAAGGATATGGTCCTATCATAAAAATTCTTCATGGCGAAGAAACCGTTGACCGTACAAATAAAATTATGGTTCTACGACAGTCAGTGTGGGTTCGGTTGTCGTCAGTGGGAAAATCAGACAAATGGTCCCAAGAATGGAGTTTCCGAAGCTGCAAGCCAAGCTCCTCACTACATACATATTCACCAACACCCCAACAATAACCACTAAGTGTGTACGTATTCAGATTGTTTTCACGTACACTTCTCTTCTTTTTCTCACTTTTTCCCCTTTTCATGCCCATTTCTTTTACTCTTCTTCTTCCTTCTTTCTTTCTTTCACTTTAAGAAATGATATTTTATTAGGGTGTCGGTTGTTTTAGTTCCTTTTTGAAATGGGTTTTGTTTTAGTAACATCTTGGTTTCTGCAGATCACCGAGGAAGGAGCATGGATGATATTGTGTTTTCTTGGTCACTTGAAGATATTTTCAATGAGAACTTGTTCCAAGATAAGGTCATTTGTTGTTTCTCTAAATAACTTATTCCGAAGTAGTTGCTCTTCAATCTGATTAAGTTTGCTGCTTGTTGTGCTTCCCATTTTTTTTTTTTTTTTTTTTTT
>NC_036638.1:56859-120024 GCF_002806865.2 Cucurbita pepo subsp. pepo
TTTTTCTCAAGTAAATGTGAGGATTATTGTTTGTTTTTTGGTAGATNTTTTATCCTTTGTTTTTTGGTAGATTGAAAAGATTCCACAGTCTTTTGACAATGTGGAGAGCTATTTTGGATCATTTCTGTACCCTTTACTGGAGGAGACAAGAGCTCATCTCTGTTCTTGTATGGGCATCGATGCTATATCAGCTGCGCCGTTTGCTGAAGTGATTAGTTTTGAAGAATGTAGGCCGCATAATACCGCATCATATGACTGCAAAGTTAATGGATGGAAGAAAAGATTTAACCGTATCGGCAAGGAGTCTTACAAAGTTTTACCTGGCGATGTAATTATTTTGGCAGATATCAAACCTGAAGTTGCTACGGATTTCGAAAGAATGGGGAAATCTTGGAGTTTAGGTGTTGTTCATAAAATCTCCAATTATGATGAGAGCGAGGATGATCTCAACTCCACTTCTTTTAAAGTGAAAGTATCTGTAAATAACTTGGAAATGATCGACAAATCGATGTTTGTGGTATATTTGTTCAACATACTTCCAATAACAAGAATATGGAATGCATTACAGATGAATGTCAAGTCGAAGATCATCTTGAAAATTCTATGCCCCTCTCAGTTGGTGAGTCAACTTTGTTCTTACACAAAAAAGTCAAATGTTTGAGTTAGCGGTTTATTTGTTTTACTGTAAGAAATGAAAGTATTCTTTCATCAAAATTGGGGTAAAATTGTAAAAAGGGTTGGCCATGTTATGAGAAGATTACAATAAACTATTTCAATTCACATAAAATTTTGTTCAACTACAACTAAACAATAGGTGGTGGAATTTGCGCCAAGCCAGAGAGACAGAAATGGTATCATCTCAAAATTTACTTTGAGTTGTTTTAGCATTTTAAGATCCTTCTTTTTTCTTTTTTCTAACATGAACACCAAAATATTGTTGATCTATTTTTCTTTTATTTTTTAGAAGATACTAAATTTTCTGCTATGATATGATTCTATATATTGCTAATGCTTTTACTCTTGTGTTTCTTCAAAAGTAAAGAACTTTTTTTTTTTTTCCCTTTTTTGCACAACAGGATAATGAAAATCACGACATGTCCAGGCTTTTGGATCGAAAATTGAATGCCGGTTTTCTATCGTCCTTGAATGACTCTCAAGTGAGAGCGGTTTTGTCATGCCTTAACAAAGTGAGTCTTGTGCAGGAATCTTCTGTTGACCTTATATGGGGGCCACCTGGGACTGGAAAGACGAAAACGGTCAGTGTATTGCTCTTAAATTTAATGCAGAATAGATGCAGAACTATCATAGTAGCTCCAACAAATGTTGCCATTGTGGAAGTGGCCTCAAGAGTCCTTAATTTGGTCAAGGAGCTGCATGAACTAGAATATGGACCCGATTGTTCATTATATTCTTTGGGAGATATTCTTTTATTTGGAAATAATGAGAGGCTCAAAGTTGATTCAAACGTTGAGGAAATCTTTTTAGATTTTCGAGTTGGGAAACTTGTGGAGTTCCTCACTGGTTGGAGGCATTGCTTTGCATCCATGACTGATTTTCTTGAAGATTGTGTTTCTCAGTACAATATGTTTTTGGAAAATGAAGTAAAACAAGATGATGTCGATGATAAAGAAACTGATGAGAAGGGCTGTGTAAGGGAAGCTAAAGATGATAAGGTGGTTGGCAAATCTCTTCTTGAATTTGCGAGAGAGAGAGTCGTGTTTCTTGGTTCTCGACTCCGAGCTTGTCTTGCATTCTTCATTACCCATTTACCTAGGAAATGCCTTTCGGAGCATGATTTTAAGGATGTGACTTCTCTTGTTAAAAAACTAGATTGTTTTGAAGATTTACTGTCTCGAGAATCCCTTGATTCTGAAGCACTTGAGGATGTTTTTTCATGTCCCACTGATGGTGAAGCTCTTCATACATGTACAGATTTTGCGTGCTTGTTCAACATGACAAGAAGTGACTGCCTTTCTATTTTAAAATCTCTTCATTGCTCCTTAACTGCACTCAAGCTTCCAAAAGTCACAGACAGACTGTCAATTGAGCATTTTTTCTTTCAGAATGCGACTTTGGTCTTTTCCACCGCTTCAAGTTCGTATAGGTTACATTCTATGTCGATAGACCCTTTCAAAGTATTAGTAATTGATGAAGCAGCACAACTAAAAGAGTGCGAGTCGTTGATTGCATTACGACTTCCGTATATCAAGCATGTTATACTCATAGGCGACGAGTGCCAATTACCAGCAATGGTTGAAAGCAAGGTACAATATTTTATTTCTCAACAATTACTGTTTTAGATACTTGAGTTCTGACCTTTTTACTCCTTTCTTTTAAAGCTTGCTGATGATGCTGGCTTTGGAAGAAGTTTATTCGAGAGGTTCAGCTCTTTGGGCCACCCAAGACACCTTCTGAATGTGCAGTACAGAATGCATCCATCTATTAGTTTATTCCCTAATTCAAAATTCTATTTTAGTCAGATTTTAGATGGTCCAAATGTTACGAGTTTAAACTATCAGAAGAACTATCTTTTTAAATCCATGTTTGGGCCATATTCTTTCATAAACATAGGTTATGGAAGAGAGGAGAAAGATGATATTGGACATAGTCGAAAGAATATGCTCGAGGTGGCTGTTGCTTCGAAAATAGTGCAAAGATTGTATAAAGGTTTGTCTACTTCACTCTCCTGCAACTTTTATCACGTATTTCTTTTTTTCTTTTCAATTGAGTTTTGTCTCAAGTACGATCGGGCTTTCCAAGTTTCGTTTTCATCAAATTGTTTCATGCTACATTGTTGTTATAATTCCTCTTTGTTGTGATAATGTTAGTGAATTGTCATTGAAAAACATGTGCAATCCTGTGAAATCAACAGAGACGTTGAATGAATCTCTAACAGAAAATTTCTTTGTTTGATAGGTAGTTGAGAAGCAACATTTAGGGAAAAAAACTATAGAAAGATCAGAAAAAGATTAGTATGTGAAAATGTGTACTAGGGAGACTGTTTGTGGGACTATAGAACAGCAGTATTGAAAGCTTCTGTTTTGACTGGCTTTTGAAGAGCATGACTGGAATTTTTAACTTTTCTTTTAGTTTTTTATCTTATGAATACAGAAGATTATACAGCGTTGTATTTTTGTTTTTATCACTCTTTTTGTAGAGTGGAAAAACTCAGAAGGGAATCTAAGCATTGGTGTTATATCACCATATTCTGCTCAAGTAACCACTATTAAAGAGAAAATTGGACACAGATACGATAACCTTGATGGGTTTAGTGTGAAGGTGAAAACTGTTGATGGCTTTCAAGGTGGGGAAGAGGATATAATCATTATATCTACTGTTAGATCAAATACAGGTTCTTCACTTGGATTCTTATCATGTGATCAGAGGACAAATGTAGCTCTTACAAGAGCTAGGTACTGTTGCTTACCCTTCTTCTTTGTAATTCTATATTTGCTTCATCATATATTGGGTGAAGACTTACTGCCTATTGGTATACATCAGATATTGTCTATGGATATTAGGGAATGATAAAACATTGTCGAATAGCGAGTCTTCTTGGGCTCATTTGGTTCGTGATGCTAAGAATCGTGGTTGTTTCTTTAATGCTGACGATGACGAGAACTTGGCCAAAGCTATATTGGATATCAAGGAAGAATTCAATCAACTTGATGATTTATTGAAAGGAGACAGTATTCTTTTCAGAAATGCTAGATGGAAGGTTCAAGACTCTCATAGTTTCTCATCATTTTATTTATTTTTGTTTGCTCCACTAGCGATCTCTTAATTTCTTCGTTTGACATGCATAGGTTCTATTCAGTGATAGATTTTTGAAATCATTCAAGAAATCGTCAACCATGGAGATGAAGAAGAAGATATTGAATCTTCTACTCAAACTTTCCGGTGGATGGAGGCCCAAAAGGAGGGACTTAAATCTGGTATGTGGAAGTTCAACGAGGATTTTGAAGAAAATCAAGGTCGAATGCCTCTATGTTATCTGTGCCATTGATATAATGAAAGAGGCAGCGTACATGCAAGTTTTAAGGATTTGGGATGTGCTGCCGTTGGAGGATATTTCAAAATTGGTCAAACATCTTGGCAACTTATTCCGCTCCTACACTGATGAATACATCAATCTTTGTGAAGAGATATGCTATGATGAGTGAGTGTGTGGTGGTGATTAGGAAAAAGATTTTATATATTCTGATTTAAATCTTTTGCTTTACTTCCAAATGGTCTCTTATCGTTTTGAATTTTCCTTTATTGTTAAGGGGTTTTTTGGAAGTTCCCAAGACTTGGGCATTCTTATCAGAGCTTGTACGGTACAAGAGCAATACTGACAATTCTAATAGGGATGACTTACGAGGCGTTGATTACGGTGGGAGAAGTTATGTTGAGAATTCGAAAGTCAAAGATAGTTTGTTACTGATGAAATTTTACTCCTTAACATCTGGTGTGCTAAGTCATTTGCTTTCTGATAGAGATGACGTTGAGTTGGATCTCCCATTTGAAGTGACAGAGGAAGAACTAGGGATTATTCTTTATCCCAGGAGCAGTTTCATACTTGGACGCTCTGGAACTGGGAAAACTACTGTATTGACCATGAAGTTATATCAGAAGGAGAAGTTGCATTATTTGGCAGCAGGATCATATGGCGTCGAAGGTGATGTTACTACAAAAAGTGAGATTTCAACGAGTACAATACAGAAAAATGAAGCTGTTTTGCGGCAGTTTTTCCTCACAGTTAGTCCAAAACTTTGTTATGCTGTTAGGCAGCATGTATCTCACTTGAAAAGGTCCCCACCTTTTCAATATTTAATTTGATTTATAAACTATAATTTATGTTTGGTCTTGACTATGCTTTATTGAATTTAATGCAATTTACTCCTTTATTTACAGCTATGCCTGTGGTGGGGATTCTAAGCGAAAGGCTGATTTTAATATGGAAAATATGGATGACTTAGAAACTGAATTCATGGATGTCCCAGATTCCTTAACCAATATTCCAACCAACTCATATCCTCTTGTGACAACTTTCTACAAGTTCTTGATGATGCTTGATGGAACTTTGCGCGATCCGTATTTTGAGAGATTTTGTGATGCAAGACATCTGTTATATGCTCAAACTCGCGGTTCAAGGTCTGTTGCCTTGCAATCTTTTATCCGGAAGAACGAAGTTAACTATGATCGTTTTAGTTCTTCTTATTGGCCCCATTTCAATGCACAACTAACGAAAAGGCTAGACTGTTATAGAGTGTTCACTGAGATTATTTCACATATAAAAGGTGATCCTCGATCCATTGATGCAGGTGATGGTAAACTAAGTAAACAAGCTTATGTTCTACTGTCTGAGGGCCGAACATCCAGCTTAAGTAGGGTGGAGAGAGAGATCATTTATGATATCTTCCAAAGTTACGAAAAAATGAAGATGAATAACAGAGAGTTCGATTTGGGTGACTTTGTTATGGATTTGCATCGTCGCCTTAGAAGTCAAGGATATGAGGGTGACAAAATGGATTTTATTTACATTGATGAAGTGCAGGATTTGAGCATGACTCAAATTGCTCTTTTCAGTTATGTGTGCAGAAATGTTGAAGAGGGGTTTGTGTTTTCAGGTGACACAGCTCAGACCATTGCTAGGGGGATTGATTTTAGGTTCCAGGATATAAGGTCTTTGTTTTACAAAAAGTTTGTGCAACCCAACATAATTAGTGGAGGTTGTGAAAGAAAAGATAAAGGATGCATCTCGGAGATTTTTTGTCTAAGTCAAAATTTCCGAACCCATTCCGGAGTTCTAAATCTATCGCAGAGCGTAATTGATCTTCTCTATCATTTTTTCCCACAATCCCTTGACATTTTGAAACCCGAGACGAGCCTCATTGCTGGAGAATCCCCAGTGCTGCTTGAATGTGGAAACAATGAAAATGCAATAAAATTGATATTTGGAAATAGAAGTAGTGTTGGCAGCAGTAGTATGGAAGGGTTTGGAGCTGAGCAGGTAATATTGGTACGGGATGAATCTGCCCAGAAAGAGATCTTGAACATTGTTGGAAAGAAGGCACTTGTTCTTACTATAGTGGAGTGCAAAGGGCTTGAGTTTCAGGTAAAAAACTTCTTTTATGTTTTACTATTAGATGATCAGATGAGGTTTCTTCTAACATACCTAAAAAGTTGTAGCGCCCTCACTATTCTAGTTTCCTACATGTATCTGTAGGATGTGCTATTATACAATTTTTTCGGTTCCTCGCCTTTGAAAAATAAGTGGAGGGTTATTTACAAATATATGGAGGAACTGGACATGCTTGACTCCAGCCTGCCTCACTCCATCCCACAATTTAGTATGTCAAAACATAACATTTTGTGCTCTGAGCTGAAGCAATTGTACGTTGCGGTGACTCGCACAAGGCAGAGACTCTGGTTTTGTGAGGATACAAAACAGCATTCTGAACCTCTGTTTGAGTATTGGAAGATAAAGTGTGTGGTGCAAGTTCAACAGTTGAATGATTCCCTTGCTCAATCCATGCTAGCCTCATGCAGTAAGGAGGACTGGAGATCACAAGGGCTCAAGGTTAGGATGTCATCCAATTCTAGTTCTTTGACTCAGATTTTGTTGGTGGTTACTGTTTTTCGAATTTCTTAGTATTGATTCTCTTCTTTTTATTCCATTTTCTATCAGAAACATGCTAGTTTTCTTTGCAGGAGGTTGTGAAGGATGTATATAGATTTTATCCTTGCCCAAAGTCTAATTCTTCCATCTCTTACACAGCTATATCATGAGGGCAACTACAAAATGGCAACAATGTGTTTTGAGAAGGCTGAAGATGTTTATTGGGAAAGAAGATCCAAGGCCTCTGGTCTTAGAGCTTTTGCAGAACAGATCCACAATGCAAAGCCTGTGGAATCAAAGGCAATCCTAAGAGAAGCAGCAGAAATATTTGAAGCAATTGGGAAGGCTGATACCGCTGCCCAATGCTTTTTCGATATAGGAGAGTTTGAAAGGGGAGGTACGTGCAATTCCTTGTTTTCTTTGTTTCCTGTATTGGGTTTAAACCTGTTTGTTTGATCTCCTTCCAAGTTTCAACTATTCCTGTAATAAGAGCAAAGCAGAGTGTTTATTGCTTTTTTTCTCCTTGCTGGAGATGTTGGTCAGAATATTTGGTTTTAGAATTCAATCTTTGATGATGTCCTTTCCCTTTCCCCCTATGTTTTCGTAATGATTGTTTTAGGGATATAAGTAGTAATTAGAACGTTGTGAAAACGTGATTCCTGCAGGGGCAATTTTTGAGGAGAAATGTGGGCAGCTAGAGAGGGCAGGAGAGTGTTTTCTTCTAGCAAAGTGCTACAACCGTGCTGCTGATTTATTTGCCAGGGCAAATTGTTTCTCTGCGTGCTTGAATACTTGCTCTAAAGGGAAATTGTTTGACGTTGGTTTGCAATACATTTTATCCTGGAAACAAGATGCCGGACTCGAACACCATGCATCCAGAAGTAAGGAAATAGAGGACCTTGAACAAGAATTCATACAAAAATGTGCTCTTCATTTTCACAACTGCGGGGACAGTAGATCCATGATAAAGTCTGTTAAAAGTTTTCGATCCGTAGATTTGATGCGTAACTTCTTGAAGTCCTTGAATTGCCTCGATGAGCTTCTTGTGTTGGAAGAAGAACTGGGAAACTTTTTGGAAGCTGTAAAGATTGCAGAGTCAAAAGCTGATCTGGTTCATGTGGCTGATCTTCATGGCAAGGCAGGAAATTTTAGTGAGGCATCCACGCTTCTTGTACGCTACGTCCTCGCCAACTCTCTTTGGTCACCAGGAAGCAAAGGTTGGCCCTTGAAGGATTTTGAAGGAAAGAAGGATCTTTTGAGAAAGGCCAGGTTGTTAGCGGAAAATGACTCTAAAGAATTATACGACTGCATTTGTATAGAGGCTGATATTTTGTCTGATGAAAATGGAAACGTGGAAGCTCTGACAGGATATCTAACTGCTTCTAGGAACCACGACAGTGTTCGTGGAGAAATGATATGTGTTAGAAAGATTGTGGATGCCCATTTGCATTTGAAAACATCAAAATACACTTGGGAAGGTGAATTGGTTTCTGATCTGACCAAGCATTCAGAAGAAATGGTTTCAAAGAATCAGGTGTCCGTTGAAACTTTGGTTTACTTTTGGCATTGCTGGAAGGATAGAATTTTGAATGTTCTCGAGAGTCTTAGGTGTGTTGGTGTGAACGATGCGGACCCTTATGGCGAGTTCTGTTTAAATTTCTTTGGAGTTTGGAGACTGAACAACAGACACGTATTGCTCAACTCTGATGCTGATTGGGCCAAAAAAGTTGATGAAAGGTTCGTTCATAGGAACGGTAAATTGGTGTCCATTGATGTTACCCAATTTTCATTATCTGCCAGGAACTATTGGAGCTTAGAACTGTTTTCTTCTGGACTCGAGGTTTTAGAAAATCTAGATCACCTTTATAATTTCTCCAACCGTATCGGTTTCTTGACGTTCAGCCGGTGTAGGCTTCTCACTCACATGTTTGAGGTTGCAAAACTCCTTCTAGATAGCCCATATTTGGAACATAGATACCATGATAAACAGCAGTTAGAGAGATTCTGTAAGTTGGCAATATCGGAAATCCAAACTCATTTATTTCCACCAGATTGTGTAGTTTCTTTGAAGGAGAGTGTGATATCTCTACGAGTTACTGGGGTTTATCGTAATATGATGAATGAAATTGTGGCCGAGAAGGTTAGCTTACAGAATCAACTAACTTATGGCCGAGTTGGAAGCGTTGCAATGCTTATTCTTGGATCTGGCAAACTCGATAAGAAGTTGTGTGAACAAATAGCAGAATGGTCAAAGGAGAATCCTCCTTGGAGTGCATTCATTCAAGAGCTTTGCAACAGTAGGAGCGCAGAGAATGAAGCAAGGAGGAACCCCGCAAAAGAGATATCTCTTGTGTGGAGGTTTCATGAAGCTCTGAGGGACACGTACAATACGAACTGGGTCCACATGCGGGATTATATTTCGCCTTTCTGTTTCATGTACCTGGTCGAAAGGCTTCTGATTATGGTATCATTCATGAAAGGGGGATACCTTATCACTACAAACTCCTCTTTTCTTGAATGGCTCATCTTCCATGAAGGAAATTCCGATATAATTTCCATGCTGGGAGCTCAAACACAACATTCTTTTCAACCGACGCTTTTGTTTTTGGCTCAAATTCATCAGGAACTTCTTTTCGACAGGAGAGCAACAATGGAGTGGTTGAGGAAGACACATACAAACTTGAACTGCTATCCGATACTGGTAAGGAGGTTGGTGGTTGTCACATGTTTGCTTCATCTGAACTTTGGCATTTGCTTCGATGTACTCCGCAATCTGCTTGGTCGCAACTACATCACTGAGCATTTACCCACGGAATTTTGCAACGTGCTTAAGGGAAACAAAAGTTTTTATGTACCAACTGATAACTTAAATATGATTGCCGGATTCTTCAAGGGAATTGGAAACCCAATGGTTATTGTGAGTTTGGATGGAAATTTCCAACAACTCACTTGTAGAGATGCAACTACTGTCAACTTGAATGTCAGTCGTTGTATGGATGATGTACTGAAGGCTTTATTCCCAAAGGAAGTTGAAAGTTCGCAACCTCGAGTCGAAGCTCCCAAAGGGCAAGATGTTGGTATAACAACCAGCAAAATGGTAGCATCGAAAGTGGGATGCATGGCTATTCCATCCTCTTCTAGCTTGGCTTTGGATGAAAACAAGAGGATGAAATCTAATAATAGTGAAAATGATGGATATTCACCCATGTCTGTCGGTTTTTGGGAAATGTTTGAAGCATTGAGAATGTTGGAGAATGAAATGGAGGGGAAGAGCAATCTGTCAAACGCCTTGCAAATCAAGGTAACATTAACGCTCATGTCGTTGTTTTTGACATCAGATGAAGCATGTAATTGAAAACAACATATCCCTTTTGCGTGGCTTATTGTTGCAGATGGATGTGGAGAGATGGGTTAAGCATTTAAGTGCCGCAAGAAGCAAAGCGGATGAGGAGATTCGTTTTGAAGTAGTGGATGGGTTGGTTATGGAATTAAATTTACTATCTACTGCTTTAAGCATGAGGTATCAAACTGTTTTACATTCTGTTCATAATCTTCTTGCTTCTTCTATCGTAATGCTAACATTCTGTTGCCAAACGAATTTGATGCCAGCGATCCCAAGGAAAATGTATCTCAAGTGGTATCGATATCAAAGAGAGTCTATTCGAGGAGGATGGAGTTGGAGCCTATCTTGAGTAAACTACTACTACTACTACTACATGATGATCCTGAAGTGGAAGTGGATCAGAGGTCGATTGATGATCAAGATTGTGAAGGAGGAAAAGCTGAGGCTGTTTTGGATAAGAAGGGGAAAGGGAAAGGGAACGGGAAAGGGAACGGGAATGGGAACGGGAACGGGAACGGGAATGGGAATGGGAAAGGGAAAGGGAAAGGGAAAGGGAAGTCAAAGAACAACAAGAGGGGAAAGGGTCGTAGGAGTTAAATGATAATGCATGGCTATTCCTAACGTGGGGGAAGTATTTAGTTGAGTTGCTGTGATAACTAATCTAATTAACTTATTGAATATATTCAAGATATCGCTGCCCCTATTAATTAATATTGGAAAATGACTTATAAGCCAAACCCCAGAACTAAACGAGGCGTGCTAATTTAAAGTTCATAAACATATCACACTAATAACAATTGAAGTGTGTAAGAGCAATCAAACCCCATCTGATTTCTTCTTGTGATCACTGTTGTAAATATTGTCAAGGTTGAGAATCTCTTGGTTGATATCAGACATTTGCCAAGTCTTCATCGTTTTCATTGCATCTCCCAACTCTTTGTCCTCTTCAACGTTAAACAAGCATTTGCGAGACTTGGCGTCCTTAATAACTTCTCGCCATTCTGAATTACTTTTTCCTAAGGTTGTTGCATCTCCCACGATCCAAAGACAATGCCTGGACAAAAAATTTATGAGTTGCTTGAGTTGAAAATATTGTAAATGAAATAAGAAGAAGATCATACCTAGCTCTTGTGAGAGCAACATTGGTTCTTTGTGAGCTTGAGAGGAATCCAATGTTGTTTCCACGGTTGGATCTAACTGTAGATATTATAATCACATCCTCTTCGCCACCTTGGAATCCATCAACAGACTTCACTTTTATTGTAAAACCTTCCTTCTTCTCATATTTTCTTCCAAGTTTGTGTTGGATTGATGAAACTTGTGCAGCGTAAGGAGATATCACCCCAATGCTAATATCCTTCTTCTTGTTGGACCATGCTATATTTGAATGACGACCATTTATATTTTAAAATTCTCGCTCGAATATATATATTTTAGTCTCCATTGTTTTGTTTTAAAACATAAGTGTAGGTGACAAGATATTTAGTGAGCAAGACAAAACATTGAAAATGTTAAAATATAAACTGGCAATACCTTTGTAAAGCATTTGTATTATTTGGGCCACAACAACTACCTCAAACATGTTCTTCTTGCTTTGTCCATCATCATTGCTCTCCTCTTGTCCACCAGAAACATTGATGAAAGAATATGGACCGAACAGAGGACTAGGAAGGTAATATTCTTCATACAGCTGCTTATTCATAACAATGGAAGCATCCAGAATTTGATTGCCATAGAATTTGGAATTTGGGAAGTGGCTCACAGACGGATGCATCCTATATTGTGTGTTCAATAGGTGCTTGAAGTGTCCTAAGACACTAAGCCTCTCAAAAAGGCTTGTACCAAATCCAGCTGCCTCAGAAACCTAATACAAAAAGGATTGGGTTTGATCAAAATTAAAGCCAATCAACAATTGTGTTTCATGTTAGAGCAAAGAAGGAAGAAGATAAGATAACCATAAATTACCTTGCTGCTTACTGTTGCTGGTAATTGGAACTCATCGCCAATAAGAATAGCATGCCTTATATCAGGAAGTTGCAAAGGTATGAGTGATTCACATTCCTTCAATTGAGCAGCTTCATCAACAACTAACAAGTTGAGTGAATTCTTTTTCACATTCTTCAACTTGAAAGAGTTTGAAGCTGTGCTAAATATCAAAGAAGCTTGCTGAAAACAAAACTTCTCGATCGAGTTTCTGCTTACTTTACTTGGAACTTCAACCTGATCAAGCGACATCAAAAGAGTCTGCAAAACCAAAACACATTGACCCCTCAAACCAATCAAAGTTCCTCTCACTTTATCATCATCTTCACTCAGAAGGGTCCCAATATCACCAATCAACTCAACAAGAATCTCCATTTTTTTCAAATTATGCTCCATAATGACTTCTTGAGGGACGTGAGTGGTTAAAATGTGAACACATTCTAAAAGTGATGAAGCAATGGATTTGAACATTCTCTTCAATCTTGGAAATTTGCATCCTTGAAGAATCTCTATCATGGATGTTATTTGAAACTTCCAGCCATTTGCTCCTAAACACTTGATAAGTTTTTCAACTCTATGCTCTACATAAATCTCTTCCAGCTGAGAATCAACTTTAAGTCTATCTTTGTTCCCAAATAAAAGCAATTGTCCCAAAGGGCAAAAGATGTGGTCTTTACGAAAAGACTCGTCTTTTAGCAACTTCACAACTTGTGAGGCAAGATTTGTAATGGCAACATTTGTGGGCGAACAAGCAAGAGTCCTAATTTGGTGCTTCATTGTTAAGATTCTCCAAAGTAATATACTGGTAGTTTTGGTTTTGCCTGTTCCGGGTGGGCCCCATATAAGGTCTATTGAAGGCTTGTGTTGGCAGAGAGTATTTTGGATACAAGTTTCTATTGCAACCTTTTGGGATTCATTCAATGAAGAAGGGTGTGGTGTAGGGTAATCTTGCGTGGGATCTTCTTGATCATTTTGAGTGCATTCTGTGCAGCTTTGATGGTTTCCCTGACATATTACAAAACAATCCACTTCAAAAACTTCACACAATAAGAGCTAGGTTTATAAATATTATAATGGAGACTAACTTTGTACCATTTCAAAAGTAATACTAAATTCAAAATCGTTATCAAGCAAAATCTTAGCATCAAATATATATAGAAAACATACCAGCCACGTTGTGCCCAAAACACGCCCAATGATGCCCCCACCAGCAGAACATTGTAACGCCTTCCATATTCTCAAGTTGGTTGTCACATTCATCAGAAAAACAATGAAAAGTGTTGTTGATTTGAGGATGTCACCGTGAGCTGTGATGTTTTTAGAAACATGAAGGTTGAGATGAGTAGGGATACTATTGTCGGTGATTTGTCCCAACCAAGCAAATGCCCAGTTGAATTCTGAGCGTTCCAAATAATCACTATCGGTAGTTTGAGGATCAGAGTCCAAGATTATAAAAATATCGCCTGGAAGTGCTTTGTACGGCTGCTGCCCCTTCCCATCAGTGCTTCTCCAAGGGCTAACATTCACATTGAACAAGATTTTGCCTCTTTTTGCGTTTGACTCTTCAATGGAAACCACTTGAGCAGAAGGTGCTTTGTGAATTGCCTTCAAACTTGAGCACAACTCTGCCCTTGTTTCTTCTAACAAAGGGAACAAGTATGAGCCTCTGTAGTGTTCCTCTGATTCAAATGATTTTGGAATATTCCCCACCTGAACATTTTCGTAGAATTGGGCATTAGTTATTTAATCTCATTAAAATATCCACTAATATGGAAACGTTGGAAGAAATGTGAATTGTGACGAGTGAAGATGCATAGGAGAGGAAGGCAAGAATGTAAGAAGACATACCTTGAGTTTATACAAGTTTTGATTGAACACATTTGTCAACTCCCAAGAAAACAAAACATCAATGAGACCATTGGAGTCCTTGGCACTACTTGCTTTGTGGCTTCTACAACTTTCTCCTCCTTCCATTTTGTAGAGAGAGAAAAGTGGTTTATAGGAATGAAACGAGAGAGAGATGGAGAGGTTTGTGAGAATGAAGATATGAGAAGCCATATCACAAATTTATACAAGTTGTGAATCTTTGTGTTGGAGAAGAGTGAAATGGAATTGTAGAGGAAAACCCTCTGCCAAGGAAGCGCGGGAAGACCCTCAATTGACTTGGAACTATCACAAATTCCTTCTCTTTCCACGCTTTTCCATTTGGAATATGTTGGGACAAGGACATCGGATTCTTCCCTCTAATTCAGTTCATTTCTACAACAATTTTCTACTTNTCTCTCTCTCTCTCTCTCTCTCTCTCTCTCTCTCTCTCTCTCTCTCTCTTCAAAATATATATATACACCTCATCCTTCCAAAAAGGTTAAGGTTAATCATATATGAATCAACTAACACCACATCCATCCAAATAAGAGTGTTCCTTAAGATGTCAAGTTATGGTAGACGGAGAAGAATTACATACATGACTCAATGAAAAGCTTGCACCGCACATCACTCTACATAATTACCAATATGGGGAAAATATTTAGAATCAAGGCAACAAAACCAAAAAAGCTTAGAGTCTTAAAGTAAGATCAGGCGAACAACTCATTTTCGGCGGTGCCATGCTCGTACCAGATTTTGGACTTGGAACTTGAGATACTTCCCCAGGCATAGAACCAGTAGATCTCTCGTTTACTCGTCGGAAACTCCCAGGCCAAAATGGAGCAACATCCTCATCTTCCATAAAAAATGGCATTCCAATGTACCCTTCATCAAACGTGACTCCATTTCTAGCAATAAATGGCCGTTGTGCAGGTAAGATTTTATGGTGCACTGCAGCATGAGCTTGGATCCCGAGCGACCGATATGCAGAACCATGAAGTGGAAGTGAAGCCAAGCTAGTATATCTATTAGAGAACATACCCATCCGCATCGCTCGCTTTGCCATTGTCCTCTCCCTTTTATGAGCATTCTGGTGGCCACCCAAGGCCTGAGAGCTAAAGAATTTACGTCGACAGTAATTGCAAGAGAACATCCTGGGGTTTGTTGAGCCAGAAACATGGCCAACTGCTTCACTACTAGTCTCACCACTACCATTTGCGTCGACATCATTTGGGTTGAAATGAAGTGTCAGGTCAACAGAAACCAAACCTTGATTGGTATTACCTTTTATCGAGTTGGTGAGGCAGGATGTACTACTACTGTCCTTCGAGGGATTAGAGGTTGCTTCAGGTACAGCCATGTCAGAAGCAACTTGGGTGCTCACTTCTGAATCTTCTTCCCATTCCAAATTCAACTTTGGTGATTGCATATTGGAAATAGGATTTAGAATTAGACGGTTGATTATTTGGTTGACAATAAGAAACGCCAAATAAGTCGATGTTGGCTGTCACTCATGTAAATAACCTGCATAAACAATGAAAGCTTAATCTAATGCAACTTATGAGAATTCCTTAAAAAAATTCCTTTAAACTTTTTTAAAAAGTCGAAGAAACTTCATATTGTTAGAAACTTCATACTGTTAGTATATAAGCGTCAATACCGCATTGCAAAAATACTCATCAACTTTCAAGAGTAGTTAAAAAGGAAGTTTAAAGAAGGTCTTACCATTAGTCATAAGTGGCAAAACAGTGCATCTGTTCACGAACAGTGCTTATGCAAGGGCTTGTATTATCCCAGGCAGTGCATCTGTTAGTCCGAGATCTCTTGAATTATCCCAAACAAGTTCTTATCGATACTCCTTTTTATACATGAGAAGATCTTCTCAAGTGGAGTTAAATAGCGGCCTCTTGAATTAATTAGCCTACAAAACCTAATACACCATTACTTAACCTAAACATTATTCTAGTATTCTAGTATAGCATTAGTTTCCAATCATTTCAAATACTTACTCAACCTTCTACAATGATTGGCATTAAGGAACTCACCATCTTCAATTTTCAACCTAATCTTATTGTGTCTAATACAGAGAAATGAGATAATTTATTAAAATCTATACTACAAGCTAAACTCATCAAAAAATAAATAAATAAATAACCAATTCCAAATAATTTAAGTCAACAGTTACTCCAGAAAATAACCAAAAAAGAAAAGGTAAAACGGAGAAGAAGAAGCAAACGAGTCTCCATCGCCGTTGTTTCCCCCTTCATAGCTTGCTCCCAAGTTCAAAACAGAGGGAAAATTCAGAAATATCCATTTCTAAGGAGAATTATTGGTAAATTTGGAAGACCCTCTTAAGAACAGAAGAAGAAAAGGAAACAAAAGGGTCCTGATTCCAAATTCAAGAGATGAAAACCCCCAGAAACCACAAATTCAAGTACAGAGAAGGACAGAAAATCCCAAAAAGAAAAAGAACAGAAAACAGACACCCAGATGAAAGGTTCGCAAGAAACTGAAATCCCATGAAGCAAAAATGGAGAAAAGAGAAGTAGGTTCTTACCATTTGTGGGCACAAAAATGGGATGTAGGGGTAGATGAAGTTGTAGAGGATTGAGAGTGAGTTTGTGGAGTAGAGTGGTGATGTAGTACTAGGAAAAGGAAACAGAGACGCACAGACAAGGTGATGGATGTAGTGCTACGAAAAGGAAATAGAGAAGCACAGACAAGGGGACATATGGTGACACCCAATTTGTTTCAACTTTCAACTCATGGTGGTGGGGAAAAGGGCTCGCAGATTAAACCAAAGGATAAATTATTGATGTTAGGTCTAAATATGGTGATAACTAAAGTTCTTACCTTTTCCAACTTCTGTTTAATGGGTAACTTCTAGCTAGTTAGACTTTAAATTTGCACCTCTTTCTAAAATCACTACCATTGTTTTCTCCTATCAATTTTAGAATAACATCTTTTAAATTCAATGGATTTGTAAAAGAAAAAAAGATTGAATTACTCTTTCCTTTCGCAGGATGACGTTAAATTGAGATGAACTATAGCAACCTCAACATTTAATTTTAACCAAAAAAAATATTTGGGTGATCTTCAAAAAATTCAATTACTCGTTTTAATTGAATTGTTACAAATAACTTCAAAATCACTCTATTACTCTAATGACTAGATTTTAATAATCTTAAATTTTTATGGTAATGTTAGATAAATTTTTATGGGAAATAATTACAAAACACAACTCCTCAATCAATTCCATATGAATTTTGTAGAGGCTTGAGAGTGAGGTGAGGGTGTTGTAGTAGTAGGAAAGGAAAGGGAAATAGAGAACCCAATTTGAATTTGTTGATGCCATTGTGGTGGGGAAAGGGGGGATGTGAGGCAATCATGAATGTGGAATTCTGATTGCCAATTCAATACAATGTGCAAACATTCATGAATGGGCTTCACCTTCACCCCACCCAACACAGTTTTAAAACAATAACAAACTCTTGTGCCCATATTTCCCCATTGGGCCCAAATATCAATTTGGTCCTCATCTTTCATTTTAGGAAATCGGAATCAAATCAAAGGGAAACATAAAATGGAAAAAAACTAAATGGGTAAACTATGTAAAGTTCAAGGTAATTATGGATTTTACCCATCTTTTTTTTTTATATGAATGGAAGAGAGCAATCAATTTTGTGAGACGTACAAGGAATAAAGTGATGATTTAAGTTTAGAATTATTTTTCCATTATTTTAAAGGTTTAAATGAAAGGAAAATGCAAAAATGTAGCCCCTTTGAAAATTATAACAACTCATGATTTCATCCAACCATTATTTCTCCATTATTTAAAAAGCTTTAAAATACACTTTTTCTATAAAAGCAGGAACATCATAATCCAATAGGAGGTAGCATTGGTACCCAGGGTTGGTTTGAATTCTCCCTCGAAGAAAAAGGAAGAAGAAGAAGAAGAGTGTATAAATAGAAGACGTGGATACATTCGGGAAGGTAATTAATGAGGAGTTGAATGGTTGTGGTGGGTAAAGTGAATGGGTAAGTGTAATTTGGTGTGAACAATTTATGGGGTGGGGTACACAAATTAAATTGGAGTAAAAGAAATGATTGAGACATTGAAACATTGAAACCTAAAACTAATGTGAAAATGTGAAAATGAAACCTACAGCCCTGTTACATAGCCATAACCCACAAAATAATTACAAATTTTAATATACCAACTACCCATTCACTTTACACTTTTCATGTTCCTAAATATTAATGCGAGTGCCACAAAAACGGTTCATCCTTTATTTACCCCTTCATTCTCATGCTTTGTTGTTTTAATGGGATCTCAAAGTAAAAAAGAAATGGCATGAAAGCAATTGAATTTGGTTTTATTATGATTTCACAAGAAAACAGTATGGTTTTTGGATTTCCCAAATTTTTCTTTACTTCCAATTGGGTGAATGTTTCGTTGTTTATAGGGACACTTGCCTTATACTTACTGCTCTCTCTCTCTCTCTCCCTCTCTGTTTCGTTGTTTATAGGGACACTTGCCTTATATTTATTGCTCTCTCTCTCTCTCCCTCTCTCTCTCTCTCGTCAAATTATTAAATATTTCTTCTTTTTTTTTTTATTATTTATTCACCTACAATTACTCTATCTTTAAACCTATAAAATTGACTCCAGTCTTTAATTTTTGTAACAATTTTCACATCACTTATCAAATGTCCAATCATATTATACAAAAATCCTCTCAAAATATCCCCAAAATATCTGAATCTAACAAATATAAACTTATTTAAAAATAGTTAGATGCTTTTTTTTTTAATAAATTATATATATACTCATAGAGGGAGACATTCACATTTTAATTCACATCACATAACTCAAATTGTTAAAAAATTATTATTTCATCAATAAGTTAAAATTTTGAATTGAACTAAAACACTTATATCGGTTTAGAAAACTACTTATTGCTATAGTGTGATTTATCCAATGTCGGATAGTGTAATTTAATATATTAATGAAACAATAATTTAATAAATGAAGATTTTACAAAAATAAATTAAAAATATTGAGATTGAGAAGAGAAAATAGGAGGGGGAAAAAGAGAGAAAGAAGGTGGGATTGGAAATAAAAGGGGGAGGCGAATAAGAATCCGGGGCTTGTCGCCGAGTCATCATCACATAGATTTCTGATAGCGATTTCCAGTCCCTCTCTTCCAACCAATTCGATTCCCTTTCTCTTTCCAATTTTTATTTATTTATTATTATTATTATTTTCTTTTTTTCTAACCAATTCATAAAATATTTGTTTATAACCCTAAATTTGCCATTATTCTCATACACCATCACAAATATATATATATATATATATTTTTTATTAATATATCTTCTCTTTCTTCCTATGTTTATGATATGATATAGAGAGGGATAGCAAGAATAATATAGTTTTAGGAAATAATGAATACATTCAAATCTAATTTATTTGATAATGATATTTTTATAATAAGTATTTGGGTGTAGTCTTAATATTTAAGAATGGTACCTAATCATTTATATTAATTTTTTTATGGGCGTCTACCAATCTGCGTACATATATATTTGGGAGAGATTTAATGACATGAAATTAATAATAAAAACTACGTAGTTTGTGGTAATTTAATAAGTTCAATAATTCAAACAAATTAAGAAAGGGGTTGATTTTTTTTTTTTTTTTAAGACCTCTAATTACTTAAAATTATTGTGAGAAGTATTACTTTTTCAAATAGATTATTGAAAGTAATACCTTTGGACAGTGGATACTTTAATTAATAGATGGAAAGTTCTGTTAACTAAAACTAAAATAGAATTATTCCTTCGTTGAAGTAACTGAATATTATGAAACTTTTTTTTTTCTATACAATTACTTAATTTAAACTTCTAATTTCAAATAAAATAATTTTTTTTCTAAAAATGAATATTATCTAAAAAGTTTTAACGTGTCACCAAAAATATAATTACTCAAATATACCTTAATCCTCTTATATCTAGAATTGGAATCACTCTCATTCAGATGTAATATTAATTTCTATATGTACTCGAATTACAATAAGAATAATTATTTTAGAAGAAAAAAATTGAGAGTTTTTTCTACTCAATCTAAAGTTTGAAACCCATGTTTTGTTTTTCAAGTCAACTAAAATTACATAATAATAATAAGAACAATAATAAAAAGGGGAAAACATAACATCGTGATTAAATCATTTTTAGAATTAAAAATCATGTCAAAATGCACTTCTCACCCAACATTTTGTAGCTATCGAAAAACAACTTTATTAAAAGTTCTTATACTTAAAAAATGGGCGAATTCATTTAATGATCTAATCGATGAGAAAATTTCAGTCACGTCATTTCATAAAAAATAAAAATAAAAAAAGTTGATTTTTTTTTTATTAATTAATTAACTATCTTAAATTTCAATAAGATTGAGAACTGCAAAATATTAGTAAAGGCTAAGTTACTATTTGAACTTTTTTATAAAGGAAATCGGCAATATGCGAATTTTCTTGTTTGGAATAACAACATCAATATATGGAGTCGGACAATTTAAATATTAACTTTCAGATGAAAAATATAAGATTAATTAGGCTAAATTAATAATAAAATAATAAACTTAAAAAAAAAAAAAACTAAAAAATATATTTTTGGATGGAAATTATTAACCATTTTTTAGAGGGGTTTGAAAAATACCATTGAATTTTTCAAGTTCCATTAATATGTTTTAAAAACTTAAAAAAAAAAAATCATGAATTTTCAAAATTAAAAAAATTTAGATATAATTTATGAGGTGTCAATAGACAATGATAAATTTTTTTTTGAACATTTTTATGTAAGGTTAAAAATGGTTAAAAATAAATTAGTTTTGATTTCCATCCCAAATGAAAGATGAAGACATTTTTTAGATTTAAAAAAAATATATTAATAATTTAAAAAAAAATATAGAGTTTAGGAATATTTTTATTAATATTACTGATTTTAATTTTTTTTGAGGTGAGTAAAAACACCGGAAGCTCTAAATTTTAGATGGAAAGGGTATTTATTATGTTGAGCAGTTGAGTTTAAAATTAATGATGAAGCTAGAGAGAAAAAGAGGAGAGAGAGAATACAAAATAAGTGCGAGGGAGACAACAGCGTATCTTTGAAAATCCTAAAAAATCCCAAATTTTGGATATTTGTTTTTGCTTCAAAAAGCAAAGGGGAAAGGGAGGGAGGAGAGAGCATAAGATCCCATTTTTGCTCTTCTTCTTCTTCTTCTTCTTCTTCTTCTTCCGAATCCTCTCAATTTTGCTCTGTCAAACAACCCATCCCTCCCCTTTTTGTCCCCTCATTTTCATGTTCCTCTGTTTCTGAACTCCCAATCCTCTGCTGAGCTGTTTGCGTTTTATATATAATATTTTGTCCCCTTTTCCCTTTGCCCTTCCAACTCTCTTTGAATTTTATTATTTTATGCTGCCAACACACTGAAACGTGCTCCTCCTTGTCAGATTGCCGCTTCCTCAACTAAGCTTCACGTTCCAGGGAGCACATGATTGCAGTTTTGTATTCTTACAATTTCTTTTTTACTTCTTCTTTCTTATTCCTCTTTCCCCATTCCATCTTCTTCTTCTGCTCAAAACCTAGACCCATTGTTTTGCTGTGACATGTAAATTTTAAGAGTTGGGAAACTCGTTCAAATAAAGAGGGAATACTTTGAAGTTTGGGCTTTTCCCCTTCTTTTTTGTTCCCATCTTTTGAGAGTCTTGCTTCTTCTGGGAATTGGGAATTGGGAATTGGGAATTGGGTATCAAGTTTATGCAAAACTGTGCCTCACACTATTGAGGACATATTCTATTTATATTGGCAAAAGATTAACTAATAGATCCGATTTCATAGGAAACTAACGAAGTAAGCCTATCTTTATGGCATGACTAACTTCAAGCTATTCTAATGGATTGACCAATTCTAACAGTCCCCTTCAATCCCAACAAGTCTTGTACATGTTGAGATTGTTACAATGTGTAGTAAAAGGAGTTTTAGACAGTGGTTTTGTCAGGATATCAGCTACTTGATCACTTGATGAAATGAACCGAACTTCCATTGCTTTACGTGCTACTTGTTCTCGAACAAAATGAAAATCAACTTCAATATGTTTCGTTCTAGCATGAAATACTGGATTTGAAGTTAAATATGTAGCTCCGAGGTTGTCACACCAGAGGCGAGGAGCCTTTGATTGATACACGCCCAGTTCCTTCAGTAATGACTTGATCCAAATCATTTCTGCAGTAAGATTCGCAATGGCCTTGTATTCTGCTTCGGTGCTTGATCTTGACACTGTAGCCTGTTTTCTGGAACTCCATGAGATTAGATTTGCTCCAAGAAATACAGCAAAGCCGCTAGTTGAACGTCGATCATCGGGACAACCAGCCCAATCAGCATCAGAAAACCCCGACAACATCATGGTTGATTTCTGAATTTTCACTCCTAATGCTAGTGTGCCTTTAACATAACGAAGAATTCTCTTCACAGCACCCCAATGAGCATCAGTAGGTGTATGAAGATATTGACACACTTTATTGACAGCAAATGCCAAATCAGGCCTAGTCATTGTCAAATATTGTAGTGCTCCCACTGTACTTCTGTATTTGAATTGTTCTTCAGCTGATAAGGGTATTCCTTGTTCTCTGAATAATTTTTCAGCAGAACCCATTGGTGTAGACATAGGTTTGCATTTTTCCATGTTTACTCTTTTCAACAAATCTAAGGCATATCGTCTCTGTGACAGTATGATACCATCTCGTGTTTTCTTGACTTCAATACCCAGAAAATACTCAAGACCACCCAAATCTTTTACTGCAAAATCTATTTTCAATTTCTGAATCAACCTTTCGGTTGCTTGATCAGAGGAGCTCACAATAATTATATCATCAACATAGATGAGCATATAGATAGTTATCTCTCTGTTTTTGAGAATAAAAAGAGATGAATCAGCTACTGAAGCCTTGAAGCCTAACTCAATAAGTTTTCCAGTCAACCTTGAATGCCAAGCTTTTGGGGCTTGTTTCAGGCCATAAAGGGCTTTCTTGAGCTTGCATATGTAATTCTTTGGTTTGGCTGAGTCTTGAAATCCTGGTGGTTGTCGCATGTACACTTCCTCTTTCAGAATTCCATGCAAAAATGCATTTTGGATATCAACTTGTCTCATATTCCAGCCCTTGGTTACTGCTAGCGAAAGAATGACCCTGATTGTTGACGGTTTGATCACAGGGCTAAAAGTATCAGTGTAATCAACACCAAATCTTTGCTTGAATCCTTTGGCAACTAATCTTGCTTTTAATCTTTCAACTGACCCATCTGCTTTTCTTTTCACTTTATACACCCATTTACTATCAATGAGATTTATTCCAGGTTTGGGTGGAACTAGATCCCAAGTGGCATTTCGTTTTAGCGCTGAGAGCTCATCATTCATTGCTCCTCTCCATCTTGGATGTTGCATGGCTTCCTGCAGGTTTCGAGGTTCAGTAGCAGTCTCTATGATCGGAGTTGTGATAGTTACAGCGCTTGCGAATTTTCTTGAGGTTTCTGAATATCTGATAGTTCCATCAGTGAATTGTTTAGCTTGTACAATGTTATTTCTCAACCTTGTTCGCATTGGATGTTGACTAGCTGCTTCAGTTGGTTGATCAGACACATGTTCATGAGTTTGGTTTTGAGCATTGATCGAACTGCTCTCAGCTTCATATTCTGCAATTTCCTCTGAACTTCTTGTATTATCTGCAGAAGATAAGCTGACACCAGACAAGTTGTCACTAGCAATATTATCAGTTTGACCATCATTCATATGGGAATTACTAACAACTGGTTCAATATCTGTAAGAGCATTTTCAGTGTAAAAACTAGCAAGTTTGGCTAAGGCTGGAAGTAGAACAGGATGATGTGGATTTGTGGTTTTGTTTGGTGGCTTAGATTCTTCAAAAGGAAAAATATTTTCATCGAAAACCACGTCTCTAGAGATGTAAATACGTCCTGTACTTCTATTTAAGCATTTATATCCCTTATGAGAAGAACTATAACCCAAGAATATACATCTAGTAGTTCTGAAACTCAGTTTCTTGTTGTTGTAAGGCCTTAAATTAGGCCAGCAAGCACAGCCAAACACCCTAAGCATGGAGTAGTCTGGACTTTTACCAAACAATTTATGAAGTGGTGTGTCTTGTTGTATGGTTCGGCTGGGCATTCTATTTATAAGAAAGCAAGCTGTGTTGAAAGCTTCATCCCAGTAGGATAGAGGCATGTTGGCTTGAGCGAGTAAAGCAAGGCCAGTTTCTACAATGTGTCTGTGTTTTCTTTCGACTAACCCATTCTGCTGGTGTGTGTGAGGACAGGAGATATGATGTTCAATGCCTGTGGATTTGAAATAATTGTGTAACCGATGGTATTCACCCCCCCAATCTGATTGGACGGAGCGAATTTTGGTATTTAGCATAGTTTCAACATGTTTTTGAAATTGAAGGAACACAGACTCAACATCAGATTTGCATCTCAGAAAGTAAATCCAAACATAACGACTAAAATCATCAACAAAGGAAACATAATATTTGGAATTATTTACTGACGCAATGGATGGACCCCATACATCAGTGTGAATTAATTGAAGGGGTGCTGTAGATACATGCTGAGAAGAACCAAATGGCAATTGATGTGCTTTCCCTAATTGACAAGCATTACAAATTGAGGAAGAGGGAATATTAGTATCTATAGCTAAATTATTATCTTGTAGAATTCTAATGGTAATTGGAGATGCAGGGTGCCCTAGCCTTCTGTGCCATTGTTCTTTCGAAAGTTTGGCTGTCAGCAAGGCTTGACTGAAATTATGCGGTAGAACGTATAGGCCATTCTTACATCTACCGTGGAGCAGGAGTTTCTTCGTGACTCGGTCCTTAACCAAAAAATAGTTTGGGTGAAATTCTACAACAGCATTATTATCAGATGCTAGTCTTTGTACTGAAATTAGGTGCTTATTGATTTTAGGAACATATAGGATATGTTTCAGAACAAGAGATGAACCAGAAATTAATGAATTCCCAATATGAGAGATAGACAAACCTGCGCCATTTGCAACCTGAATTTGGTCGGTGCCAGTGTAGCGTTCTCTGGTGGTAAGCCTCTCTAGGTCATTGGTGATATGATCTGTGGCTCCAGTGTCAACATACCAGTTTGTGTCACTAGTGTATCCACTTGTTGCCAAAGCTGCTTGTTTGAGATTATTTTCGGCTTGATATGCCTGATCAAATCTGTGCCAGCATTGCAAAGCATCGTGATTGGGCTTACCACAAATCTGACAGACAATGCCTGAGCTGCTTTGTGTCTTTGATGGTTGACGTCCAGGATTGTTCACAGTACGCCTTGATTGTCCATGACCACTATTTAACTGACGACTACGACCGCGACTACCTCGACCTCCATTGGCACCTCCACGAATGGATATCCTATTGACATTGTTAGCAGATGAAAGTTGCTCAAATGTACCCTTACGCAAGTGCCGCATCTCATAGCTCAGCATGTGAGCATACACGTCGCTGACAGTGTATACATCTGTTCTGGTTGTAATGCTTGTGACTAGAGGATCATAATCTGGACCAAGTCCTTGCAGCATGTAGGCGATGAGTTCTTCATCCTCTATTCGCTTGCCAATGGCAGCAAGTGTATCACCAAGATGTTTTACTTTACGAAAGTAGTCAGCAATTGTCATGTCCTTTTTCTGGATAGTAGAGAGTTCCATACGGATCTGCATTGCTCTTGCTCGAGATGTGGAAGCAAATTGTCGCTCCAGCGTAATCCAGGCTTCTCGTGCAGTGGTGATTCCAACCATCGTGCTGAGAACCTCCTCAGTGACTGATGAGTTGATGAGGCTGAGTACCAGCTGGTCCTGGGGGTACCAGACTGTGAACTCAGGGTTGATGATAATTTTGCGATTCCCTGTTTCTTCACTTGGTTCAACGGCGATCGTCTGGCTTGGTGCAGGCATGGATCCATCCACAAAACCAACAAGGTTTTGGCTACGCAAGTAGGGAAGGATTTGGGTAGACCACAGTAGATAATTTTCTTGTGTAAGCTTAACACTAATCACCTGACTGATCGACGGAGAAGACATTGTGTTGTTTGGGATTGACATGTCTAACAGCAGAGGCTATGGATCTCGTGGATCTTATTTCGGCTCTGATACCATATCAAGTTTATGCAAAACTGTGCCTCACACTATTGAGGACATATTCTATTTATATTGGCAAAAGATTAACTAATAGATCCGATTTCATAGGAAACTAACGAAGTAAGCCTATCTTTATGGCATGACTAACTTCAAGCTATTCTAATGGATTGACCAATTCTAACATTGGGAACTGGGAACTGGGAACTGGGAACTTCTTTTGTTTTCTTCTCTTCTTCAATTATGCCTCTCTATGCACTCCTCCTTCCTATTTTCGTAATGGGGTCTCCGTGAGATCGAGGGAAGTCTTGGAGGGAGAAGAAATTTGGGGGTTTCTTGAGTAATTGTCAGTTTGTTTACACAAAAAGCGAGCTTATAATTGTGTCTTTCTGTGGGACTTTAGTATGAGGTTGCTGAGAGTGGGGGAGACAAAGGAGGAAGAGGAATGGTAGAAAAGACAAGTGCTGAGATGAGTATGAAGATGCAGCAGGGCCACCACTCAGTGGCTGTGAGGTATAATGAGCAAATTGGAAGCAAAAAAGGGGTCACCTTCATTCAAGCCAACAGGGCTTGGCTTCCCAAGTTCTTGTTGCTTTGGGTTCTGTTGGTGGCATTCATTAGTATGCTGATCTACAAGGGAATGGAGGCTGACAACAAGGTTAGAAGAAGGGAAGTCTTGGGGAGCATGTGTGACCAGAGGGCAAGGATGCTTCAGGATCAATTCAGTGTCAGTGTCAACCACGTCCATGCTTTGGCTATTCTCATTTCCACTTTCCACTACTTCAAGAACATATCAGCAATCGATCAGGTATTCAGGTTTCGGTTTCTGTCTTTGATTTAAATCAGTTGGGTTTATTTATGTGTGAGAGAGTATTCATATTTTCTTGTTTTCGTCTAGAAATTACTTTGGTGTCTTGATTCTCAGTTTCTAGGGGTGTTTGATTGTTTGAATGCAGGAAACTTTTGCTGAGTACACAGCCAGAACTGCTTTCGAGCGGCCTTTGCTCAGTGGTGTGGCATTTGCGCAAAGAGTGGTGCACTCGGAGCGAGAGAAATTCGAGATGCAACATGGTTGGACTATAAAAACGATGGAAAGGGAAGCATCGCCTATAAGGGATGAGTATGCGCCAGTCATATTTTCCCAGGAAACTGTTTCCTACATTGAATCTCTTGATATGATGTCTGGAGAGGTAGTTTGAATTATAATCATAGTCATAGTTAGTTAAGGGAGTGTTTTTTTTTTTTTTTTTTTTTTTTTTTTTTTTTTTTTTTTTTTTTTTTTTTTNTTTTTTTTTTTTTTTTTTTTTTTTTTTTTTTTTTTTTTTTTTTTTTTTTTTTTTTTGTGTTGACTTCGGTACCTCCTCCAAATATAATTTGTCCTATGATGCCTTTCATTGCAGGAGGACCGTGAAAACATTTTGAGATCAAGAGAAACAGGTAAAGCTGTTTTAACGAGCCCTTTCAGACTACTGGGTTCTCACCATCTTGGAGTTGTGCTGACGATCCCTGTTTATAAAACCAAGCTTCCGGCAAATCCAACTATGGATGAGCGAACTCGAGCAACAGCAGGGTAAGTTTCGCAAGTGGTTTTTCCTTTTCCTTTTCCTTTTCCTTTTCCTGTGTGTGTGGGTGAGGGGGGGACAAAAGCCAACTTCCATTTGAAGGGGTGGGAACTAGCTTTCATTGAGTAAAAGATGCCTCAATAAAGAGTTTCAAGAGGAGGCTAGGAAAAAAGGATTCGCAAAAATGAGAAATTGTGAAGACCCAAATAATGCACTGAAGGAAAGAAATGTATTCGTATTCCCAATGATACGAATTTAAGTAATGAAGAACAAAGAAAAAAAGAGCTATCTGATCAGATGATAAAAAAACAATTGGCTCTACATACTTGTGAGCTTGAAAGTTGGTGTTGATTGCATATAGTAGGCTGTTGAATAAGCACCATGTGAAAAGCAATGAGGGGTCAAATGTTGAAATCCTCCACCCCAAATGTGGTGGAGGAATAGGGCATGTGTCCAACATGCTATCCCTTGGGGTAGTTAGTATAATTTTAGATCTGCCCTCACAGTCAAAATATTTCCTTTCTGCTTATGCGCTGTCGCAGTCAACTATCCAATTCCGTTGGGCACCCGCCAACCCATATTACATGCCAATAACAAAATTTCTAGAATATCACTTCCTCGTGCCCTGGTACTATGTATGTTCTATACAATTCTTACAGTCCCTCTAATGCCTAGTCCTGTAGAAATGTAAGGTTGGAGTTTCATTCATAGGCCGAAAGATAATGGTTACAACTGAGGAGGTCCTCTATATCTCCGGTTGCTACTATTTACTTACACTGATTAGAGTTAGTTACATGGGTCTCGACCCCTTCATTCTTCTAACCACTAATTCCCTTTCTAACCCCTTACCGTAGATACTCTAGCTCGGTGAATCAAATTACTTTTCCATTAGTTTGCATGAATGTATTTGGCTGTGAAATCTTTATTCTTGAAGCATGTTATTGTAATCTAGTATTTTGGTAGAATGAGAAGGATCATCTCTCACGCTTTCCCCTTCAAAATATTATGGTTTGTTATGCTTCTTGATGGCTTCATAATTTTTGGTAAAGCAGTTACCTTGGTGGAGCATTTGATGTGGAATCACTTGTCGAAAATTTGCTTGGGCAACTTGCTGGAAATCAGGCTATTTTGGTGCATGTATACGATATCACGAACTATTCTGATCCCCTAGTAATGTATGGTCATCAATATGAAGATGGAGACATGTCTCTTTTGCACGAAAGCAAATTAGATTTTGGAGATCCATTTAGGAAGCATGAGATGATATGCAGGTAACTGCAAGGTCAAATCTTTTAAGTTGTAGCTGGAATATATCTGTGCATTTTTCCCAATGGTCTTACGGATGGAGTTTTGAGCAGATATCATCAGAAAGCACCAACATTATGGACGGCACTTACTACTGCATTCTTATTCTTTGTGATTGGATTGTTAGTGGGATATATATTATACGGTGCAGCAACTCATATCGTTAAAGTCGAGGACGATTTCCATGAAATGCAAGAATTGAAAGTTCTAGCTGAAGCTGCTGATGTTGCAAAATCTCAGGTATTTCTTGAAGCCTTTGCCTTTCATTCCCCAACTTCTTGCTACACTTTTCATACCTAACGTTCTCATCTTGTGCCAGTTTCTTGCCACCGTCTCTCATGAAATCAGGACACCCATGAATGGCATCCTTGGTGAGTATTTGTCTCTCTTGGAATTATTTTGGAAGGGTATTAGCTATTAGATGTGTATAGGCAATGACTTTGTTAGGAATGACATTGGGGTGGTTTGAATATTATTAGATATTAGCTAAAGAGTTTGTTAGTAGGAGTAGATTATAAATAGAGAGAGTGGGAGGGGATAAAGGGTGTATATCTTTTTGCATATTCTTCGTTACCAATATATTTATTGGATTCCCGCCAATTTACTCTTTACTTTCAATTATAGGAATGCTTGCTCTACTTCTAGATACGGAATTGAGTTCAACTCAAAGGGATTACGCTCAAACTGCCAAGGCCTGTGGAAAAGCACTGATAGCGCTAATAAATGAAGTGCTTGACCGGGCGAAAATTGAAGCAGGGAAGTTGGAGCTTGAGGCGGTTCCTTTTGACCTTAGATTGATACTAGATGATGTTCTGTCTTTGTTTTCTGAAAAGTCACGGCACAAGGGAGTAGAGGTAAGATCCTGCTAATTATGAGCAAGTTATTTTGCTGTAAATATTTTCTAGCATAGCACTAGATAGAACACGCTGGACTAACGAAGCTTTCTCCTTGACATTATAAATAAAATCGGCATCCATCTTTATGGACGAGGAAGAAGACGATTATTATTGTTTTTGTTTTCTTCTTGAAATCTGATATCCTTTGATTAATCTTGCTCTCTTGTCTGCTTTTTCTCATGGTGGCTTTTGTGCGGTTCGGGATGGCCGGCTCTCGTTGTGGACATGAAGTTGGCAGTGTTTGTTTCTGACAGAGTTCCTGAAATCGTTATGGGGGATCCTGGAAGGTTCAGACAAGTAATCACAAATCTTGTGGGCAACTCTGTAAAAGTAAGATTTTCTTTCTGTTCTCCCACGAGTCACCCTCATGGACTCTCAAATGTATGTTTTTGACCAAATCTTGTTGTCATTCTACTTTTCAACTATAATTATTAGGACTTCATGGTTTTTGACCAAATGTATGTTTTTCGAAATTTGACCTTTATGATTAGTTTAAAGTCTCTCTTAATATGACTGATGTTTCATTACTTGGGGCATTTGACAGTTCACAGAACAAGGACATATATTTGTCAAAGTCCAATTAGCCGAACAATCAATGGCTTCTACGAATATCAAATCTGAAACTCATGTGAACGGAAACTTAGATGATGGTGCATCCTACAATAAGCATCAGTTTCAAACCTTAAGTGGATGTGAGGCCGCTGATAACCAAAACAGTTGGGATACTTTCAAGCATCTCATTGCAAATGACGAACGGCCAAACACTTCAAGCAATTTTACGGTTACGAATGAAAGTTCTGATATTGTTACTGTTATGATATCGGTGGAAGATACAGGAATCGGGATTCCCTTATGTGCCCAAGGTCGAGTCTTTACGCCCTTCATGCAAGCAGATAGCTCAACCTCTAGAAACTATGGTGGAACTGGTATTGGCTTAAGCATCAGTAAGTGTCTGGTAGAACTAATGGGCGGTCAGATAACCTTTGTAAGCCGTCCCGAGGTTGGAAGCACCTTCTCATTCACTGCTGTGTTTGGAAAATGTGAGAAGAAAGCGACAGTCGACATTAAAAAGCCTAATTTGGAGGAACTCCCTTCTGCATTTAGAGGACTGAAATCTGTCGTAATTGATGGGAAACCAGTTAGAGCTGCTGTGACCAAATACCATTTGAAGAGACTTGGCATCCTGGTGGAAGTTGCCAGTAGTGTCAAGATGGCTGCAGCTTTATGGGGAAAAAATGGCTCTGTTAGATCAAGGTAAGCACCGTTAACCTCAATTCGTCAATACATTAGAAACGAGTTGCATAATTTTGTACAAGAATATTGTTATCATGTTTAATTGCAGTAAGTTCAGTAATTTTCTTAAAGAACACACATATGGGGTTGATAAAAAAAGCTTCAGTTCTTCATTAATATATTTCATAACTAAGATTATGCACAATTAAGATCCTCTTGTAGATATATTATGGTGCGGTTTTGTGACACGAATTGTTTGTTGTGTATTGCAGTAATATCTTTCAGCCGGACGTAATTTTTCTTGAGAAAGATATCTTTTTTTCAAGTGAGGAACGTGGTTCTTCTAATCTACTTCATCAACTAGACTGGAAGCAGAATGGTCATGCCTTTAAGTTGCCGAAATTAATCCTTCTCGCGACCAGCATAAGCACGGATGAATTTGATAAAGCGAAGGAAGCAGGTTTTTCAGACACCTTGGTCATGAAACCACTAAGAGCAAGCATGATAGGTGCATGTCTTCAACAGGTGCTTGGCTCGGGAAAGAAACGGCAGCTTGGAAAGGGCACGGCAAATGGGTCCAACTTTCTTAGAGGTAAGAAAATATTGGTCGTTGATGACAATATGGTGAACCGAAGAGTCGCTGCAGGTGCCTTGAAGAAATTTGGTGCCGATGTAGAGTGTGCTGAGAGTGGAAAAGCTGCTCTGACATTGCTTCAACTTCCACACAGTTTTGACGCTTGCTTTATGGATATTCAGATGCCAGAAATGGATGGGTATGTTCAGCAGTTTTTCTCTATTGCCAATAATTTCCCCCGAACTGTTATCACTGTCAAGATCAAAACATATTAAATAGCAACAATGAGTTTTAGGTGATGAGATAGTGAATAGCACGGACAGGAGGTCATGAGAATTTGTTCCCTTTCCTTTTGTTATGCATTTAATTTGAATGTATTAATGGAATGCGTCTTCTTCAACTGCAGATTCGAAGTGACCCGAAGAATCAGGCTGATGGAGAGCAAGGCAAAGGAAGCAGTGGTTAGAGAATCTGGTGGGAAAGAAAATGCAAGGAAAGATGAGTGGCATGTTCCAATATTAGCCATGACCGCGGACGTTATTCACGCAACGTGCGACAAGTGCCAGGCAAGTGGGATGGATGGATACGTATCAAAACCATTCGAGGAAGAGAATCTGTACCAGGCAGTTTCCAAGTGTTTCGATTTAAAGGCCATCACGGATTCTTGAGTCATGGATTTTGAGGTGGATGAAAGTGTGAAGTCAGTGGAAGGACATTTGTTCTGGGTTGGTTAGTACATTTTAGAGCAGATGCTCACAAGGCTTGATTTCAAGGAATCTTGATCAATGGAAGGGGCCATCATTTTTGACCAAAATGTTGTACTTCTGGGCATTTCTACATTACTGTCAGACCCTGCTGCTGCTGCTGCTGCATCTTCCTTGTATGTGCTGTGCTGTGCTGTTGGCACCTTTTAGTTGTGGCTTTTGTGCTGGGGGCTGTAAAGGGTGTACATTCATTATGATTATTATATGCTTGCCTTGTCAAAAAGAAGGTCTTGTAGCTGATTTTGTATAATTCTGTTGAACAGGATATGATGAGTGAAGAATTTGAATGCATGGAGGATGCACGAATGATCTTGTAATTTTGATTTTTTTATTTTATTTTTTAAATTCAATTAAATTTTGAATTGAGGAAAAGTAATACACATATTTTAGTAAATGAACACCTCTGAAATTTCTTAATTGAAGAATGGAAAAAGTGGTAAAAAAAACATGAGTATTGGTGGTCCACTTTTTAGGGTTGTAATTAATGTTAAAATTGGAAGTTATTAATGGTGCGGAAATCATGATTAGAAAAACCAACATTAGTGGGTCGTTCTCTTCCTGGACTAATACAGTAATGAGCTATAGATGCACTTAAATATAGTAATTTTTTTAGTAGTTTTCAAATTTTTTTATTAGTTTTCAAATTTTTTTAGTAGTTCTCAATTAATACCATTTATGTATTAAAAAATTGAAATATAAGCAGATAAAAAGGAAAATTATTCGGGCTTCTAGAAATATTTAAAAATTGAAGATAAATTAATTAAAATGTAACAATTTAATAAAGTTAGATATGAGAATAAAAGTAATATGTAAATAAAAATATTAGAAACAATAAGAAAGGGAAGAAAAGAAAAGAAAATTCAGCATCCCTAAGATCGCGTCAAGGTCTCTCTGCTGAAACAAAAAATACTCGGGGAGAGAGAGAGAGAGAGAGAGAGGGAGAGGGAGAGATAAAAATGGATGTAGTGACGTTCGGCATCATTGTCGGCATAATCCTCCTCTTCTTAGTGGCCATTTGCTACATCACCATTCAGGGCACCTGCAAATCCGCCTAATCCTTCTTCTACCTTCTCTCCAATCCATCCATTTACTACTCACTCGATCCTCCGCCCCGCCTGGATTCTCCTTTATTCAATCTCCTTCTCACCCTCTTCACAACATGCCCAACCGGAATCTTCTTCTCCTCATTTCTGCTTCTCTTCTTCTCTTAGGGTTCCTTTTGGATCTCACCTTTGCGCACGCCTCCCACGGGCATCACCATTGTACCCATGCCCACGGAGACCACTCCCACTCCCACGCCCACGATCATCACGATCACGATCACCATCACCATCACCATCGGCATGGGGAGGATCTGTCCGTTCGGTCCAAGCTGCTGCCGGAGGAGCTGGCGGAGGAGGAGGATATGAAGCTTTTTGGGTTTGGCAGACCCTATATCAATGTTGATCATCAAAGTGTTGAATCTTCCGAGCTCTCTGGTTTGGGTACTTTCTTCAATTGCGTCTTAATGGATGTGCATTCTGTTTTATTTTCTGCGTAATTCTTTGGAGTTTATATTCGGTTATTTTGTTCTGTGCTATGCTGGTGCTCCGAAAACTCCTAATTCTAGTGTTTTTGTGTTTTCCGGGGAAGATAGATAGTTCTCAATCTCGATTGTTTGAATTAGAAGTTGCATTATAGTAAATGCGTAGGCGTTTCGGCATTCGATGAACACATCAGTGGGAGATGTAAAACATCATATAGGAAATGGAAGCTATGCCTGCTGGAACTAAGTCGGTTGTTTCTATCTCCAAGGATCCTTCCAACTTCACGCACAACTGTTTATGTTCTGCTTGAACTTATTTCCGTTTGATGTATGATAAAATACCATCCACGCTCATTCATCTTGCTTTTTAGTTATCTGGTTCTTCGGTAATCTTGCAGTAAAATAATTCAAGTACCATTCTTGTTTCTTATGTATGGTAGTTGCATTTAGTACAACTTCTCTGTTTCTCCAGTGNTTTTTTTTTTTTTTTTTTTTGTAATTTTTCCCTATAGGTCTTTGGGTTCGTGCATTGGGCTGTTCACTGTTGATTAGCATGGCATCTCTTATTTGCCTAGTACTCCTTCCAGTGATTTTTGGTGAGTGACTTTGCGTTAAATGCACATGTATTTCTTATCTCATGGCTTATGTAATTGACTTTTTTTTTAGTCTAATGTGGTGTTTTATTGGTAAGAAAAACTTATGCCATCCCGACAACTGAAATGTTGAATTATTGTAGTTCGAGGCAAACCATCCAAAGGAATCGTCGACTCATTGGCACTGTTTGGGGTCAGACTCTTTTAGCCTCTTATTCCTAATAGGAATTTTTTAATTGCTTAATAACTTGATTTATGAAGTTCTGATTTTAATGTCAACTGTATGTATTTTGTTTTATAATGAGCTATGCTGAAATGACGAAGATATTTCTGTTATGTGAGGGGAAGCATGGTCTTGGGGTTTCGTATTCACATTGGTCTATTTACCTTGATATTTGAAGTATGTTTATAAGGCAATGGAGCTGTGTAGCTTAACTTTCAGATGATTTTATTTGGTTTCTATATCTTGTAACTTTTAATTTTAATTTATTTATAAGTGTGTAAAATATGAAAAAGGTTCCTGTGCTGCTAGCAATTAAATCGATGATGCCTTTTAAATCACATTACTGTTCCTTTAGCTCGGGGACACATATTTTCATCCAGATGTGTACCCTTTTCTCTAACCTTCAACACCATACTAGCCTAGAAGGCTCGAACACATAAACTTGAGTTGTGGAAATATACTTACAGTAGGTGGACAGTTTTATAGAAATCTGGAGGGAGAATAAAGGACTGAAATGTTTTAACTTGAGGTTCTAACCAGGAGATGGTCTCTATAGTTTCTAGATTCCACTTTGATGCTCATATAAACTGATTTTTTTCTGTTGTAGGCAGGGGCTATGTTAGGGGATGCCTTTCTCCATCAGTTGCCTCATGCATTTGGTAAGGAAACAGATCGATGCCATTTCAATATCTTGAAAATGTCTTCCCTAGCCCCTCACCTTTTACAATTATTGTTTATGTTTCCTACTATTAAATTAAAGGTCAGTATGTGCAAAAATGTGGTGGGATGCACCGAACGAATTAGTAATTGCAAATGTATTGAGCATCTAGTGATTATTGCTTATTGCATGGTTTTAAATCGTAAATATAGGGTGTATCNTTTTTTTTTTTTTTTTTTTTTTTTTTTTTTTTTTTTTTTTTTTTTTTAATTCAACAACATGGGGGACCATTTGGAGGAAATTTAGATACTTGGCATCTTTGGATGCCCGCTTTTAGTCAAGCAAATGTTACCTCAAAGACACGTTATATGGGTACATTGCTAGTATGCCGTGAATTAGGTTCATGGACGTGAGTAACGTATTGCCACCCTGCATGTATATGTGTGCCTTGGGGGATTGTGTGCTGACGTTGGTTTACTACTTTTTTAGGGTCACATGGGACTTAAATGGGCTACCCATGATACATATTGGAGTTGAGGAGTGTCTTTCTATGGGAATGGAAACTTTGAGGAAAATGTTGGGTGGTTTGCGTGCGCATATACTGATATTCTACTCCTTTCAATGGTTTAAAGGTTTGATACTAGAATGGAGTTTAGAGATGAGTATCTAAAAGTGAAACGACATGGGCATGGGTGTCAACATGCTTCACGAAGCCCAAATGGATGTTCAAGACCACCCTTAACACAATACACAGAGTCTTGGGCTAGTTACTTGTAAATGCTCCTTGGCATGAAGTATAGTGAGACAACCCCTCTTGTCATGATTTTGGTCGATGCGACCTCATAAAGCATTAGTCGGCATGAGACAAAATGTAATAAAATGGTCGTGGTCTAGGTGAGATGTAAGATTCATCTTAAAGGAGTCATGACTCGGTGTAGGAGCAAAATGATCATGGAGCCATAAAAAGTTGTCGATGCAATGGCCATGACAGAGTATTCAAGGGATTGTGGCTCAATGTAAAGGTCAATGAAATCTTTGGTCGTGGCTTGTAGTAGAGGCCAGTTAGGTAGAGGTGTTGTTAAGAAAAATGCACATATGGGTAATGTGCACGTCCAAGAGTCTAAAGAGATGTGTGCATAGTTGTTAGCACAACCTTGAGGTTAGGCTAACGATAAGCTGAGGGATGCTTATCCATGTCGGCAGTTTGAGTGAATGCTTAAGATGCAATTTTATGCGAGCTAAAGAGTTCATCCAAAGGATAAAGAACTTTGTCTTAAGTTTTATGGATCTAGAAATGCTCAAGATGTGAGTTTTTGGTCTAGAGTAGCCCTATTGTTGACTATGGTTTAGGTAGAATCATGTCACTGCATGGTCCAAGATGGTGAGATAATGAAATTTTGTAGTGGTCTTTTAGAGATGTTTTTTTGGTGCTGAGTTGAACCATGAAAGCCTACAAGAGAATAGAAAACTGTGTCATAATGTCTATGATGATAGGGTAGTTGTAGTTCTCATTACTTAGCATCAGAGATAGTGTAGTGTCAATTGTGTTGAAGTCTTGGCTCCCACCCACGGGTTCTCAGTACTTGCAAGAGGCTATGAGTTAAAACTTTAGAGAAAGGAAGAATTAGGTTGGACTGCTCAAGGTCTTCGGGCTTCAGGCTTCAGATATATGCAAAATTATTAGATGACAAAGTTCTAGGAATGCTATCAAGAGTAGTAGAGGAGTGTTGGCTGAATGCAGAGCAAGTCACAAGGCAATGCTTACCCATATTGCAGTCCTCAACAAGGCCCTTGCCTACCCCTATTGACGTTATTTATGTGATAGCCTAGGCACTCACCTTTGTAGAAAGAGTTATCTATCCGAACAGTATTCTTATTGATCTATTAACAACAAGTAGATGTTAGAAGAATATGCAATGTGTCAAGAGAAATTGGTGTTAAAGTACTTGATATAGTACTAAATTTACCATAATCCATCAGCTTAAACTTTTGGGTTAATTGATGATTGAGCATGGCATGAAAGCAGGAGGTCCTGCCTATAATGTTATTTCCTGAATATTGATTCCCCTTGTTAGACCTTCTATTAATTTCTAAGCCCACAATTAAGGTGTGTTAAAGTATAGAGCAATTGATATAAGATTAAATTTTCCATCGCCCTTCAACTTTAGCATTGGTGATTTAACAATTGATACAAGAAACCGTAGATATGCTTCTCGATAATGGAATCAAAACAAGAAGAAGAAGAAGAATCCGAAGACCAGAAGGGGTAGTTGGAATTTTGTAATGTAGGAATTTTATGAAGAGGTACACACAACATTTGCCAAGATAAAATGAATACATGTGATTGGATTCAAAGGAGAAACCCTCAGTTGAGAATAACCCCTGCCTGGTGTGTTTTGTTTAGATCAGGTTGGGAAAATCATCTGCATTTGTTCTTCCAGTGCTCATTTGCTGTTGCCATGTGGTATAGACTCTTGAACGTCTTTGGTCTGAGTTGCAGTTTCCCAGCTAGCTGGAAGGTTGTCGTTCATCATCTCTTATTTGGGTCTCCCTTGGTCCTCTGGTTTAATGCAATGGCTGCTCTGATTTGGAGGTTGTGGCTTGAAATAAATCTAAAAGTCTACCAAGGGAAGACAAAAATTTAAGGTTTTTGGGACTTAGTCAGTGTGTTTCCTCTAGTTGGTACTCTTTTACCTGTAATTTTTGTGACTGTATCTTCGCACGGATCAATTCCCATGGGAAATCCTTATAATCCATTGGCTTTATGAGGACAGCTCATTCCATTTTTTGTATGAGCTCTTTAGGATCTATATATCCCTCAAGTTTCTAAATTATATGAAAATAAGAAGGAAAAGAGCTTTTTTTTTTTTTTTTTTCTTGTTTTTAGGTGGTAACTTTTATCAAACTGTATTCTGTAATGTGTCTTCCTTTTCGATAGCTGGTTGATGGAACTGTTCCTCATTTTTTAAAAGAATCGTGAGATGGCTTATCCTCTCTTTCTTTATATTTTATCGAGTCTGCAATGCAAAGTTGTCCATTATAAAGAATGAAACATGGTGCTTTTTTGCGATGAGAACATCCATGATTCAGCAATAAATTTTATTTTCTTGCAAATTTTTTTATGGGATCGGTTTTTATCTGGCAGGTGGTGACAAGCACTCCCACTCGCATGCTGACCATCAACATCATGGTCATTCAGGAGAAAACCATTCACATGCTCATTCTTTGGAAGATCTTTCTGTAGGAATATCTGTCCTTGGTTAGTTTCTTACATCATGTGTTTTACAGACATTGTTCCATACATCATGTTGTTAGTTTTCTTAAAGAAACTTGATTTGTTATTTATTATGCTTGCTAGTTGTAAATGTGGGACTTTTAGTGCATTTATCTCTGTTTCAGTTGTTTAGAGGAGCACGCAAAGTTTTAATTTTGTTAAGTTTACTTTAATTGGTTCTGTTTCTATGCTTCTTTATGTCTTTGTTATCTGCTGAAAAATTTATATTGGTCCACAATTTATCAATATTAGATGCGTATGAGAAAGACTTCAATGGAGAATAAAGGGCATACTGGGACACAGTCTGATATGCATTTTTTTATTTGCCAAGGCAATTCACATTTAGAACTAAACGTGATGCAGATTTGGAAGAATGATTCCATGGAGATATAATGGAGATGGCAAATTGGTGCTGAATTTTTTAAAGAGTATTAGTGACATCTACCCATTGAATTTTATTTTACTTTTATTGTATATTACTTGAGGTATTGCTCCATGGACAGGGTTCATAATGACATATCTTGTCCATCGAGCTTAGTTTGTGGTTATAATTGAGTTTGATTCAAGCTTTGTTAAATTTTTCACTCCTCTATTTTAAGGCAATATTGCTCGCCATGTTTCTCTTCTTTTGCTATGTAAGCCCTTTCCCCAGCTTGTTTGCTTTGTCCAATTATGGCCTCACTTAACCTAGCCCGTAACCGCCTCTGGTTTTCCCTTTGATTGTAAACATCTTTCAAGTTATCTAAACGTTGAATGTACGCACCAACACTAGCTGTGAGGAAACTGAAGGTGCGGAAAGGGCCTTTCAATTCATAGTTGGAACTCTCCCTCTGAGTTATCTTGGCATCCCCCTAGAGGATAACTCAAACATAAGCTAAGGAAACTGATTCTAGATAAAATTCATAGAAGCTGAAGTGGAAAATAATTATTATGCATAATAGGGTAGACTTCTAGCACAATCTGTCAGGACCTAAAAGGTAATTAAAATAAGCTTATTGTATGACAGGTCCTTCATGCAGAGTTAATACCCTGGATAGGGAGTACCTGAAGACCTCGATCATTTTTCCAGACTTGTGTGTTCACTTGGTCAGTTTGGAGTTATATTTTTCGGTTCTTCAGTCTTAGCTTGGTTCAATCTAGAGATTGTAGCTCCATGTTGGAGGAGTTTTTCCTTCACTCAACCCTTTCGTGATAAGGGTTGTTTTTTTGTGGCTTGCCATCTTTTGTGCTATTTTATGTGGTGTTTGAAGTGAAAGAAAGAATAGAGTTAATAGAAGGGTTGAAATTCCTTGTTAGGTTCCATGTCCACCTTTGGGCCTTGGTGTGTAAGCTCCGATGGTGTAAAGAACTACCATGGATCGAGTTAGTGATACCACGACATATGATAAAAATAAGAAGATTTTTGGGGAATGAGATCAAACCTATGGTGTCAACTTATCTAGGATATTAAATTCCTAGAGTTTCTAGCCTACTAATATGGTTGCTAGTTGGTTGTCTTGTGAGATTAGTGTATTGGTGTCTTCTATCGTGAAGAGAAAATAATGGTGTGTGGCCTTATTTAGAAGTTTTTTTTTAATGTATTCTTACTAATTAAGGGTGAGATCTTGTCTAGTTCCTTGATTATATATTTTATTGTGTGGTAATATTATTAAAAGATCACCATTCTATGAAAAGAACACAAAGGTAAAATTCGTTTTATTAGTTAGATATTGATTAAAGTGCATCAGAAGTGATCAATAATTATTTCATCTTTTACTTTCCTCTCATTTAGGTTTTGTTTATTTCCCCTTTCAAAAATGAAATCTGGACTGTAAAGCATTTTTTGAGTAACTATATACTGAATTGGTGATGCAGCTGGAATTGTCCTTTTTCTTCTAGTGGAGAAGGTAGTAAGGTATGTGGAAGATAATTCTGCAGGAGGAAATGAATGGAGCCATGGTCATCACCACCACCATAACAATAAAAAATGGAAGGATGATAGCGATTATCATGACACCACTGATAAAAAAAGCAAGGCCAAACTGGAATTGGATGCAGTGCCAAATAACTCGAAAGAAGATAAGGTTAATCCACAGAGATCCATCCCTCAGAAGGTAAGCTGTTGAGTTGGCATAACCTTTTATATAGCAATATAGAACTTGTGATTGATCTTTTTAGGAAACAGATTGGCCTCATATAAATTTAATATTATATTTGTAATGAATATAATGTATAGATCTATCTGCCTAGGAGGAATAGAAGAAGCTCCTTCAATCTAAATTAATAAAAATGCTGCTGTAATTAGAAGTCACTATGATTGGCATTGGTAACTGCTGTGCATTTTCCAGAAGTCATTGAAAAACTCAAGTCAGTTTATAGATTCTATTAATTCTTTCTAACCACAAGGACCAAATCAAGTCCTCAGAGCAGTATTCGACAAAATTCTAGCTTTCTGCTTCAAGCACTTATCTGAAAGCACTTCCAAAAGTCGTAGGTGACATTGTTTCTAGAGACAGAATGAAGATGTTCCTTTTACTATCAATATTATAACCATTTGTGGCAACTGGGTTTCCTTTTGTTGTATTTCAATGAAAACCATTCTCAGGTTTGTATGGTTCAGCCATGGCACCCCTGAAGACTTTTATATCAAATTTGTTGACGTCTTGAACAGACTTCTGATGTCAACGTCACTAATAGTCAATAACTACGAAGATTTACATGTTCATATAATCGTGAAATGTTACTATTCTTATTATAAAATTGTCAAGTGTCACTATTGGGGTATTTGGTTGAACTACTAATTACAGGACGACTTCATTAGATGAATGTACCTAAGTTTTTGATATATCTTCTCTGACTTACTAGACTTATGCAGAGAATTGGAAAATCTGCTTCCAGAGATGTTAAGCAAGATCTAGATGCTGCTAACGGCACCACTGCTGATGTCAAAACATTACAAGAATTCCCAGCTAAGACACCGTCAAATTTAGTGTTTGGTTATCTCAATCTCTTCTCAGATGGCGTTGTATGTTTATCTCGATGCTTAACTTCTTCCATATTGGTGTTCAAACTTCCTGTTTAATTTTTATTATTTTCCTGTAAAAATGATTTAACTTCAATATAATCCAGTGCTAGGAGACTATTGATATATACTTGAGGGTTAATATTTGTTGGCGTTGCAGCACAATTTCACTGATGGGATGGCCTTAGGAAGTGCTTTCTTACTATATGGATCAGTTGGTGGGTGGTCCAGAACTGTGTTTCTGCTTGCACACGAGCTCCCGCAAGAGGTTCATCTTCTTTCTTGACTATCATTATTGGAATATCAGGCACTTCATTTGATCAGCTTGGTAACTGAGAAAGATAACATCCTCTGGTCAAGTCAAGCCGTGCTGCCTGATACTTTTTCACGTTAAAATTACATTTCATCTTTGATTAAATTGTCTTCTTTATTTCCCCAATTTTTCGTAAAAGGCGTGCCTGTCTGTCTTTAACCCTGGGATTTATGCCCCTTTTCTTCTTTTCTTATATCAGTTTTGACCAAGCTTCTAAGTTCTAGCTTTAAACAATGGGTTTTGGATTCAATATTTATGTTCCCTTACTTTCCTGTCCCTTGGCATGCGCATGATTTGTAGTCACATAATCCCGAGGATAAAATTAGCAAATGTGGTTCTTCCTGTACAATAGCTCCATGTACTTCATAAATCATGCTATTGAGTGATGTCGTTAAGCTCAGCTAGAGAAATTTGTAAAATTGGAAGGTATGTTCGTTTATGAATCTCATTCTTGCGGTTTGGTTAAATCATCTACATGTGTACTTCATTTTTTTTTTTTTTTTTTTTTTTTTCTTAATGGAGGTACAAATAAAAACTAAAAATCAGCTATACTTTGCCAATTGAACCATCGTTGGTTGAACCATCTGTCTCTACCTTGTGAGCTTATTACGAATTTATGTAACTCTGCAATATCCCACTAGTCACCAGTCATGATTGCTGCCTTGCACGGGACATTGTAGCGTTACAAACCGGACAGCACCCATGATTTATGAACTTCAGTTTTTTTTTGTCAGTATGTTCTTATGATGCAACACGTATCTCCTTTTCATTGTTTCATTTCTCGTTTTATGTGTTTGTTTAGTTTTTGAGTGTCTGCTTTTGGTACAGATTGGCGATTTTGGTATTTTGGTCAGATCCGGTTTCAGTGTTGTCAAAGCCCTTTTCTTCAACTTCCTCTCAGCACTCGTGGCTCTTGCAGGAACTGCATTAGTAAGTACTTTCTCTGTAAGCGCTGCATAATATCATTCCATGAAGGTGAATAGACCATTCAATTATCGATCTACTATGACATCTGTAGGCACTGCTAATGGGGAAGGATCCAGGACACTCATCTTTGATCGAGGTGAGAAATAGCTGCTGAAACTCTGTATTGTGTTCGCTTAGGACTAATTCTTATTGAGACGATTTAAACATCCTCAGGGCTTCACCGCTGGTGGCTTCATATACATTGCGGTTGCTGGAGTGCTTGCCGAAATGAATAGTAACAGTAAACCAACAGTAAGAACAACCGCGCTTCAATTAACTTCACTTGTACTGGGAATGGCTGTCGCGCTTGGTATTTCACTTGTTGAATAAATCAGAGTACATTTAGGTGGGCTCTATGTGTTCATATCTGTACTTGGCTCCCCGCATATACACACTGATTAAACTAAATATGTTCATATTTGATCCATTTTTGTATCTGTTTAGTAACCATCAATTAGTGTAGTTCGAAGGAATGGCAATTGAAAGATACAGCCGTTGATCTTATAATGGGAGACTCGCAGATACGTGTTCTTTTGCAAGATTTATATGCCTTCTCTCTTAGCCTTTATTTCTCTTTCGAATTTAACATTCTTTCTCAAACATATCCATCCCTCGAATTCATCTAATTAAAAATGCAATGGAGTTTACCTTCTAAATTTATGCTCATGCCATACTTTTAGTTTTTTAGTTTTGTATTTAATTGGTCATTGAATTTTAGAAGTGCTTAATGTATTTGAGCTTTCAATTTTTCTTTTTTTAATAAATTCTTGTCTTTTAGATATTTTTTTAAAAAAACATTCACTTATTAGATTAAAAGAAAGTTATTAGAGTCCTAGTAGACATGAAATCTAGTTATTATTATTATTATGTATATTGATTTCTTTCTAATAGTAAAAGGGTCTATTTCGATATAGAATTAAAATTATCTATTTTGACAATTGGGGAGGAGAGGAGAATGGATATTAGGTTAGAAAAGGTAATGTGTGTGGGTTTGCATTATATATTTGAGTCCATGTCTCCCACTCCCTTCTCAGTAAATTTACTTTTTCCTTTATACCAAACCCCTCCATACTTCACTTTAACAATTGGAGTCCACAACGGCACAGTTTCAACTTTACCAAATACACAAAAACCAAACACAAAATATGTCTTCTAATTCACACCCATATCATATCTCTCAACACAAAATATCCATATCCATATCCATATCTATAGATATAAAATAATAATCACTAAACATATCAAAATATATTTGCATTATCAGTCACTTTGGTAATTTGACCTTATAGCTGCCGTGCCTTTATGTTTCATTGTCAAGACTCAAATTTGTCCAACTGCTGAAGCATTTGGAAGATGGTGAAGTTCTGGGTGGTCGGCAGAAGAGGAACGGGCGACATTCCTCCCATCAGGTGGTCGGGTCGGCTGAGCGTATGGTGGTGTCGCTTCCGCACCACCCTCACCGCCGTCTCGGCTGATGCTTTAACTTCTCTAGACACTTCTGCTCTTTTCCTCCAGCTTTCTGGTGCCCTCTTGCCGTTATGCATGGTTCCTTCCTGTTTTCCATTTCAAACATCAGTTTAACAAACAGTTATAGTTGTTGTGAGATGAAGGTGTGAGGTAGGTGTGATCATAACACATGGCGTGGTGGAAGTAAATGAAAAAGAAGTGTTACGTCAAGAATGGAAGAAGAGTTGGGCATTGGGCAAACGACAGGGCGGTCTTCATCATCAGGTTCCGTGGGATGCTGCAATGGCCAAAACTCCATGTCCACTTCAACCACCTGAGCTTCCATTCCTGATCTTCTTTCAGCCTTAATGCTTCCCTCTTCTGTTTCTGAAACGCTGCTGCTTTGCATTTCTCTCAACTGAACAACAAGTTCAGAAAAAGGGAGCCTCAAACACAGTGTTCTCAAAGAGATGGAAAATGAATGAATGGTATGGAAGGGGTTAAGAAATGAAATGACAGGAAAACACAGAAAATCTTTTGGGTTAGGAGAGGGGAAAAACAAGAAAGTGCATCAAAAGGAGCAGTCCCAAAGAGAGATGGCGTTTGTGGGGTTCACTTGTGGCACTTAAGAGGAAGAAAGATTCCCCCACCCTCTTCTTCTTTTTGGGATTTTCTTTAATTTCTTCATTTTCTTTGGTTTCTTTAACTTTGTTGCTTTAAGGAACAGCAGGCTGTTTCTTTGAAAATCTTGCCATTTATGCTTCCTCTTTTCTGTCTTTATCCTCCTTGGTTTTGGTGAAGATTTTGGATTTCAACTTACCTAGTTTTTGTATAGTGTTAGTCTAACATTTGAATTTAGTTTTTGTTTTGGTGAAGTCTGTGTTAACCATCACATCATCCTTCTATTAGGTATCTGTTGTTAACATTCGAAAACCTACCACCGCTGCAGTTCTTTCTTGAATACAAACTTAACAAAATTTATACACAATCATATGTTGAATAGTATAAAACTATCATATAAAATAAGAGAGAGAAAAAAGACAGATCCAACCGTTATTGATTGATCGAGAGAGAGAGAGGTTGAAATGCACATGCAATTCCCTTTTACCTGTATGTGTATTTTGTAAAAGACAAGGATGTTGTGCTGTTGCAGCTTTTTGTCTGCCTAAGCTTACCCTCATTGGTTCATTTGTTCCCTCCCCCTATTCTTCACATCATACTTTTTTTCTCTTTTTTTTTTTTATTTTTTTTTTACCAAAAGTACATAAATATTGCAAGCGATAGATAACAATTCAATAAAGCTTTTTTTGTTTGCCTTTATATTTGTTTTCTGTAGTAAACGTCTTTTACCCATTTGAAGTGGAATATCAATATTTGTCTTGCTTTTTATAAGAATTACACACAACATCTCTCTAACCTTATTATGTATGTGGTGAAATTTAGTTTCGATTGAGTTCAATAATCCTTAACAAAAAGCAAAGAACTGATCGAGAAGGAATTTTAATTTCTTGAAACGGTGCTTTCCCAAAGTGATTTGCAATCGTTAAGTTAGGCTTTAGAGAAAGAAAGGATGGATCTACAAAGAATTTAAACCATTTTCCAAGTCATCCTTGATAGGAGTGATTGCAATGGTTAAATTAGGCTGTAGTCATCTTTGATGATCATGCTACACTTCCAAGATGACTACTTTTTGCTCAACTCGATATTAAACATATCAAGAGAGAAACTCTCGCACAGCCACACAAACATCAAATCCAGCTATGTGCGCTACCAATGCCACCGATGTGTGCATGTGCATGTTCGCTATTCAGCCCTTGCCATATTGCCAAATCTGCCATGCCATCCACGCCAACTACCTATTCTGGGAGCACATCTCCTATGCTCACAAACACTTTCTAGCATGCTTAAAACAGATAGTTGAGGCCTCCTTGTTTTCCTTCACTTCTTTATAATGTAAACAGNTTTTTTTTTTTTTTTTTTTTTTTTTTTTTTTTTTTTTTTTCGGGTTTTGAAGTATTATATTTAGGCGCTTATGCTTTAAAAATATTTGGTTTTTTGGTTGAAAACCATATATGAGAAGGATACTAAGAAACTAAAACGAGAACCAAGTTTTCTAGAAACAGAAATGATATCCCTTTAAAAACTGTGAAAAATGGCTAAATCGTTGAAAAGGGTAAGAATATAACACAAAGGATTGCACACTTGGGACAAGTAAAATCTAGTTAAGCTGTACAAAGGCCCATAACTAACCTTGAAGCTCAGCTACTTTTAGCATTTGAGACTGCCACTATCCCAGAAGTGGAAGAGTCAACTACCATATGGAACACTGTATATGGATTGACTGGTTCTCCAATGGACGAAGCTCCGAAGGAGTTCTCTCCTTAAATTAGAAGCATAATCTTCCCAAGCTGCTGCTACTGCAGCAAGCTTAGCCCACCCCAACCGGTGTTGCTTCTCCTTGACATCAGAACTAGCATACAAGAAGACTGACTCCGCCAGTGCATTGTCCTTTGAGAACTCGGATTTAAAGTAATCGACTCCCACATTTCTCTTTGGAGATAAACCTTCTGCATAGCTTGAATCTTCCTTGGAGTTAGTAGAATCCAATTCTTTGCCTTTCCAATATAGAAATTGCACTACCTGTTTAAGCAGGTGTAGGTAACTCGTTTTAGCAGACTTTTTCAATGAGGAAACTACATAAAACGAAGTGAATTAATCATAGTATTTGACGATTCTGAATATGACAACTTTTTTTTCTCGTTAGGTGAAAAACGACCAGATTCTGCTATATAATCACAAGGGGGACTAATGTTGAGGGTGATTTCGACGGAATACCTGAAGTGCATGCAAAATGCTATCAAACTTCTGAGAGAAGATCTTATTACCACGTACTAATTGTACATCCTGTGAGAATAAATCTGGATACTCTGACAAACTATGGTCCTGAGGAAAATAAATGCCGTATCCTAGCGCATGCAGTCTTGCCCAACATATATCAAAACCGAACTTGAAATTTGGATCGTCTTTTGGTGAAAACCAATACATATTACAGGATGGAGGCTGAGGTAGGCATGAGTCAGGAAGACGATCGTGTAAATGGCTTTGTGAAAGAAGGGAAAGAAGTTTTGCATCTTCATCATGGGAACTATCACGGGTGAACCATAATGTCAGCGTAAGTCTTTCTCCACTGGTTACCTATCCAAGGAAACCACGTGGTAAGCAAGATGAAGTACAGCTGTCTACGAGAGGGCTACTAGCGACTCTCTTGAGGATTAATCAACATGCATGATCCCTCAGTTACAGTAAAAGAAAAACAGCAAGAAAGAATTAATGTGCTCTCTCTCGGCTTCGATGACGAGGCTTTTTTGAATTACCCTTTGATCTTATTTTACTGGATTGAAGCCTTTTTTATATAGTTTGACTCCCATTTGTAGGCTTTAATTTTATATAACTTGTATTGTTTCATTTCTTCTCAATGAAAGTTAGATTGTTCCTCAAAGAACCATGGGAGAGATTTGATGTTATTCATTTAAACAATGATTTCACATGCAGATTCAGAGGGCCAGAGTGTTTGGACATACCTCATCAACAGAATGAACATTGAGGCTGTCAGCCGTGTACATCACACAATCCTGATAAAGCGAAACATGTATTAACTATACTTGATTGGTACATTGTTTCAAACTACTAGCAAATATAATCCACCACCTTCAATTATTCAGACTAATATGGCATTTCTTGTAAGAGGAAAAACAACTTTTCATTGATATAGAAAAATGAACTAAAAACCTATCACCGAAATCCAACAATTCAGAGAAGATGCCCTTTTCTGCATGACTCGTCTCCATTTACATCAAAGTCAAACGTTCTTATAGAATATCCCCACAATTAGAATTAATTATAATTTAAAAAGAAGGCATAATTACTAAAATAATTAGAAAGGGAACTATAAGAACAGCAATGAAACATGGGCTATAATTCATACTGCCGAGGATTAAATTCCACTTATTATTTCTATTGACCAAAAAATACTGAAGATTGCTTCGCTCAAAAAAGAAGCATATGTACCATTTTCGAGTTCTACAATATGTGAGGATGAGATTTGAACCTCCGCCTTTTAATTGAGGTTTTAATGTCTTAACCAATTGAGCTACAATCATCAAACATAGAAATATAGAAATTTACAATTTTTTTTATAAGAAAAAGTGCTGTATGTACCGAGTAAAATAAATGGAAGAGGTCAAAAGCTTTTATCAATCAACTTACTCCACAAAGAGGCGAGATAGTTTTTGGTTCCCCGTCCTGAAAGTGAAACAGCCCACCTTCGAAATCTACTCCATAACTATTCAAGTAACACACTGCCTTTTGCCAAATACACGAAGACAACCATCAGCTAGAGTACTGTAATAATGGAGAAGAAATACCAAATGAATTTCAGGGAGAAGGTACTATAGGAATTGAACCACCCTCCCCCTTGTCAGAAAGAAAAACAGAAAAGAAGTCCAAGAGAGAATAAAAAGGATATAAAACTACAATTGAAATGAAAGAATAGGTTGTCGAAGGGATAGCAACAAATGACATCTGACTTTCCCAGGAAAAATTGGTTCACATACTGTAAATTCACGTTGTTTTAGATAGGGCCGGTTGTCGTCACTATGCCATCCAATCCTTGCTCCCCTGGTCCAGCTGAACTACGACAGAATGTTAGAAGAAAAATACAGATTCTACTACACTTTTTTTAAAAATGAAAAGTAAATCAAATGAAGTATTCTATATAGTTCACAAAAGAGAGCGAAAAGAAAGATATTTCATTGAAAAATATATAGACATTAATCACAAATGAGATTGCCAGAACAAGAAAGAAAAGAACACTCCCAAGTGAATAAAAAAAAAACAAGATAGAATGAATCCCAAATTTCACTATGATTTTTGTATCAATCTTGAGAATTTCTTTTATTCCATTCCATCCAAATATTCAAAAGAAACGGTTGTAATGGCATTCAACCAACCCAGTATTATTGCAAGTATTTTTTAAAAGGTAATCATGTTTTTAGGAAGAACCAATCACTGTAACAAACTATGAAGCAAGATTTTGAACTTTTTATGTATTCAGGTCTAGGTAAGTCGTTGAAATTCCAAGATTTAGTCCTTCCACGGGTCATGCTAAACACACAGAAATTAAACCGTGGATCACAAGAACCAACCTGCGAAGGCCCATACCAGACTGGGCTGATTATAAAGTACTCCAGTAACATGGCCGTCAGACTCCCTGAACTAAAGTTAACCATATAGACGATTTCAATGACAAAGAAAGACTCAGCCTTCTAATTAATGGCCGTCTTACTCCCTATGTTCATTCTTCAAATTTTGGGGTTTACGCAAAAAGAGACAACACCCATTTAAGCCTTTAACACATAAGGAGGAAAAAGAATAACCTTATCAAGCCAGTGAACTCGACGAAGAGCTCATATTCACAGCCAAAGAACTCCTCCGCTTTCTCCTTCAACCGCTCTGTCACAAATATTGAACTCTAATCAAAATTAGGCATAAACATTACCAAAAAGGAAACAATGGAGAAAATGGAGGAATGGGTGGTCATACCTCTAATCGAAACAAAAGGCATGATCAAATGAGCAGAATTAGAGACAACAAGATGCAAGAGAGTGGTGGAGAAGACGTATGGTCTATAACCCACCGTACAGCAGCTCTTATGGATGAACTCCAGTTCCCTGCATTCTTCGAGGGTTAAGAAATTTTCCAGAATGAGACGCCGCCGCTGATTGATCTCCGCTTCGTCTCCCATTTTCATCCAATTCTCCGTCTCTCGTTTCGATGGCAGTAATCGGATGGAATGCCCTTGACCATAAAAATATACCTTCAACATATACAAAGATACAACGATTTGTGTGACATATATAAAACAATGTTCAACTGTGCTGTTTGAGAAATGATTCCAAGTATTCCTATAATATTAAGGAGAGTCAATTGGGGATTACAGGTTTTGGAGAGAGAATTACCGAAAGCGATATCCCAATTTGCAACAACAATCGAATGAAATCCTCTATGGCGAGGCGACTGCTGCTTCTCTATGTATCCCTCTCTCATAAACACGCGCCATCGATGAAGCCGGTACAAAATTTAAATAGAGAACAGAATAGATATTAAACACGGTTTATACATATATTAAAAATAAAAATAAAAATCAGAAAAATTGAAAGAATTTGTAGGATAAAAGAATTAATAATCTTTTTAACACACGGATTTCAACAATAGTCAAGCTATATGCATAAAATTAGCTAAATGCCTTTTNAAAAAAAAAAAAAAAAAAAAAAAAAAAAAAAAAAAAAAAAGTGAATTAAATTTAAACATATTATTTTTAATAATACAAAATAGAAAAATGCTTCAAAAAGGAATTTGGCAACCCTAAACCCTTTCCATCATTCTCTCTCTCACGTGCTCCACCTTCTCCTCCTTCCTCTCGCCGGCTGCTCCTCCCTTTTAGTAGCTCTGTTCTGTCTTCCGACAGTGCCGCCGCAGCCTCCCTCCTAGCGGATTTTCTCTGATTTTCTACTCTCTTCTTGTTGCTGCTATTCTCCCAGTCTTCATGTGCGTCTTTTTTCTCGATTGAACTATTCGGATTAAGACGTATGCTGCATTTTTATTTCTGACATATGTCTGTCAATTGGGCTTTCATCATCTCTATATCTTTTGCTAATAATTAACTTATTCTTTGCTTGTGTTTCGTGAGCACAGAGTGAGATGGATAGACGGACGAAGAAGCGCGACAAAAGGCTTCGCGAGAGTAACACCGAACCTGCCGTTGCAAAGGGTTTGTTTTTTTCTTGCTACCTTGTATACTATATGCTTACTTTCTCATTACTTCTTCAGTTATCTTCGAACGGACTAGAACAAACGTTGAAGAATATCTGCTTCTGGACTCCATTAATATCTTGAACTCCTAATTGTGTCTTCCTTCCTTCGGCACAGCATGTTTTTGTTTATTGGTTTTTAGTCCTTACCCCTATGGGTGATGGGGTTACCTATTTAATCCTCATGCTCTGTTTTCATCCATGTCCACTTTCGTTCATTCCTTTATTTTCTAGAATCGAAGGGGTTTAATATTATTGGTCATCTCGTATCGTTACTGAATTTCATTTCTTTTGTTTTTTCAGGCAGTATCGCCACTGAAGTTGACGAAGAAAAGAAGCGGAAAAGGTCATCGAAGAGGAGACTTCAACAAACGTCTTCCGATGAGACCGATCAACTCAATGTTAAGGCAGTAAATGCTTTAGAAGCACGTAACGGTATGTCAACTTCCTAAGTTCAGTACCGCAACCCTTTAGGTCCTTGTGAAAATAAATTATTTTGTTGTTAATTGGTATATTCTATCTACGTCCTCTGATAGCATGCGTTAACTTTCTTTTTTATTGTTGCTATGAAGCTTTTGCTTTCTTTGGTCTCATCTTAAACAAGGGTGGTTTGAGGCTTGTTGCTTTGGATATGCATGGGGTATTGCCAGTTGAGTTGGTTAAGCCATTGTTTTCTTGTTTAATATCTTGATGATTAGGCGAGTTTGGTGAGGGATTTCAATTTGCCAGTTGAGTTGGTTAAGCCATTGTTTACTTTTTTCAATAAAAGCTTGGTTTCATGTCAACAAAAAAATCTCTCCTTTCCTAGTGGGGGTGTGTCGATGATGATGGTGGGAGGGTTTTCAATTATGTGAAAGTTGTTCTCGGTAAAGTTGGTCCTAAGAGTCTGGAACAGGAATAGTGATGTGTTTGAGGGTTGTAAGTAAAAAAAAAAAAACAGGAGCTGTTATCAGTGGGAGTCAAGGTAAATCAATAGGTGTTTCACATAGAGTGGGGAACAAATCAGTTAAGGGGGAAATATTGTCTTCTGTACTTTTCTTGTACACTTTGCCCCTTTGTGGAAGACTGAAAGCCTTAAAATGGTGCCAAGTTTAGACAAGGATAGGGGAAGTCTAGGGGCCCTTTTTCATACTGGAAGAGATTAGGAAGATGGTTGTGGTTGTGAGTGACTTGGTGAAGGTAGAGTTGGATGATGTGTTTCAGCGAGTTAGATGAGAGAGGTATCTTGTACTATAATAATCCAAGGTTTCATTGAGAAATATAATTTGTACAAGAGACTAAAAAACAAACAAACAGCATCTAACAAACTACAGAAAGCAATCCCAATCCAAAAGAATAACACCTAAATAATAGAATGCAAATAGGTTGATAAAGGACAGTATGATTAATATATTTGAAGTATTACAGCTCTACTAATATTAGCATAGTCTCAGGGATATTGTTAGATGTGATGTCTTTTTGTTGTGGGTGTTGGTTGCTCCATTTTTTTAAATTATTAGATAGCTCTTATTCTTTCAAACTGGAATCTGTTTCTTAGATAGTGTTTGGACTCCTGTTGTGGGGCTGTTTTTTTTTTCCCCCCTTGTATATTGCTTCATTATGGTCAATGAAAGTTTGATTTGTCATTNTTTAAAAAAAAAAAAAAAAAAGAAGAAGAAAACTGATCCAGAAGTTGTCGTATTTGATCTTTGGGGTCTAGCAGTTTGTTTTGTGTACTAGTGCTTCTGAGGGTGCCCGAGACAATTGTTGTGCCAAGGAACATTGCTTAGCACACCTTCAAAACTAGAGGATGCTTTGGTGTGTTCATTCTTGTTCCCTTATGAAGCATTGGCATGAGATGAATAATATAATTTTTTGAGTGATCAGACTGGGTTAAGTTCTATTTGTCTCTTTGGGTTTACGTGACCAAGGAGTTGTGTAATTAATATGTCTTCTTTTAGAATTCTACCAACTATCCTTTCATTATTTTCTTTCTGTACTTCTTTGTCCCTGTCATGAAATTTATTAACTTGTTTATCTTCGTCCTGCAATTTAAGGCATAAGTGTAGTCAAGGAAGATTCGGATCAATTTGATGTGGAGGGAGAAGATGCTGAAAAGCCCAGGAAAACTGGTACTTAAACTGCCTCAACCTTTTTTGCAGCTGTCAGTCAATGTTACTGTTGCTGTGTGTGCTACCTTGGGAGTCTTTAGACATAACTGGTAGTTTTATTTGTAGATGAAGTAAAGAAAGAAAGGAAAAATAAAAAGAACCGCAAATCCTCAAACAATTGTGAAAACTCATTAGATAATGGAAGAGCTACGCAGCCGGAAGCTTATCGGCCCCTGGAGGACAGTGGTGCATTCTTGAAAGGTATTAAAAATAGGGATGGAGTTTAAGTGATATATTTTACTACTAGAATATCTCTTGAACTGATGTACTAACAGAAAAGTTTCTTGTAGGCAAGGCCAAAAAATCTTCCAAAAAGAAAAGAAATGATTCAAGTTCTCTGGATCCCAAGAAGTCGATAGAATCAAGTGATGATGTTAATGAAAATGATGTCTATCAAGTTTCTGTTGGAGATGAAGACACTTCAAAAGGGATGAAAAGTAAGAATTATGGGCATAATGTCATTTTATCTCAATGCTGCCCAATCTTCCCGCTTATTGTCAGAATTATTTTTTATTATTAGTGCCTCGGTTGTAATAACCCGCCCTTCCCTCTCCTGATGGCTGTGAAATAAACCTTTCAAGTTCTCTTTGACTTTTTCTTAATCATTTGCTGAAGCATTGGCCTGCTTTGCGAGTTTAGAGGGAGATTACTGTATCATTCACATTTTAATAAAATATTCTGTTGGGTCTTTTAAATTTCACATTGAGAACATTTTGGGCTGCAGAATGGATCAAAGAATATTATGAAAGTAGACCGGGATTGAAGGTACTGCAACAACGTATAGATGATTATATAACTGCACATGAGGCACGCCTAGAACAGGTAATGAATGTTTCCTTGAGCAATGACTCTACCTAAACCGTACATCCTTGTTTATCATGGCAAGTTCTGCCTCTTAAACTGATTTCATGAATTTTGAGTGTGATTTGGAGCTATATATCCCTTTAGGATGAAGAACACCAAAATACTTTTAAGATGCTGAAGATACTTGAGCATTGATTATGTCATCTAATAACAGTCATGCATCAGATGTGCATATTTAGCCGTGTATTGAGCTGTTTCACTTTGTTGTCACACAGGAAAAGGAAGAAAGGGAGGCTCAAGCAGCTGAAGGGGGATGGACAGTTGTTGTACATCAGAAAGGGAGAAAAAAGACCACGGATGCTGAAAGTGGGGTTACTGTGGGTTCGGTAGCGCAAAATGCTGTAGAGGATAAAATTTCCAAAAAGAAGCGGAAAGAAGTTGGGCTGGATTTCTATCGGTTCCAAAGAAGAGAAGCACAGAGGAATGGTATGGACAGTTATACTCCTAAAATCATAATAGATTTTATTCACACTTTCATATTTCAGCATTCCTTGGGATTTTTATATTTCGTGGTACTGGAGAAAGTAGTCCCAAGCAACTATTGGAATGGAGATTGTGTGTGCAGTGTCATTGCCTAATGTCTCATTCATTTTAACCTTTTTTTTTTTTTTTTTTAATCTGTTGTGCTATGTGTTCGCCATTGTTTTCCTTGAGCTTTCTGTATTCAGTTGGGGCCATATCAATGGTTGGTCTGCATGCTTGGGGCCATATCAGTGGTTGGTCTGCATGCATGCAAATTTTATTGGTTCAAAATTAAATGTTTTCTTCTTGGATTTTGTTTTACTCAACTCTAGTATTTTCCTTCTAGGAGGGTTATTTCTTTTGGGAATGTGCTAACACATAGCTGCTAACTTGGGGTGCGATAAACACTGGATATTCTATTCTAATTTCATTCGTCAATTTCTCATACAAGTGGATTGTTACAAGTGAAAGAAACATAAGATTTGACTTCGCTTAATATCTTATTTGTTGCAGAGATTCTGATGTTACAAAGTAAATTTGAGCAAGACAAGAAACGGATACAGCAATTGAGAGCTGCTAGAAAATTCCGCCCTTATTGAAGTTTTTGACCTACAACCACAAGGGCATGGCGGCTGGAGACTAGATTTTTTTCTTTTTTCCTTTTTTCCTTTTTTCCCTTCTTACCTCATATTTGTCAATTCAATTATAAACCATGGCGAATGATTTCAGGTGGCTAGGNTTTTTTTTTTTTTTTTTTTTTTTTTTTTTTTTTTTTTTTTTTTTGTAACACTTGACCTTTCTATTTTTTGAAATGTAACATTAGTCTTTGCGTTTCATATTTAATGGACATCTTCCCAAGCAATTTGCATTTAAATCAAGCCGAGTGTATGCAATCTCTTTAACTAAATGTGATTTGGTTGTCTACCTACCAATATAAATTGATTATAAATAGAATTTTAAAGTCGCATTAGTGAAGGTTTTCTAATTACATTCAATTAAAATTTTACAGGCTAGCTCATAAACTAACGAAAGTGTGCTGTAAGAAACATCGCCTAAAATCAATATATTCCCAAGCCAATTAAAAGTCGTGTTATATTTAGCTAGATGAGCTGTGGGGGGAAGCACTAAAAATCAATATTTAGGGTTTAGGGTTTAGGAGGATGAGCGGTGGGGGAAGCACTAAAAATCAATATTTAAGATTTAGGATTTAGGGAGACGTAGTTTTAGCATCTTATGAGCATGTTAATCCAAAGTATAACAGTTCAGGCTTACTGCTAGCAGATATGACCCAAGTATAACAGTCTATCCTCACCGCTAGCAAATATTGTCTTTTTTTTTACTTTCCCCCAAAAATTTTAAAACGCATTTGCTAGGGAGAAATTTCTATTCTTGTAAAGAATGTTTCGTTCTCCTCTCCGCCGATGTGAGATCTCACAATCCACCCCACTTCGGGGCCAGTGTCCTTGCTGACACATCACCTTGTGTCCACCCCCTTCGGAGCTCAACTTCCTCGCTTGAATATCACCCAGTGTCTGACTCTTATGCCATTTATAACAACTCAAGCCCACCACTAACAGATATTGTCTTCTTTGCACTGTCTTTTTCAGGTGTTTAAAATGCAGTCTCTTAAGAAGAGATTTTCACTCTTATAAAAAATGTTTCGTTCTACTCCTCAAACGACATGGGAAACGACATGGGATCTCAAAAGGTTTATGAAAATTAAATCCGTGCGGCTTTAGAAAGCCTAAATTAGTTCTTTTTAACAAAAAGGGACTATGCTTAAGAACCTAAATGTGCTCCGTTGATTGAAAATTACTCACGGCAGGCTTCCAATAAAAAGCTTTAGTTGATAGGATGTGCCAAGTGTTCTCGGCCCACAATCCATGCCTCAAGTCTCAATTTGCATATAATTTGTCTCTCATCTCAAGCCTAATGATACATCGAGAGGTCTTCTTGGGGCCTATAATTTAATGATACTTCACGTACTAAACAAAAATCTAAATACACTTCCCAGAATTTTTTTAAGCATGTAACAGAAACCTAAAACCAACTAACAGCTGCTGTTCTGATGCTTGATGATAAATATATCACCGTCCAAACAAATTCACAATCTTCTGCTGACCAAACCGTGATTTGAATTCAACTTGTTGCTCCGGACTAATCATCAACATCCAGAGAGTTTTATGAGCTGCTGTGCTGAAGGGGCTGTGAGGGACAGCTATCCTCGTTAGCTGGTGTCGTGTTCAGAATCTTCCTAAGAGACCGATATTGCAACCGAACATTTTCTCCAGTCCCAATGATTTTTAGTAAATACCTGAAGGTTAAGGAAGAAAATTATAACTACAATGTCTGATGAGACAACGAACTATGTAGTCCTATAGAAGAACATGAACTATCACTTTGTAATATGACGTACTAACCAGCCATTCAGACACTGGGATGTGATGACCGCTTCTTTCCCAACAAATTTTTCTGGTGTTCTCCTATTTCCCTAAGATATACCAGAACGCTTCTCAAATTCTGAACTTCATCAAGTAGTTAAAAAGAAAAAAGTCAGAATATGATAGAAAATTGTTCACCTTTATTAGGACCTTTTCATTTACTGCAAAGGGATATTGAACTCCTCGATGGATTCCATCATCGATGGCAATATCACCGTTTTCCTGAAGATGATTGTATTAGGTCTTTATAAACTAGAAAAATTACAACATTAAGCAATGTCTTGCATCTGAAATCTTGAACATAGCGCATAAAGATTATTTAGAATACCAAATAGCCAGGAGCTCAAGGAATTCTTTTCTTTTCAAGTTGCAACATACATAATTTAGGTTGCAATTGAGAACTCAAACAATTGATTTATGATACCTTGTCGTAGACTGAACCAATCGTTTCACTCAAGTTTTTCAGATGGTCAAAATGTTGACATCTTCGATCAAATTACACATCAGTAATCAAGTTCTTGCTAACTGTATGAAAGCCTACAATACTAAAAGGCATCTGCTACCAAGCTAAAATTCATATAATATCAGATCGATTATATCATGGTTTCCTTTTACAAATCATTAGGATCAGTTTTAGGATAAAAATCAAACAGCCGTATAACATTTTTTCAAGCCATGTTATCTCAACTTACAGTTATATAAAATGACGTGCGTACTTTAAACCTACTCCTCGACAGGCATGATGAAACATGATTTCCAAAATGTATAAGCTGTTTACATATATACGATTAGACAGGAAAGATAGAAACACCGAGTCTTTTATGGCTTAGAAGTTTCCTCCCCCAATTTTTACATTTGTAACTATGTTTTTAAGTCCAATTTCCCGGATGGCACTTCAGAATTAGATAAACATCTTGCATGGATGATTCTTTCGGTCAAAGCCAATTCTATTATTTGAGGTCACAATTTCCAATTTCCAACTTCCCACCAGTATTATTGATGTTCTTCACAAAAAAAGATAATAATAATAATAAATAAATAAATTACCCTGTTTAATCTTCTCATTGGATCCATCTGGTCGCCCATTTCCTTCCGACGCTTCCTCAATGCTGCATTGTGGAATAGCCTCCTGTCATCTTCTTGCTTCACAGCTGAAGCTGCGGCTCTAAGTGCTGCAGATGGAATTACACTTCTATAACATGAACTTTTTTAAAAAGGANGCCACTTCAGTCGTACAAATTCAAATGAAAAGAAACTAACACAAATTGAAATAAGAAGAAAAAGAAGAAAAAGAAGAAGGCGTAGTTGATGGATTAATTGATATTAAGGGAAACCACAAAAACAGAAAATAGTACTTTATTCTCATTTATGTTTTATAGTCCTTAACATACTTGATACTTTTATTCTTATAACCAGAACTCCCAAATCTCACTGTTCACCAGCTTCGACACTTTGACTACTATATGACTCTTATACCTATTTATGACTTTTTAGATATGTGATTAAACATAATGTTTTACTCGGAAGAAGAGCAAAGACAAATGTTAAGAGTTATTTGTATTTTCCATTCCCCCTTCTAAGTTTCTTATATTTTCAATTCTGTTACGAAGAAAATTTAATTATTTTGGTTAAGAATTTTGGTAAAATAAATAAGTAATTTATTATTCCAAGTGTCACCTTTTTCTTTTCTTTCATATGTTCCAATAGTTTATGAAACATTTTAAGTTTAACTAATATCTGACGTTTTTGAAAGAACCAATGCATTCTTGATACTGTTATAATTTTAAAATAAATTACTGATAAACAATTAAACGCCTTTTTTTTTCTTTTTCCTTCCTCCACAAACATCATTCGATGAAGTTTTCAAATGCTCTGTTTTCTTCACTTTTATTGTTCTCAGCAACTCACTTTGAATCATTACCAAGACAGATTTTCTTATGGGTTAAAATGATCTCAGAAAATTTCACACCAACCATCTGGTCAAATCCAAGTTTGAATCAATGGGGTCAAGAGAACTTCAAAAAAGTTGAAAAATAATACCTATGAAGCAGAAACATTTTGTGTTCTATTAGACGTGTCTCAAACACTGCCTTATACCTCTTAATTTGTTCAACACGAAGTTACAGTGTTACAATTTCAATAAAAGGAAGACAATTAGACAACATAACAAAACAATTACAGATATTTTCTAACACACAAATTTAATTATATATGCATTTTTATACGAACACTGAATTATTTATTTGATCTTGATTATTTGTTTGGTAGAGTTCTTTTAAGGGATTCCAAATCATGAAAAGTAAATGATTTCACCAATTTCACTCACATATATAAAGGAAGCTATGAAATATTACAAAAGGAGAAACACTATACAAGAAATCAAAGTTAAGAGAGAGAGAGAGAGAGAGAGGGGGGAGGGTTCATGACACAAAGTTCACAAGTATGATGTTAACGAACCTATATTAGGAATCAGAGACCCAGCATCAATTTCCGAGTTGCATAATGTGCATCTTGACTGTCAAAGCAAACAAAAGTTCAAGTTACCATTTGTACTTATTGGTACCTTGACATTAGAAATTCATAAAACGATATCAAATAAAAAATTCATAATCCCATCTGGATTTTTTTTTTAAAACAAGAAACAACTATTCATTGATGTATTGGAAATGAGGAGAAGTTCAATGGTACAAGTTCCCGATGAAAACGAAAAAATAAATACAAAAAGTAAGCCTAAAAATACAAGAGGATAAAACAATGAAAAACAACTAGCGAAACAAACAAAAATACAGCAAATAATCTGCAAGAAAGAGCTCCCACTCTGGCTAAAAATGCAGAAACTCTTATGGAGGAAAGTAAAACAAAGACACAAAGGCTTTAAATTCAGAAAAGCAGCTCAAGAAAATGAAGGCAAGAAATGATATTAGACTAGTAGAACAGTAAATCTCAATAAGAGATGAAATTTTTTTAGTAACCAAGAGGGTGGACTCCACTTGGAACCTTCTCTAACCTGGTCATCCACAAACTTTAGAGAAGGTACAACATCTTCTGAAAAAAGGAGCGCTAAGGATTGTTCAAGATTATCATTCTCACAATGGATTTCTTGATCAGTTTTTTTATTCCTCAATGCTTACACTGATTAATGATTCAACACTAGAGTCAACAAATTGTGAAAAATATGATGGAACATCTGAAAATTTGGAGGAAAGTCATGCACCTTTTTTCAGAATTAAGTCTGAACCTAGAATGGAGAATGACAAATGAACAAAATTATGAGAAGGCTTATGCAACGTTTGCTACAAAGACTCCAATTCCAAAGGGAAGCTGACTGAATCAGAGGAACCACAAGGTGTAGGCAAACATCTTCAACAAAATATACGTTAGTCTTTAAAATTTCTAAACCTGTTTTTTCAAGACTTATCCTATCAGATCATAGAACATCATCTTGAGTTACCAAATGAAAATCAGTTGGTTGCAACTAATGATACAATAGGATCTGACTGCCAAAGCATCAAAAATTTAACTGCCTTAATAAAATTGAAAGGGTTTGGAACCATGAAAATTGAATTGTCAGATGATTTTTTCTTGTATAAAATTTCGAATAAGTAACAATAAAATGGTCTTTAATAACATTGATCGTTGGGTGTTCACTTCCATTATTTAAATCCAAATCACTTCCATCAAAAGTTGGTCCAATAAAATTAGGAGAAATAACACCTTATGAAAATGGCAATTTATTTTGTTTGTGCAAGAAACCGACATGTAATGTTTTGTATCTCACAAAATTATTGTTGCTCAGAAAGATCATTCAAAATATCGATCTTATCATGCACTGAAGGGACTTTAAACTATGAACTCTTGTCATCAAATCATCTTTGTTTGAGAAAGTGAACCCTTCATCTTCCATTACCTGATTAAATCTCCTTACAACCACCAAATTCAAAAATTCTTCAATAGATAAAACATCACGATTAAAGTTTCTCATGCTAGGACAGTCTGTTGCAACAATGTCACCAAAACAGAGGGAAAATTTTCTAATATTACCACCCTTAACTTCAATATCTGCTCGGATGAAGCCACAAATATTTTCCTCTACTTTTATTAGGGTGATTAATTGCTTGGGAGGAAATGTTTACCAAATTACAAAAGTGTTGTCCTATTGCCTCAAAGAAAGAACATTTCCAATACGGAAAAGATAAAATCTTTAAGGAGATCCATCCTCCGTAGCTCTTTACAAACTCCAGGAGGGTGTGTTTCTTGTCGGACCAATGCTCAATTTTCAAATGAAGATTGCCCATAAGCCTCCACTTATCATTGAAACTTACTCTCAAATCGAAGCCTTGTTAGACATGAATGGATTTAATAAAATTCTAGAGAGGAAATAATCTTCTAAGGTGATTTCCTCACCCAATAGGAATATCTTCTCTTTTTTTCCCCAAAAAGAAACAAAGTCACGCACATGTATTTTCATGTAGGTTTTTCCCATTTGAGTGCCCAGCCAAATCGTTTTCCTTCCTGTTTACTTCACCTTGGAAATTTAAAATCTCTAAGAAAGTTCAATTTTTTGCTTGGCTTATTGTTCGCAGAGAGATTAACATCATTGACTTCATTCCATGGTGAATTCTATTATCTCAAAGCCTCTGTGGTGTGTTCAGAGTAATTTTGTTTGAGAATTTGTTTCATGTGCACAGTGAATTTTTTGGTTTGTAATAGGGCTTATCAGTCGATGATGACAGTGGTGCTCCATCCCCCTTCCTGAGATAAAGTTTTTTTTCTTTTTCTTTTTTCCTTTTTGGATATTCCACGGAGCACTTAACTTAAAAAAAGATAAATTTTAGGGGTTAGAAATTTGTGGGTGGAGGCGTGGGTCTTGGCTTACATCGATGCCTCTCCTTGAATGCCTTACCACCGAGAAGTCTTTGTAATTATCCTTTGTTTCTAATTTTTCTGATTCAACAATAGTTCAAGGTGGAAATTCAACCATTTGACCTTTTGGTTGAAAATATATTACCTTAACCAGCTGAGCATGCTCAAGTTAATTCATTTGGTAACCTTTCACGGTAATTTCCCTTTATGTTTTTTGCTATTGTTTTACATTGGCTCCCTTCTACAGCGAGCATCATCAAAATCTCGCCCATACTTTCGTCCCTTCATCTTAAACTGAAATTTTGGTTTCTCACTAAAAAAATTGCAAAAAAAAAGAAAAAAAATATATATATATATATATATATACACACACACACACACAACAAAATAGCAAGCAGCGAATAAAACTAAAAGCGAAAGGATACCAAATGGGCTCTCCTAAATTTTAGATATTCTTCATTTAACTCACAGTAGCAAAGGGAATAAATATTGATAAGGCATGCTTTTTAAATCTGTGGAAAGTGAGAAAGATCAAACACATATCCCGAAGATATAAACAATAGCGGAAATACCATAAGAAAAGAGGATAAATTAGGAGAAGAATGCCCGTACCGTCTCAATGACCCTCCTCAGCATAAGACCACCAAATGAATGTCCACACGAAACAAACATTGCATCCTCAAGGAATGCACCACTGGGAGTAGAGAAAAAGAGAAAATGGAGAAACATCAAAACATGAAGTTCTCCCAACATTGGTCAATACGAAATTTTTATGGAACCATGCACAACTTCACGTAATTCTGAATTTGATTATATGAAAGTAGCCACAACGAGAAGTCCTAACTTCCACACAGATAGTTACAATATAAAAACAATAAATTAGAGACAAAGTGGATGCGAAAGTTAGATCTGATATTTTTTTCAAGTGGTATCACCATGTTTTTTTTTTTCCTATGTGAGATCTCAACTTTCTTTTTCTCCTTAATAAAAAACAATAAAATATATACAAATTATATACCAAGATTCTCCTCTCTCTCTCTCTCTCCCCCCCTTTTTGGGGGTAATCTACATTTGGTTGGGAAGAATCCTCTATACTATACTTTATTGTGATCTTCAATCTTTAGAAAGAAAAAAAAGAAGTCTAGTTTTCTAACCACCACCACCCCCCCCCCCCCCC
>NC_036638.1:120074-213036 GCF_002806865.2 Cucurbita pepo subsp. pepo
CCCCCCCCCCCCCCCCGGTCATCTTAAGTAATAAATAATACTAATAACAACAATATTCACAAGTGAAGGGTAGGTATTAAGTTAAAACAATATCCCAGTCCACGAAACATACATTTTTGTATATTAGAAACAACTTTAATGAACTATATCAAATATACAAAAACGAGAATAGGTTAGGAGGTCTGTAATGACCTTCCAATTGGTACAAACAGAAGTCCAAGAGTAATTTCTCTAATACAGGCTCCACGTCGAAAACTTTCCACAGTATCAAGGGATGATTGAAAACAGTGATCATATGGTAAAAAATAAGCACTGCAATAAATTTTTCTAAATATATTGTTGCAAGAAACATCCTTGTGATAAAACCTTTTTACAGTACAAAATTTCTCCCGTTGAAACTACTACAAAAATTTATGTTAAGAAGAATTCCTAGTTGAAGAGTCCAGATCCTTCCCTAACTCACCCAAATTTTGGGTTGCTATCTGAAAAGAGTACTGAACGATCAAATGTTGTAGGGCATATGATAGTGATAGCACAAAGCAATAGATATTTTATTTCCACAGACATCACTAACCAATGGAGGCTTGAAAGGTTTGATCAAATTTTGAATTTCAGAACAGATTACAAAAAAGCTCAAAAGAAAAGCAATAGTAAGCACCATTGAAAGTCACTCACGATAACGGATCCGAGAGAACACTTCTTAATGAGGCCTCCTTATTTTGATCATTTCGAGCTATCTGTACATTAAGAAGAATATATTAATAAAATGTAAATGCTGTCATAATGCAAAATATAAAATTCAATAATAAAGTGCCACTAAGTATGTGGGCTTAACTAGGCTCGAACATCATGGTAAAAAATTGAAATTAATTTTTTAAAATATCATATTAATCAATATATTTAGCTAATATAATGGAAATTAATTCTTAAAAATACCATAATTCAACCACTATTCGTTCTCCTGTTTGACTCTTGATCATCTCCCAGTAGGATTACTAAAAAAATATTGAAGGATATTTGGATAGGATCCAAAATTAGAATATACTTAAGTGTAAATGTTGATAGCTTTAAGGTGCGAATCACTTATATTTCCAACTTATATGAACTTATGAAGAAAAAACTGAACCTGACTAAAGCACCAGCAAGCACAAAACAAAAACCACATGGAGAAAAGAATCAACTAAGTGAATTAAATATCAGTAAAGAAAAAAGAAGCAAAACAGTGTTAAATATGCACCGAAGTTTTTCATACTATGAATCTTAACCATGGATTGTCATGACAAGAAAAAGTTGAACAGGGTTTCTATAAAAAATCAGATTATAAGACTTACACAATTGTTGTCCTTATCCAGATGAGTACATAATACATCTTCCTCAGCGGAAAGAACATCCATGAATTGGCTAACAGAGACTGGACCATATCTTTGAGGAATAACATGACCAGCTGCTGCAATGGGAGAACAGTCTAATATGGCATTGGTTTGTGGCATGAGTCTAAATGCAAGGGAAGTCCTACAACCACAATGCTGAATAAAGTAATTCAATCCAAGCAACAATTAAAAGGGTATGCTCATACAGCATAGATATACCACAAGAGAGAGAGAGAGAGTTTATATAAAGTTACATACCTCCCACCACAATTTGATCCCAAGGAATGATCAGGAGCAGCTTTATATGATGCAGCAGGACGAAGGCCAGCTGTAGCATGGCTGAGTGCCTTGCCAGTAAGCAGTAACAGATCCCCAGGAGCCAACACAGCATCTGCTAGGTACCAGCGACCGTTGGGATCACAAACCTACCAATGAGAAAAGTTACCCGTATAGGTCATTACAAAAGTTCCATACAATACCATAAAACTTTAATGCACTAAGTTTTCAGTGTTGGAAACTATATATGAACTATCAATATCTAAATGAGATCAGTTATCAAGGTCATTGAAGTACACCTGTAAACCAGGATTGTCTGAGGAAATCAATGTCAGTAAACCCTTCTCAACTTCAACATTCATTGCTGACTTTCCTCCCCCACCATAACCCTTGCAGTTGTGCAAAGAGCTATTATGCAGGTGCATTGCAACAAGCACTGATGAGGATACCTCAGTAGCAGGAAGTGGAGAATCATCAAGCAAATTATTGAAAACACTGCAGAGTATTTATTTGCATGGTACATAAGTTCAACATAGTTAACCAAAAAAAAACTGAATATTCACAGCATTCTTACTCGCTTCTCAAACGAAGATGCCTGGCTATTGCACATAAAGCAGCCCGAGCTGCTTTACCCATACATCTAAAAATATCAGCCATACATGGAGGACAAGACTCCCAATCTTCCACAGCTCTGCAATAAAAATAGCTCAAAATTATAATTTAGCATACATAAGAATAACTGACTTATCCATCACAAAAGCGTGAGGCCTCCATCACATAACTTGCAGCACAAGCAACACAAAAAGTAACAAAGCAGAACAACGAAGAAGCTCTCCTAGGGCCTCCCCCTTATATACATCCTTGTTACAGTAAAAGCACTATTCTTCGATTCTCAAAGTTTGACTAAGGATCGTCGTACTAAGAAAGCATCCTAGGCACCACAGGTTTGCCAGTACTCACCTCATGACAATATGCTCACATCAACTACACAACAATACCTACTTTGGTTGCATCTGGATTCCCTTTTGTNAAAAAAAAAAAAAAAAAAAAAAAAAAAAAAAAAAAAAAAAAAAAAAAAAAAAAAAAAGCTCACTTTCTTATTAGAAGGTTAGTTTCTTATTAAAAGTTAAAAATTGAAAGAAGAAAAAACCTCACAATATCCATGCTCACTCTACCATGGTTTATTTTCTAGTTGAACCACATTAGAGTCAGAATATCTATAAATGTAAACAAATTTATTTGGAATCTATGACAAACATGCTATTATAACGCTTAAAGTTAGATCTTCACTTGCCCATTTAATTGTCTCTTTCTGGAAATAGGTCTTCGTTGATCTCTGCATTATCTTTAATGAAAATATTCTGAACTCCCCTAAATCTTGAGATACAATTGTTTCTCTCAAACCATAAATTCAAGAAAAAAAATTCTGTTGATGGACTATACACTGTAGGTAAAGGAACATGATGGGAATAAGTGACTGGGACTCATCTTGTACATAGCACATCACACACCAAGTTGGAGAAAGGGCTTGTACATAGCACATCACACACCAAGTTGGAGATAAAGGGCTTCTCTCTTGAACCTTAGCATTAAGATTTGGCAAGACAATTTACCAAATTCACTTTTAACGAAAAGGGTACAATTTAAGGGAGAGGGTACAAAATCGATTTTTCTTTGTTTAAACTAACTAAATTTGTCAAGCTTCCAGCTGATGGAACTAACAATCAGAAAGCCACTTCGTTCAGGTTTTCCCCTTTAATTAGAGTAAACTAGTTGACTAACATATCTATTTGAGCTGATGTAAAGCTGCATAAATCAGCATGAATAATTTCCTTGTTCCACAAACAGTTCCAAGAAGGTAGATCCCAGGAAGTATCTACTTTCCCGGTTCCACAAAGCGTTCCATGAGAGCTAAACAATCAACATGGTAAAAACGAGAGTATAAGCTATAATAACCTTCCGGCTCTATACATATAAACACCTCGCCCTTTTCCACCACTCTGCGCCCGGCTCTTGAGAAACAACCTAGCCGCTTCAAGACCGCACCGAGTGAGAGCAGCACCTTCATTCTCCAATTCAATCACAGCTGCATTATATCTCATCAAGGATCCAGACAAAGCCTCAACAGCCCTCACGTAGGACCCCCCAGGCGCGCCGTCGTAAGGGGAAATATCAGACAGGCGAACCCTAGCCAGCGGGCAAGCCATAGTTACAACAGAATCACCGGCGGATTGGGCCGCCGCAACCGGCACCACTGGTCCGGCAACATGGTCCGATGGCGGAGGAGGCGGCGGAGGAAGCGACTCCCGATGGGAATTGGAGATGTGGGTCGTCAGAGGAGCGAGAGCCAGTGGTGACTGCGCGGCGGCGGCGGCGGCGGGTACGGATGAAGGTGACCTAAGAGATGAAGGCGGAGGACTGATATGGTGAGGTGAAACTGCAGAAGAGGATTGCTGCTGCTGCTGCTGCTGCTGCTGCTGCTGCTGCATTATGATACCTGGAACAATCGATCATGCTGGAATTTCACACCAGGAATGAGAATCTCTCTCTTCAATTCGAAACTTCATACAGAATTTGACGGATGAACTGTGCAATTGGAGCTTGGAATTGTGTTATGGTGGCACCAGTGGAATTTGAAGCCTTGTTTTCTTGAAGCTGGGTCTCCGCATTTTTTTCCTTATTGGATCTTGACGGATTGACAAATGGAAGGAATTTTGACTCCTTTTGAGAAAATGTTTTAAATAGTTAGAATGAAAAGTTAAAGCTAGAGATTTTAGGTTAAATTATCTCATAAAATAACGCCCTTAGGTTTCAACGCTTCATTTTTACTTTTTAGTCTTTAACATGGTTTCACAAACATTCACCCTTTTTTTTTTTTTTTTTCTCCTCCTTCAAATGGAAAAGGTTCTGAAGTCATCATAAATTTCGATGAACATGAATGGTTAGTTGAAAAATCAAGACCGACATTTTTCTATCTGTTACACCAACAAAACTGTTTAATACTAGTTAATTTTTTAATGGACCTAGTTAGGTTTAATTTAGATTTATTACAATAATATACGAACGAATAATACATATATTTTTAGTTAATCAAAAGCATTCTTATCCAAATTACATCTTCGTTTATTTATGAAAGTTATAAATCACACTTTAACCGAACCAAACAACATGAATCAATTAAAATGATCAAGGTTCTTGATTAGTCAAATATAAACGAACTTATACTTTTTTATAATGATATAAAAAAAAACATAAAAAGACAAATCCAAAAGAATTACAAGATAAATAAAATATGACTTCAAAAATAGTAGTTAGACCATTTAGAGGTTATTTCTTAGTAGAAGAAGGTGAGTTGTTGGTTATGAAGGGCATGCATGGGTTAGTATTTAGAGGTTTTATAGGCATTTTGGTGCGTTATAAATCACAGACCTCTAAAATGGTGTGATATGCTCCACTTTAAGTATAAACTCTCGTGATTTTGCTATTGGTTTCCCCAAAAGTCAATCTTACTTATAAACCTATAATCAACCTCTTAGTTAGCCGATGTAGGATTTTTCTCCCAACCATCCTCAAAGCTAGAGGGACTTTGTAAAAGTTATTGTGCTAACCTACTTGAGTAAGGGCACTATTTGAAACTTATTTGAAACGAGGTATGTGTAGGTGGCTAGATGCATAAGTAGGTGCATTTGCATCGAGTTGGGACAATTGTCTTGGATATGCATGGATACTTCCTAAATTATTTAACTCAAATCTAAAAGATACAAAAGACTCGACTCTAAATTACATTTTAAATCTAAACATATTGCAGTAGTAAGTTTGGATAATGAAGTAGCATATGTTTTTTAAGATATTATGTTACAAATGAAGAATATTTAGTTGCTACTCCCATTTACATCTAAGGGTATGAGTGTGCCTGAAATTATATTTCCAAACCAAAACTCCATTCAATCTCCGAAGAACAAAGCTCTCCACCAACATATAAAGGCTAAATCTTCTCCACCCACTCTCACTTCTAATTTCTTCTACTTTCTCCACTCGCACTACTTTCTCTCCGCCGTTGTCGCCGAACCCACCCACCCAACCGCCCGCTTCTTGCACCCATTTCATCTTCTCTACCACCGCCACGCTTAGTCCCACGCTCATACCCTTCCTTCCGCCCTCCAAACGATTAGAAGCCTTGAACCAAACAAACCCCCCTTTTCCACGCTCATCTCCTTCCTCTCTCTCTGCTCCTCTCTCTGCCACCAACACCACCTCTCTAGCCACGTCCACGGCGACCGTCACGACCGAGCTGGGTTCACTGTTGGGGCTCTCACAAGAGAATATCTCTTCCCAGCATTGTTCTAGAGTGAGCGAGTAAAGTGGTGACACTTTCATTTGAGTTTTTATGCTGATTGAGTTCTCCCTCACAAAAACAAACGGGCAGAACCTATTTGAAATTTGATCATACAGGGATCATAGATTTGAAGAATCATATTGTATAATCAATCCAACAGAAATCAAGGGATCAAAGCAGAGAAGGAAAGAAGAGGGTTACCATTTCCCGACCACCACAGGGATAGAGCGAGCAGTAAAGATGGGGAAGTTAAAGTCGGGAAGAAGCTCTCTACGACAGGAGTCTAAGCCGAGAGCTTCCTCAAATGGAAGGTTCAAACTCGAGGATGAAGAAGAACGAAGTTTCCATCCTTTGGTTCTCAGAAACTTCGGCGGAACGCCGTCGGGAGCGACGGCCTGAGCGAAGAAACCACCGCCGTGGTAGCGGTGTATCTGAAACTGCTGGTAGATGTCTTTGAAGTTGAAGGGGGATGGGCTGTTGTCGCTCAAAACGTCCCCAAAGCAACAGGATGTTATGTCATCTTCTCTTGAGCATTTGAATGCTTTCCTAAAAGAAAGAAAGATAGATAGATAGATAGATAGAAGAATAAAAAGTACAGAGAGAAAAGAAAAGGAAAACAGAGTGAGTGAGTGAGTGAGTGAGTGAGTGAGTGAGTGAGTCACCCTTTATGCTTGCCTCCAGCTTTGATAATGTAATAGCGATTAGAAGAAAGAGGGCGATCAAGAACAGGGAGCAACCAAACTTTGGTGGAGTCAGTAGTTTGTTGATACTGAGAAGAGGTATGAAGAATGGTCAAAATTCTATCCTGTGGAAACGGCGGCTTCTTAATCCTCCTCCGCCTGCAAATCCCCCAACAGTACGAATCTTCAGCCTCCGCTTCTTCATCTTTCACCACAAAAAGCCCCGAAAACGGACTCTCCCCTGGCGGTATGGACAGGCTGCTCGGCGACTTTCTAAACAGGGAAAGAGGGCGACTCACCAGCATTGTGTTCGAGTAGTGTCACACATGAAGTGGAGAAGGGGTTGGATTTATGAGAGGGCGGGGGATTTTAGTTTCTTATGAATTAAGAAAAGAGGAGGGGGGGTTTTGGGTGGGTTTTGGGTGGGTTTTGAGATGAGAAATGGGGAGTTGAGATTTGGGATGATAAAGAAAGAAGGTATAATAATTAAAGGTGGAAGAGGATATGGATAAAGAACAGAGCACCCACTTAGCTTGTGTTTCGCACTTTTGACACGGCCGGCCATGTTTGGTTGTTTTAAGCCTCAAGGGGACTTCCCCCGTCTGCCCACTTTAATATACATAAACAGATTTGGACGTAAAGAGGTAAAGAAATGGAGATTCGCACAAATGGAGTGTGATATAATAATACCTACCAAAAACTGCATTCCAAACCAACCATTCTAATTTCTCCATATATTATTATATTACTATAAGATTATTTTAATTCTAAAATTTAAAACATTCAAAACTTATAATGCCAAATAGATCATTCAAACTACGTTGGAGAAAACGAAAAAAGAGTTATGATAACTATTTGTAAATTTATAAATAAAATAAGAGGCAAGAGGGTTTAAACTTGTATTTTAATTGAAATTCTTGATTATGAATCGTAAATTGATCCTTTTTACTTATGTGACGATCGTCGTGAATTCAGCTTAATGATAATTGACATGATTCTTAATTAAATATGTTGGGTAATTTGATTTGAAGAGAAGAAAAGGAGGTTATAAGATAGATTGAGAAGAGAGTCCATAGATTGAGTACAAATTAGGTAGGAGAAAATATATAGTTCAAAGCTCTGCGTCAAGGTCGAGTACCACGTCATGAGGCCCATAAATATTGGCGAACACAACAGCTTTGTGCTGAGGAAGTTGATCGATCTTAGCCGATTCCTCCTCGGTCAACGACCAGTCAAAGATGTCAATGTTCTGTCTCATTCTCTCCTTGTCGAAGCTCTTTGCCACTATGCTCACCCCTTTCTCATAAACCCATCTCAATGCAATCTATAATTTAATTACACAAAATAAATAAAGAAATAAATAAATAAATAAATAAATAATAATAAATTTCATTCACCTGAGCACTCGTTTTCCCCTTAAGCTTGGCTATTTCAGCTATAACATCAGAATCCACAATTTTATTATGGCCCCAGAATGTCCCGACGGCACCCAGAGGAGAATAGGCTGTTATATGAATGCCTTTCTGTTTACAAAACTCCCTTAGTTTGTTCTGATGCCAAAGTGGGCTCATCTCCACCTATTCACTTAACCTTCAATCAAATAACTATATGTACATACGTGTTTAAGAGGGTACGGAAGGAGGAGTTACTTGATTGATCACTGGGGGTATTTGGGCAAAGGAAAGCAGTTCTTGAAGCCTTCTGGGAGAGAAATTGCTGACGCCGATGGCTTTGGTGAGGCCCAGCCTTTGGCCTTCTTCCATTCCCTCCCAAACCCCTTTGAGATCCATCGCAAAAATGTCCTCCTTTGCGACTGGGATTCGACGCACTTGAGGATTCAGCTTCAATGGCATGTGGATCAGATACATGTCCACATACTCCAATCCCAAGTTCCTGTTGTTTTGTTTCGCCCAAGTTATTTGCATGCATCCGCATAAACACAAAGAAACAGAGAGCATCATTTGTTACCTGAGGCTGCCCCTAATCCCATCGACAACAACAGGCGGATCAGCAAAACCACAAGACAGCTTGGAGGTAATGAACAGCTCGTCTCTGGACTTTATAACTCCAGCCTCCAACGCCTCCCTGATCCCCTCCCCAAGTGGTTTCTCCGTCCCGTACGAATACGACGTGTCGAAATGACGATACCCGGCCCGGATCGCCTCCACGATGGCGGCTCTCGTCGCCTCTGGTCCCGCTGCCGACATTGTCCCCATCCCCATCACCGGAATCAACTGCCCGTTGCTCAAACTTGCCATCGGAACCGTTGCCATTTCTAGCCACGCTTTGTGAAACCCTCCTCCTCTTCACCTCATTTTATACTCAACATCTAAGGCATGATTGTATTAATATTTTCATATAACCATTGATGAGGTATAAAAGAGGGTTGACTTTGATTGAGTATGATGATATAAATTTATAATACTGTTCTATTAGGTTTGATTAACTCTGGTTAATTATTAAAAGGACAACCAAAGCAAACTCTAGTTAATTACCTACTTTACGTGAGATTATCATTCATTAAAACTTGTTTATTTTATGTTTGAGAATATTATATTACATTATACAGGTAGGATAATAGGCTGGCAGTTAGCCGTAAGAACCGATGTTCTTCATTTTGTATTATCGTGAACGGACTAACAAAATATCTTATTATTTCTTTGTTTGGGGAGCGGCAAACAAATATAAATATAAATCTGAATAATAAATTACAACATATATGGCAACAAAGCAATAACAAAAAATAAATAAATAAATAAATAAATTATTTAAATAAATAAATTCCAAAAAATGCATCAGCTTTAGGTTGTTAAGAGTTCAAAGATATAAATGTTAATAAATGATTTTTTGTTTTAAGAGTTTTAATTTTTGTTTTAAGAGTATTAAAGTTGAGAGATGAAGTAGATTTTGGTTCTTCCGTCTTTCCAATTCTCTTAATTTATTTGCGTGGAGACAAATTTGGTTTAAACTTATATGATAAGAAACAAAAATAAATAATGGTGGTTGTTGCATGCATTACACATAGTTTTCTCTCTAATGTTGTAACACCTCGCCCTATAATTCTGACCAAAACTTATAATATAAATTTATCCCAGTATACATTCGTCACTTGATAGTCTTCATAGCAATTTGCTACGTGTACCCATTATCTATTTATCATAATTTATTTAGAAGAGTGAAGACGGTCTCCACTATCAAAGACAGTTTTTTAGTCTATTTTATCATCAATCACATTGTTTTTTTAAAAAAATTCATACAAGATCACCCCACCTAAACTAAATCTGTTTAATTTTAATTTTTNAAAAAAATACACTTTACTGGCATAAATAATGATTATTAATTATTTTTAAATAATTTTTATCACCATATTCTCAAGATGAGCCCTAGTCCGATGTGGTCCTGATTTTGTAAAGCCATTTTAGTTTGACTAAGTTTTGTAATTAAGATATTATTATTAATTTTGTATTTAAGGGTTAGGTGGGCTTAGTAATGTATTATTTAAAACCATAATTGAGACGATTAAACCTTTGCTCGTGTGCATCTTAATAAATTTCAATCTATTTTCACTAATATAATATAAAGTTTGGTAAACTTTGTGTTTCATTTCAATCTATTTTTATCTCCAAATCCATACGTCACGATGACTCATGAGGTATTAACTTTGGAAATCGAAACAAGACAAGAAAACTGGTTGGACCGGTTTGGTTCAACTAAACCACTCCCTTCAACCAACTAAACCCCACCCTTGATGAATTCTTCACCGTTTTTATTAAGGGCTCAAGGGCATAAAAGACATTCCCCCGTCCTCTTCCGATGCTGCCCTAATTCCTGGTGTATAAACTTGTTGGAACTGGTACACCGTAATTTTTGCTTCATTTTCTGGGCTTCTCGCAAATGAACATTTTGAAGCATCCAATTATCAGCAGGCGAGGATTCAGATATGGTGGAGGTACTGTATGTTCATCTCTAATTTTGAGACTCTGGTTTTTGGATTCTCGTTCAAATGTTAGACGCACATTCGTTTCTGTTCCCCCTTTTTCTTTTCTGCTTACCTCATGTATTTGCTTGATCGACTTTTTTGGATTACAATGGTTTCAAAATAGAGCGAGGGGTTGGAGTAAGTAAATATTAGTTTTTGATTCCTCTGTCCAGTCATTATGATGATTCAGTAGTCAAAATTGTTCAAATCCAGCAAATGGATAGTTAATGTGCTCCAAATGACTATGGAGAAAGAATAATTTTTTCTCTGGCCTCTTGATAAGTTCTACATTCTGCTGAGCCTTTTTTTTTTAGACTAAGAATTTAAGTAGTGAAAGAAAGCTCCTCCCGCTTGAATTAGCATCTCAGCTTGTTGCTGATGAACCATTTGTACATTGTAGCATTGCAAAGTTCGTTCATTCATTCATCGCAAGACGCAGTGCTGGAAGTTTGTTCTAGAGAGCAAGAAGTAGTGATTGCTTTAGGGAGCAATGTGGGTGATAGACTGCAGAATTTCAACGGAGCTTTGCAGTTGATGAAAAAGGCAGGGATACACATTACAAGACATGCTTGTTTGTATGAGACAGCACCTGCTTATGTCACTAATCAACCTCAATTTCTCAACTCCGCTGTTAGAGCTGTCACAAAGCTTGGACCACATGAACTACTGAGTGCAGTTAAGAACATAGAGAAACAGCTGGGTCGTACTGCTGGTATACGCTACGGCCCGAGGCCGATTGACTTAGATATCTTGTTGTATGGAAGATATAAAATACACTCAGATACTCTCACTGTCCCTCATGAAAGAATCTGGGAAAGGCCGTTTGTGCTGGCTCCTTTGATTGATTTGCTGGGTTCAGATGTTGATACCGATGATGTTGCTTGCTGGCATTCTTTAGCTGCTGATCGTGGCGGGCTTTTTGAGTTATGGGAGAAAATGGGTGGTGAATCTCTTATTGGTAAAGAAGGAATGAGAAGGGTTTTGCCCATTGGAAACAACTTATGGGATTGGTCCTGCAAGACTTCCATCATGGGGGTTCTTAATTTGACACCTGACAGTTTTAGCGATGGTGGCAAGTTTCAACCTATTGAAGCTGCAGTTTCTCAGGTGCGTTCGATGGTTTCAGATGGTGCTGATATGATTGACATTGGTGCTCAGTCAACACGGCCCATGGCACCTATGATTTCTGTTGAAGAAGAATTGGATAGATTAGTTCCCGTTTTGGAAGCTGTTACAGGAATGCCAGAGATGAGTGGAAAGCTCATATCAGTGGATACGTTTTATTCAGAAGTCGCTTTGGAAGCTGTAAAGAGAGGGGCTCATATTGTAAATGACGTATCAGCGGGCCAGTTGGATCCTCAAATGCACAGGGTTGTTGCTCAGCTTAAGGTGCCTTATATTGCAATGCACATGAGAGGAGATCCATCTACAATGCAAAACAATGAGAATTTACAGTATGATGATGTTTGCAATGAAATTGCCTCTGAGCTACACTCTAGGATTAGAGATGCAGAATTATCAGGCATCCCAGCTTGGAGGATAATTGTTGATCCTGGGATTGGATTCTCGAAGAACACAAAGCAAAACCTGGAAATTCTAGGAGGCGTACCAAAGATTCGAGCAGAAATTGCAAGGAGAAGCTTGGGATTGTCTCATGCTCCCATGTTGATTGGACCTTCGAGAAAGAAATTTCTCGGCGAAGTATGTTCGCAACCGATTGCAACGAAGAGAGATCCCGCTACAGTTGCTGCAGTTACCATAGGGGTTCTCGGTGGTGCAAACATAGCTAGAGTACATAACGTAAGAGATAATGTGGATGCAGTGAGGCTTTGTGATGCAATGCTGAAGGAGAAAACAAGCTGAAGCATGATTGTTTCTCGTTACACATCCTTTTCATTCTCATTTTTTTAATCAAATTATTATTTTTGGATAATTTGGTACACCGCTCATGCTTTTACTGCTAGCGTCACAAGGAATAAAATGAGTTACGCGATGCCCCCTGGAATAGTATTATCTCAAGTTATTGGTTGTCATTGATCCATCGGAAGATTGTCTGTCTCTCACTAGTGCCCCTAGGAGTATTTGTTTTCAAGGTTGCCTTTAAATATCATTTGAGTAAAGGTATTGGCACTCTAAATGTCTGTTGGAATATTATTATCTGAAAACTTAACCAACAAATACAATGACATCCATTCAAAGTAATGGAAGAACTAATATAAAGAGATTAGAGAAAGAGAGAGTATACACAACTTAGTTCCTCCTTTCTTTGGTAAAAGGGAATTATCTGGTAACTGACGAAGCATGTAAATATCTGATAATTTCAAGAGGCCTAGAAAGTGATCAGGTCAGGTAAGTCTTGTTTATGTACTGGTTTAGAAACAAGGCTCAAATGGGAAGAAGAACAGCTTGCAAAAGGGGCTTGTAAAGTGGTTGATGAACAACAATCTGCATCAAATCTCTCCCATTTGTCTGTAATCACTGTCTTCAACCCCCTCTTTGATCCATTTCCAAGCTCGCTCCTCATCTCTCCTCCATTATCTTTCCCTTTTAAATTAAGGCTTCCATTGATAATTTTCTCAAGATCTTTGATATCTTCTTCTGGGATCTTCTCCAATTTTAGGCTCTGAGATGCATTCAAAACACCCATTTCTCTACATATCTCAAAGTATTGAGTCAAATCTTCTACGTGAGTTGCTGCTTTTTTGACAACTTGAAGTGCCAATGATGCTTCGGGTTTCGCTGGTGTCTCGTAAATGTTCAACAGAACTTGAGCAATTCCGTTGCAGATTTGGCTGTAAACGTCAAAAATCTCAAAGATGAGATTGTTCATGGCCTCCAAAACTAAGCCCCCCTGTTAGAATGTGATGAATGAAGAAGATTAATTTACCACATTTTTGGGTGGTTGATAGTTTAATATGGCATAATTGGAAGAAGGGGTGAAGTCAACAGAATTTAACGCACCTTCATATCCTCATCCAAGGGTCGAACTTGAAGCAACATATCCAACATGGACTGCCAAGTTTGAAGCTTAATCAACTCATCCAACAATAGCGGCTTCAACCCTTTCTTCGCATTCTTGGCTTCAGAAGAAATAAGCGAGGACTTCTGATCCAGATATGCGTAATAGCTCCTGACGAAGGCGTTATAACCCCAAGTCTTGGATGAATTGGAATGGGCATCTTCGAAGGAAGAGAGATCGAAAGGCAGACGGCCCATGCGCTGGACGGAGGGAATTTGGCAACAAAAAACGCCATGGATGAGCATAAGACCCTTTAGAGCGACAACCCAGCTTCGTGTCTTCTCCATACGGGAGGAGAGGCCCAAGGCGAGAGGCTTGAGGTAGACGGGAGAGGTTCGGATCCATTGAAAGACGCGGCGGGCATTGGCGTAGTCTATTTTAGCACCGTCATGGCTGGTGGCTCGGATGATGGCAGCCTCGAGGTCGGGGTGGCGGTAGGGCGTGCGGGGTGAAAGGGTGGCCAGCCAAATGCTGTTTCGGTCCTTGATTGCTCCGGCAGTCCTGCGCCATAGCTTCATCATCTGGGCGAGGAGACAGCAGTGGCGGCAAAGGGGAGGGGGGTTTGGGATGTAATTTTGAAGGAAGGAATTGCTATTTTAGTTGTGGGTTTGCGGGATGAAGAAGCGTTCAACGCAGGAATAATGAATGGTTGGGGGTAATGGTGCATGCGGGAAAATAGATACTAATAATAATAATAATAGTTCATTTCTTTCTTCACAAACCTCCCATTTGCAATCACTAATTAATTTTATCTTCTATCAATAATCCTTATCGTATATTATAAATTCTAATTAGGAAAAAATATAAAACCTTTTTTTGTTCTTTTTTCTTTTTTCTTTTATACCCATTTGGACGTGGAGAGGAAAACACAAACATTTGAACATTTAGGTTATGGTATTGTTGTTGTGTTGTACCTAGCTATTTGAAAGTATAGCAAAGGCGACACAAATAAAAGAGAGTAATCGTCGTTGATTGGTTCCTATATAGTAGTTGAGCATTGTCCCTTCATTGTTGCTGATAGCGAAGCAACCGCCTCTCCCACTGTCAAGTACACATTATTTGGCCTCAAAATCTCTCCATTTTCATCTGCTTTTTGCAACTTTTCCAACACTTCACCCAATGGATTCACCAACACAAGCTGTATGAATGGAAGAGAAGTTATATTATCGAAAGTAGTGACCGAGATGAAGTAGTGAAAGTAGTGACCGAGGTGAAGTAGTGACCGAGATGAAGTAGTGAAAGTAGTGACCGAGGTGAAGTAGTGAAAGTAGTGACCGAGATGAAGTAGTGAAAGTAGTGGCCGAGATGAAGTAGTGAAGGTACTTGCCTCAACATCCTTCTTTTCCAATGCTCTTCTTAGATCCTTGAAGAGCAGGACTCCACTGGTGTCTATACCACTCACGGCTGCAACAACAGTTTACAATTTAACTTTACATCATCCACCTCCATATTCTTCAACACAAAATAGAATTACTTAGCTCACCTGACAATTCTAAAACAACAAACTGCAGGCCACCGCCCTCCTTCTTCACGTCATCCTCAGCTTCATACTCTTCTATCCATCTCAAAATCCTTCACAAACCAAAGGGCCAAATGGAGAGATGAGTATTATATATATTTAGGCTTCCTTCCTTCCTTCCTTCCTTCCTTCCTTAACATAGGATTTGAATGTGAGGGGTTATAAGAAGAACCTTTCGTTGAGATATGTAGCGTTGGCAAAGTTGATTGGAGCTTCAATGCCCAACATGAGGAAACCTCGGACGCTCATTGCATCCTTGTAATGGTGAAGGTTTCTGTATATGTCTGTTCCAGGTATGTTCCCCAACATCACTGTTTTTGGCCTTGTGATTTGCAGGATGATTTTGAAAATGGATATGCCAACCTGATCGATCACCCAGACCCCAAATGGATTTTTAGATAGATATCAATTTTATGTTTGTATTAGTAACACAAGTGAGTGAGTTTTAAGAGGAGAAGTTACAGCAATGGCGAGACCGTGTTGAACAGAGATGAGAATGACGCCGAAGAAGGCACAGAGCATGACAACAAAGTCGAACTTATCCACCTTCCAAATGGCGTAGGCGGAGGGGACGTCGATGAGGCCAATAACGGCGGTGACGATGATGGCGGCCAGCACCAGATTGGGCGTGTACTGAAACAGAGGCATCAGAAACAGGAGCGTGACCATTATTGTGACGGACATTATGATGTTAGACACGGCGGTTTTGGCCCCCGCGTTATGGTTCACCGCGGACCGGGAGAAGGCGCCTACAAATGAAATGCACCACCTGAGTCGATTCCATTAAAGAAAACAAAGTGGAGATTTAGGGATAAAACAAACCTGTGGTGACATAGCAAGAAGTGAAAGAGCCGAGGACGTTCATGAGGCCGATGGCGATCATTTCCTTGTTGCCGTCCACGCGGTAGTCTTTTATAGCTGCAAATGTCCGACCCACGGCTATTCCTTCCTGCATATATGTATGTATGTATATATATATATATATATTTAAGGGAAGGCGAAAATGAAACAATGATTGCGGGAAGCGAATGTTGTAAGGCGCAGACCGTGAGCGAGATGATGCCGGTGACGAGGCCAGTCTTAATAACAAGGGGGAGATGGGAGTGTTGGAAACGGAGCATGTTCCATGAAGGTGGGTTCAAGCCTTGTGGCAATTTCCCAATCTGAAACAATTTCCCAATTGCCACATCATTATTATTCTAATACACAATTTCCCAATTAAGTTTTGTGAACTCCAACTTACTGTGCTGATGCCATGGGCGTCGGCCTTGAATGCAAACACCAATATGGTTGAAAGAATGACAGACACTAGAGGAGCTCCGGCTGATATCCAGAACAGCTTCGGCTTTCTTATGCTCTGTATGTAATTTATTTTAATTTAAAGTTATTGTTAAATAATGGGAGGAGGAGAGAAGAAAAGAGGAGAGAGAAAAGTACAATGTGTCTTGTGATTAGAAGGAAGAGAAGGAAACAAAAGCCCATCAGTATAGTCTGCCACGACCACTGCACACAAATACCAACAAACAGACAAAACAAAACAAAACAAAAGGTCACCAACTTTTTCATTATTATTTATTTAATTCTTCTTTTGCTTTTTTTTTTGCTGTCGGAGATTTTAAATTTATTTCTAATAATTAATCTCTAATAATTAACGTGATTACCAAAAGAATCAGTGTTAAGCTTTTACATGTGATCCATGTACATATGTTTGTTGTCTCTACCCATGTCTGCGTTCTCTTATATTCTTTTTTTAAAAAAAGAAAAAAAGAAAAAAAAAAAGAGTTATACCTCGTGAGTGTGATGAAAAACTGAGGTCAAAACAGGAAGCAAACCCATCTGTTTGGTGAAATGGGTAATTCCAAGCAAGCCTTTAAGCTGCTGCAGAGACACAATAATGGCCGCCCCCGCCATGAACCCAATCAAAGTCGCCTTGGACAGAAAATCGATTATGAACCCAAGTCTGCATGCATGCCAAGAAAAGAAAAGTAGTAGATTTTTTTTTTTTTTTTTTAATAATAACAATAATTGGATTAATTAAGATTGGATTATGACCTTAGGAAGCCAAGGGAGGCCTGGAAGAGGCCGGCGAAGAAGGTGGAGGTGAAGGCGAGTTGGAGAAAGAGTATGGGATCCTTGAGGGGGGACACTTCTTGCCTCAGCATGGATCCCAGTATAAGCGATGCTATTGATACAGGCCCAACCGCCAGGTCTCTTGAGCTTCCAAGAACAGCATACACCAGTGGTGGAACAAAGCTTGAATCTTCCATTAAAATTTAACCACAAATAAATGCTTCAAATCTCTACTTGCAACAAACAAACACAAAGAAGAGAAGAGAAGAGAAAAGAAAAGAAAAGAAAACACTCACAAAGCCCAACAATGGGAGGCAGATTAGCAAGCTTAGCGTAGCTAATACCCTGAAAACAAAACAAAACAAAACAAAAATAACCTTATTGCTATTGCTATTGCTATTGCTATTATTATTAATCTCGATCCAAACTCACACCTGAGGGATGGCCAAGCTTGCAATGGTGAGGCCAGCAACAACATCAGATTTGAAGAGCCTGAGATTATAATGAGGCCCCCATTCAAGAATCGGGAAAATATACTGAGCCCCGATCACCCATTTCCTCGCCGGAGACTGCCCTTTGAACTGCCGAAGAGGGTCATCGGGGAAAAACGTCTCCTTCAGCCGGTTGCCTAGCCTCTGCAACCCGCTTCTGTGCGGAGGGGGAACCACGGGATGAACTATGTCCACACAGTGCTCCGCGGCCGGACCACTCCTGGCATTGCTATTGCTATTGCTATTATTATTATTACTGTTGTCGGGGTCGCCCATTTTGGACTTGCTCATAATAATTCAGCCTTAGGTAGGTTCCTTGTTTCAGAACAATGGGGGGTTGCCTTGCCTTGCTACTTTATTCATATATATACATAGATGATTGGTCTTTTGGGGGCTCCGACCTTATCACAATTGAATCATTGGTCAGAATGTGATGTGATGCACTACTTTTCTTCAACTAATAATGGAGTTTCAATTTATCCTCCTCCTCCTCCTCATCATCTTCTAAATTAATTAAATTAAATTAAATAAAGTTGAGCACATTAATAAGTAACTAAGAGACAACATCTTCATTAACATTTTATATTACAATAATAATAATTGTTTGCATTCTTAAAGAGATTCTACTTGATCAATCATTTTTGTTTGTTTTGGAGTATACTACGTATTAAGTTACGTACCACCTTTACTACAAGTTAGTCACGCACGTAATAGGTTGTTCCATATGTCAATTGTCTGTATCGAACCAGATTAGATGAAATGAGAAAAAGAATAATAGGACATCTAAATTCTCTATTTCTAGTCTTCTTATTTAATGTAAATTTAATGTTATAAAGTGGAAGAAAAAAAAAAGTTATTACTTCTACAAATGTAGCAGCAAATATGATACATAAATAAATAATACAAAAGATATGATTTCAACGTCAAGAAAGAACTTTAGAGGAAAAAGAAGAGGAAGAGGGAGAAAGAAAAAGGAAAAGTTTTAAGGGAAAAAGAAGAGGAAGAAAGAAAAAGGAAGTCCCAAAATGATTTTAAACGCCTTTGTCTAAAATTAAAAATTAAAGATCATTGGTTGCCTTTCATTTCATCCTACTTTCTCTTTTACCTTTACCACGCATATTCCTTCTATTATTCTTTTCCATTCTTTTCATACTTTTTCAAATTAACCATTTTAATATGTTACTTATGTTGTTTAAACACGTTCATAAAGGGCACACCCTTATAAATAATGTTTTGTTCTTCTCTTGAACTAACCAACGTGAGATCTCATCACTTTTATTCTCAAAATTTATTTTATAATGACCAAATTGAAGAGCACCCCACGCAGCATCATGAAAATCCTAAACATGCAGAAATTAGAACCACACAAAAATACTTGTCTGGTGGTTGCCAAATTTAAGTACCAATCTTGGTTGGTCAAGGAATATGGCCCAACACATTATCATATAAAAATAGATCACGCAACTTACTTAATTTATGTATAATAAAAAAAATGTTAAATTTAAATGAACCTTTTGAAATATTATTTTTTAAAAAAATTATAAATAACAAAGCTAATATATTTTTTAAAATTGAAAAAAATCATATATAATAATCTCGAGAGGAAAAAAGGACAATTATTTATTACGGAAAATTTGGTGGGGGAAATAAAGAAATAGTTAAATAAAAAAAAAGGTGAAAATGTGTTGGAGAAGACAACTTTTTGTATTTTGTGGTAATCAGTAATTTGTGAAGCATATTCCACCATTTGTCAGTTTCATAATCATATTTACAATATATGTTTTTTGTAATATATAAATTAATGATCACATTTTGATTTCCAAATCTTCTATTTCATTGGATTCCATCATAAATGGAAATAAGTGGCCAAATTAATATCTATATTACGCTAAATAAAAATATTAACTAAACTTCAAACCAATTCCTGGTTACACTTGTTTTAGGTTGTTGGGTGATGACGGAACGTGGTGGGAACACAATGGCTACATAATAGAATAAATGTATAGGACAAAAAACGTGAGCGGCAGGATTCGAACCTGCGCGGGCAGAGCCCACATGATTTCTAGTCATGCCCGATAACCACTCCGGCACGCCCACCTGTTGTTGGTTCTCGGAAAAAATAAGTATTTATCCAAGTATAAATAAAATGGATCAAAACATATAAAATGAAGTCTCATTTTTATATTAAAAAAAAAAGATTCTGGAATCTTTGGTGGGGCCCGGTGCTGTACAAAACAGATCACGAAGATTAGTGCGGAATCTTGGAGGAAGCGACTCTATGACATTCGCACTTCATTTATTTTATTATTTCTTTTCTTAATGAAATTAAAACTAAAAGTTCCATTTTTTTTTTCTTAAACAAAGATCAATTTAAACTTTCTACTACCTGGATTTATTTTAAAATTAACATGCATGACTTTATTGAAATTAAATTAATTAATAACAATACGTTTTTAAAATTTAATAAGACCAACGGAATTCACAAACCTGTAATCAAAGAATGTTAAAAAACTTTATTTGACCTTGCACAGAGGATTCAGCTGGAAGATATGGGCTTTATATATAGTCTAATCAACAAAAAAGATATACTAATTTATTCACGAGAATTTATGGTATTGTTTTTTCCTTTTTTGTCTTAGAATAATTAAGAGTATAATATTTATAAGTTTAATTTTTTTTAAAAAATAAATAAAAAATAAATGATAATCCGGTTGGAAGGGTTTAGAGTGAGTGGGGGGGTGGGGAAGGGCATTATTTTTTTGGGTAATAATACAGCCACTTGATGAAATTCACATGTCAATAAANATATTCTTATTTAATAAAAAAATAGAAAAAAAAAATACAAAATTGGGCCTCCCATATTAGTTGATTTGAGTCTTGATTGCAATAATAATAATAATAATAATCATAATAAAAAAAAAGGTATTATGGTATTATGGTCCAAAAGCATTCAGGGAAACCTTTTTTTAAAAAAGAAAAAAAAGATGAAGGGCATTGAGCACTATGTTTAGTGAAGGGATGGGGTTCAGAATGTGAACCATAAAATAAAATAGTTGGGGGAAATAGGGTCTGGATAAAGCCGAAATGTTGAAAAAGAGAAGTGCTTCTGCGACTGGGGCATTGTTTGGTTCAGATCATTTGAGGCATACACCCACTATGCATGCTTTTGGCATACTACTAACACAACACAACACAGCACAACTTGGAGGTGAGGTGTTTTTTTTCACTCTCTTTTTCATTATCTTTCTTCTTTCCATATGCACTTTTCTCGCCTCTCTTCCAAACCTTGGGACCCCTTCCACCATCATTAGTGGAACCTTTTTCCCATTATGTGATGATGCTTCCACCCACATTCCCCATCCATCAACCTAATCATCCATATTTATGCAAACCGAAAGGTTTAGTGATATCGATATCAACCACCAATCAATATCCTTGGTGGAAGGCTATCTGTGAGGGATAACGATGCCTCCATCTCCAATGTCTATCTACTAAGAAACATAAAACCACAAGTAGAAATGTTACTACACCATTCTTTTAATAAGTGTAAGGAATCAAAATCATAACAATCTAACTACACAACTTTGTCTTGTTTTGTCGGAAAAAAAGTGAAACAGTTGTACATGTTTTGTAAAATGAGAAAAAGGTTGATGTATCGGAAAATATCACTTTTCTTATAAAATTAAAATTCATGTAATAAGCTATGAAGTGGGAGATACAATTTTCGTACTCCAACAACTCTGTTTGGGATGATGTTCGATGCAATTGATGCCTAATATCCATTCTCAAAACCAGACTTGGAATAAATGAAGAACGCAGTGATAGAATCATGAAAGAGAGAGATCAAGAGGTACAAACATTGATTAGTGTGCCAAAATGTGAGCTTACCAATAGGGTAATCTACAAGATCGGACACAAATAAGTTCCTCCTCCTAAAGGTATTGCTGCACAGAATTGTTGGCATTTTTTCGCTGCCTAATTAAAGAGAAGTTTATGGATAATAAGTGAGAAAAGTATCATATGAATGATTGTTATCTCTAATAATTACAATGGTAAAAAGATAAGTAAGAAGAAGTAATTTTTTTTTTGTAAATATTTTTGATGACTTATAGGTTTGATTTATGTAGCTGTTGGTTATGGGTTTAATGTTGTGGAGGTTATAATCTTAAATACACAAACTTTTAGGTTACATTTTAAAAGTTATATAAATCCATCTTTACTTCTAGGTTACATTTTAAGATCTAATTTCATAATTTTGATACAAGTTGAAAAAGTCAAAATTGGATTAAAAAAAAAAAAAAAAAGATTTAAAAAGAAAAGGCGAAAGAAGGCGGAAGGAGACTAGATTCGCGCTAAATTTGTAGCAAATCAGACACAACGGAAGCAGAGGGCAGAGAGACAAAGCTTCGAGAGAGATAAATGGAAACCCCCGATCCTTCCAATTCCCGCAAGTACGGCGTCCCTTTCTACGCAGCCGCTTGGCTGCCTTTCACTTCTCTCAACTCCCACCAGGAACCTCCACTATCTGAAAATGATCATCCAGATCAGTCCAATGATGCTCACATTTCCGCCAACCACAAATCTCCTCCATCTCACCCAACCGCCGCACTTAATTACTACATAGCCGCTGCTGGCGGTGGCGGAGAAGGTCGGAGTGGAATTTCCAATGCCCTCCTACTCGCTTATTTCGATTTCGAATCCCGCTCTCTCTCTGATCAGCCTGTAAATTCTCTCTCCCTTCCTACTCTTCGCTGATTATATATCGTGTTCTCGCTTTCTCGATTTTTTCTTTTCCTGGAATGTTTGCGTTATTTTCTTTTAGGTCTGTGCTATTAAGTGGAGCACAAAATGTTACTACTTCAATAGGTTGTACAACTGTGTTCTTGAGTTCCAATGTGAAGCAGAAACGGGGATGAATTATGAACTTTTTTCTAACGTTCATTTTCTTGCTCATTAGGCGCTATACACTACTTCCTTTAAATTTATGATCTTGTTTGGTATGTTTTCTGGCGATTGCTTTTCACGAGTATATCCAAGTATGCATAGGACAAGATTTGAGAATCTAAGGGGTCGCTTGCGTACATTGATTTTTCCTACCTCAATATGATTCGGCAGCATATTTGGCCTATATTTTAGAAGAAATCTGGTCAAGATAGTTATCGATGCTTTCCTAACCAATATGATCGAGAATTTTCACCCTAAACAAGTAGGAGATTCTTATGTGTGGAGGCGGTAGAATTTTCAGTTTCTAACTAGCCGAATCCTTTTTGTTGATGTAATGGAAAACCATGAAGCTATTCCTAAAAACTCATGTAAGATGTGGGGAACCAAATATCAGAAAGTGGTTAGTCAGAGTCGAATCTTATACTGGGAGCTATCAGTACTTGTGATAAGATTATGAGAAAGCTTTGGAGTGTGTTATGTTAAGTTAGCTTTGGAGTGTGTTATGTTTAAGTTAGCTTTGGAGTGTGTTATGTTTAAATTAGCTTTGGAGTGTGCTGGCTAGGTCAACTATGTATTTGTGAGTGTCGGAGATTCAGTTTGATTTATCGAGCTTAATTCAATTCAACCAATCATGTCCTTTTCATGGAGCAACAAAGGAGAATTTAAAACATATACTCTCCACTAGGAGGATAGAGATTGCCACCCTCACATGATGTTGAACTATAAGTAAAGGAGAACATATGAACCATTTTAATCATAGTTTGTGTTATGGGTTTGCATTTATTAACTACAGTCATCCAAAAACCCTTGGAAATATAATCTCATAGTTCTGTTGAGAGGGTCATTCTTGCTCACAATGATCTTATGCCAAAGAATTTCATCTTCAATAAAAATCTGCACCATTTAGTCAACTTTGGAGGACTTTTCATATCCCCTCTTTAGTTTGTTCTAATTCATAAAGTTTCATAATTTTCTAGATTTATCTGGATCATGTAGAAAGCTTTTTCCTTGGTAACTTTTAGCAATATTTTTGTGCTATCTTTTGGTATCACTTACGCAATTCTCATGGAACTGCTTCTCAGTTTCATTTTCTATCATTGTGCATTCATTAGTAATCTATCTTTCCAGGTTGCAAAATATGGTACTGGTTCTGATTTGCCTTACAGAATGGCTGTTCATCCAGCTGGAGATGGAATTATATGTTCTTTGCCAAAAAGTTGCAGGTATACCATACAAATTGATATAAACCGAAAATGAGGCTAATTAGTTCTTTCTCGGACGAACCTATGGGCAGCTTAAATCTTAAATTACTAATAACTATTTTAGGTCGGCATGTATGATGTATGTCAGAAAAATAAAGTTGCAATAATTTGGTATGTTAGTCGAAGTTTTTGTTAAGAGAAGTTATTGTCCTATACTATTTAACTACAGTGTAGAGTCATACCCTGTGGTTAATTTGATTGAGGCATCTATTGTATCATGGTGTAACTTGAGAAGTGTCAATTTGTAACTAATATTGTGCTTTCCTTATTCAGCTTGTTTAAATTGGATACCAAAAAGGACGCTGGAGACAATAAACTTGGGCTAAAACTCTCTCAGGAGGTGCTCAGCCAGTTGGAAGATGTTGGACTACAATTAGCTTTGGCATTTAATAATGAGGGCTCTTTGCTTGCTACAGGTGGTGAGGTAGGAATTTTTTCTATTTGGTCGATTTTCTTGGAAAGGAAATGATGTAGTAGGATAGGTTAATCTTGTATAATTTGGACAATTCCTTGATTTACCCTCTTTTGAACTATCCTTTTTTATTTTTCGATTCTAGTTTCCTCCCTAAATCCCTATAAATGGAGGGCTTCTCTTATGTTATCGACACACTTTCATCCATAATGAAGATTTAGAGATTGATTCTTGGAGAATTCTCTCCTTAGTCTCGTTAGGCTAAAATTGGTATCAGAGCAATCACTTGGGTAAAATCTTGGCTCTTGTCGGTGGAAGACCTGGTGTTGACACCAATTGCAAGAGGGAACTTTTGAACCTTTGAGAGTATTATTTTTCAAAAAAAAGAGAAGAAACTTCAAAAACGTTCAAAAAATTGCAAAGATTTAAAAATTTACAACAAAAGAAAGGTGACGAAAGGAAGATACAACAACTTGTATATGCAAGAAAACCATAAATACACTAAAAAACAGTGCTGTTATTATGATTCAAGTAATTTTATTCAAGTGGTTCAGAAGAGGAATTTCAGCCTAGCAACCTCACCATGTTTGATTTTTTCGAAGAATCCTATGAAGATCTATTAAAATCTTGATTCTAGCAATTCTAGTTATTCCAAAGAAGATTTTGATGTAATTTGGAACATAACCAAGTCCAGACAATGCAAAGAAAGTGCTCAACAATTTAACCAAACTAGTCCTTCAAGAATTTGATGTGAGAGTTGAGACCCCTCTGATTATTTAGTTAGCGATTCAGAATATGAAGGAAAATATGGCGAATATTGTCGATTACAAAGCTTTCAAAGGAACCGAAAGAAAATAAAGAGTTTATCAAAAAGAAAAAAAGGGACAATGTATGGGCATTCAAATTCACACTCTATGCCCAACAATTTGGTCAGAATGGTTTATCAAAACAAGGTAAAAGGAGTTGCGAAAGAGTTTGAAAGAACAACAACACAATATGGGGACTCAAAAGAGAGTTTGAGGCACTGGAATGAGTGGGAGTTGATACCCATCCGAAGTTGTGAAATCGCAGATGAAAATTATCCTTTCACAAGGCACGAAACCTCTATGAAATTGCAGTCAAAGTATGCCAAACCCTAAGAAAATTCCATGTTGTAGAAGAAAGGACGCGTCATCATTGCAAACTTGGCGAAAGTTGTGTTTTTTTTATTCAAGATCCGCTCAACCCAACCTATGAGGGTGGTTTTTCATTATGTTCTTAGGAATAAACAGAACTTTCGTTCCAACATTCTTCCGCGATGCTTCCATTGTTGCACCATTCCTCATTCAAGTTCCTCCCAAACCTTGCATTGTACTGTCTTTCAAATTTGTTTGATGCGTATTACTTGCATGGTAACATCCAGAATCAATCAACAATGGAAGAACCATAAATTAGAGAACTGTTGCCAAACCAAGAAAAAGCTGTTATAGCAAGAACTTTCGAAATGAGAATGGCCATTGAACAACGAATCTCATGGGTTAATTGGTGATATGTGGTACAGCTGGAAATTCTATTCAAGATCTTGATTGGGGTGAATTGATTGAAATACAAGGAATTTCTTTTCTTGGTCCCAATGATTTCTACCCAGAGGAACACCATCAGATAAGTTCAAATGATTTAGAGGATGAATTTCTTTTAAATTTTGTTACATATTTTGATGTAGATGAAGTTTTATTCTGTTGTGATAAAATTTTTACTGTTGTGGAAGACACTTATGGGTTGGAAAATTATCAAATTAATACCCATGAAGTTGACTTTGAGGAAAAGCCTGTTGAAACCTGTGAGTTTAACGTTGGAAAAATTTACAGGAAGCCAATATGATTGCATTTGGAACATAAGGAGGATTTTTAAGAAAATTTCATCACACATCTAATTCTACGTCGTTACGTGATGGTATTAAGCTTGAGGAGCAATTATTGAATTGAAAACCTCAAATTCTTGGAGGACATATTGGTAAAAAGTTGCTGCCATTGGGGAGGAAGTTAAAGAACCAAGATTTTCTTCTTTAGTTTGGCTGACGAATCAAGTAGGTTTAAAGAAAACATACGACAAATTTCAAATGTCTGCTCCTTGGAAAATTATTTTTGTGAACAAGTTTGTGTATTTGGAGGAATTCCGGTACCCCAAGCAGCTGATTCAAGAATAATTTTTCATGATGATAAGCAGTGACCACCTGGGTCTGCTTTATTGGCATGTTGCTGAATTTAGAAAGCAAATTTCAGTTGGAGTATTGTGCAACCATCGCGTTTCCCTTTTGTTTGTTTCATCCTGTTTTAAGTCTCGATTTAAAACTCGAGGACGAATTGTTTTCAGAAGGGATAGAATTGATGTAGTAGGATTAGGTTAATCTTGGAGTAATTCCTTGATTAATCCTCTTTTAACTATCCTTTTTTATTCTTGGATTTTAGTTTGCTCTCTAAATCCCTATAAATAAAGGGTTTCTCTCATGCATTCGACACACTTTCATCCCTCATAAAAGTTTAGAGATTGATTCGTAGAGAATTCTCTTCCGTCTCTTTAGGCTACACTAACTTTGCATAGCCGTACGTAATTTAAAATGAGAGGAGGCAAGGTATCTCTCAAAGAAGCCAAATGGAGCTCACAAAATTCTATAACTTACGAACCTAGAATGTTAATAGCTTATGCATTTCTTCAAGTGGCACGCAGGCTGCAACTGTATACTTTCTCTTTATTGATTATAAGTGTTCATTCATTTTTCTTTTCTATAGCTTCATATATGTTCCGTCATTTTGTCGTTTTTTTGCATCTATTTCATTGCTTGCATATGTTAAATTGCTGTATGGTGTTTTAGTATTATTTAGATGTAGCTTGTACTATTATTCTCTGATTTTAATGCAGTACAGGATGGAAATTTAAGGGTCTTCAAGTGGCCTAGCTTGGACATTATTCTCAATGAGCCCAGTGCCCATTCTAGTGTGAAGGACTTGGATTTCAGGTCTGCAACGTTATTATGATACAAGTATTTTATTTGTCTATGAAAACTTCTTTTTGCGATGAAGTTATGGTGATAGGTGTTGTTTTATTTTTGCAGTTATGATGGTAAATATCTGGTCTCCTTAGGTGGCCCTTGTAGAGTGTGGGATGTGACTTCATCAAGTGTAGTAACTTCTCTTACAAAAGAAAATGTAAGCAAATAGTTGTTTTATTATTTTGAAGATGTAGTGACTTTTATGATGTATTATAGGTGCTTGCATCTATGTTTGAAGAAGTTCTTTACGGTATGCCCAGGATATTTGGACCCCTATGGGTGTAGATGTCATCTCATGCCTCAACCACCCTGACAATATTTACAACTCTTATTTCTCTTTATTCTGATTTAAGGACTTGGTGCGGTTTGTAGGATGAGGTTTTTATCTCATGTAGATTTTCAATGGCCATTGATGGAAATATGGTTTTATATACTGCTGCAGTGACTGGTAAACAATTTCTTCTGACTTGTGTTTGCACGATAATCCTACTGTTATCTAATCTTGTTGAGGATTGTGTTGAATAGGCAGAGGTGGAAGCATTATAACCTGGAATGCAACCACGTGGAGGAGGGTAGCCTCAAAGCTCATTACTCGTGATAATATTACTGCATTCAATGTTTCGACTAATGGAAAACTCCTTGCCTGGTAATAAAATAAAGGGATTTTTTTTTTCTCTTGAAAGTGATCTGCTATTTTGACACTCAAAACACTTTAGTCGTGCCTCCTATTTTAATTATTTTGAACTGTTTGTCCCTTGTGGAAGTCCAAAAGGTTATCACAAATGAGATGAAGTTGAGACTAAAAAATTGTTTCTGATAGTCCTTTCAACATTATGCCTCGAATAGTAATTTTTCTGTTCCAAATAAACAAAGGAACGTTTTTTCTGTTATTACCCTAGTGGCTTGGCTACCCTTGAATATGCATTACTTTTATATCTGAAAGTGTTGTATTTTAATACATTTGACTAACAGTTTCTGCTTCATTATTGGTGTAGTGGCACAACCCAGGGTGATGTTCTGGTCATCAATTCAACCAGCATGCGAGTTCAACAGATAGTTAAAAAGGCACACCTTGGTTTTGTAACTGCACTGAGCTTTTCTCGCGATTCAAGGTTTTAATCCAATATATCCATTTAACATGATAAGATATCATCATACTTATATCGATTACCAAGGATATTATTCTTCTGAGTACAGGGCTTTGGCTTCCGCATCAATGGACTCGAGTGCTAGGGTGACTGTAATTGAAGAGAAACAGAAAAAAGGTACTTATATCCTTGCTTTCTACTCTGATAATTCAAGTGTATACCATTTCATTTCCGCCATTTGTCAATTGTCACCTCACTGCTCTTGGCCTTTATGGACTAGATAAAGAATGATATCTAACCCCACTGCACCATCACTAATATCAGGCTTGTTTAGATACAGCGTGATTTGTTTGAAGGATTTTATGTTGATTGTTCTGGTCGGTCACGGTTGTTAATGGGTCAAGGTACAATGTGCTTGACGTTGCAGATGTGGAACTATTTAACTTAAAAATATTATTAGAAAGTCTGTTTTCTCAAATGTTCTCTCATTTAACTGAAAATGACACAAGGAATAAGAAGAGAGTGATTGAAAAGGGGGAATTGAGATGGCTAGGTGCCTTTAGTGCAGCTTATTAGTGGAGCTGTCTCACCCTTGTCTACTCCCCCCTCCTCCTCTGTGCACCTTCAGTTTTTTTTTTTTGTTAGCGAAGGCACTGTCGTGAAGTACTGATTTTGACATTCAAGTTGTCGGCTTTTAGTAATTAGTTACATTTGCTTGTATGTCTATTAACATTGAACTTGGGAAAATGTTATTCATTCATGGTGTATTCAGCAAATGGAGTAAAGGTAATTAGTGAGAAGTCCCAACTTCATATATTGTGTTTTAACCTAAACTTGATATTTAATTTATGTAGTACAATGACTTGTACATAAGAGTAAAAATTTGCACATCGTTAATAAACTAAATTAATCTATAAGCCAACTGAAGCCAGAGGTATCACTAAACCACGATTGATTTTCCCTGCAGGAATGAGCTTGTGGGTCATCATATTCATCTTGCTTATCGCCATTGCTGCATATTTTATCAATGCTGAAATTCTCAAGCTTGAGCTTCCCACCTTTTCCCATAGTAAATGAAAATCGAGCGATCAAGAAACTTCCATACTCACACAATTTGAATTGGTACTCTAATTTCATCTTCATTGGTATTTATTATATTCAAATTCAAATAAGCAGTGTTCTAATTCTATGTCATAGGTAAAATTCCTTCATTTCTGTTAATGTTCAAAATTGACATCTTCCTGCACCTACTCTCTTAAGTTGGTCGCTTTTCTAACCTTTCCCCTCTCCAACATTAAATAGTGTAATTCACATCCTATGAATATGATTTTTGGATGCTTGTCAAAAGAAATGAATGTGGCTGTCATAAAGATTATCCATAAACTACAAGGTTACTTTCTTCAACCTTACTATGTAATTTTTTATTTCTTTCTAAATCTGGGTGTACATGGTTTAATATCTTTGCTTTTCTTTTAACCAATTGGAAGTGTATTTTGTAAATCTCATAAACATAGGACACAAAAATTTTAAGAATAAGCTTTGGTATGTATTTCACAACGCTTCTATATGCTATGGGAGACATTGAGAGCTTTACAGGCATGTGACAATAACAGCTAGTGAAGTCGATGCATTTCATTCTAATTAAGGCAACTCTATAAACAATTTACAAAATATAGACTGATCTAGCTTAGTCAGTTTAAACACAGCTCTCAATCAGTCAAAGCATCAGCAACTTCTTCAAACCTCCATACGAGATTGTTAAGTAAATTAAATTAGAAATAAAAATTAAAAGAAACCATACTATAAATTAACCAACAAGAATACGCGCGCGCACACACNAAAAAAAAAAAAAAAAAAAAAAAAAAAAAAAAAAAAAAAAAAAAAAAAAAAAAAAAAAAAAGTAATTGGTCATGCTTTGGTAAAGCGATTGAACCACCAACAAGAATGCTCACAAAAAAACCATCCACAAACAACTTGGAAAGAGGAAGAAACAATGACCTGGTTCAAATGTGGTACTAACTTAACACAATGGTGACATTTATATTCAAATGAAAATATCATTCACTATCTTCAATGGATAGCATAAATTGAAAACAATGAGTTTGTACAAGTTGTTGCTATTGTGGTTAGCTTGCTTCTATTACCTATTTTCTTTTCTTCTGTATACGCAGGTTGAAAGCTTCACCAAAACCATGCATTCAAAGAGGGATGTAAGCTTGTTGACTCGCTCCGTAAAAAAGCACGATCACTGACGCTTACTCCGGTAGAGTGAATAACCAACAAGGGCCGAAACAAAAAAGGTCCACAAAACCTGCCATAATCCAAATATTTTTTAGGCTTAAAAAGAGTATTAGTGCTTGTCGAAATGAAATATCGGCAGAAAAGTCCTGTCCTGTCCTGTCTCTTACCGTATTAATTGCGAGCCAACGTTCAAGCCTTCTGATTCTGGACTGCATGTCTTCGATGATCCCTTCCAGTGGAGATGATGCCTCCCTACTAGGGGATGACTCTGAAGCTGTACTACTTCCCTGTTCCAATCATGTTTCCACACATTATCAACATTTGCAAAAAGTTTTTTACAGGTTTTTTCCTCCTTTTAACAAGGAAACTTGAATTTTCATTGATAAAATGAAAAATTACGCAGATAAAAGAAAAAAAATAAAACAATGGAACAAAAACAGCTCAACCAACCAAAGAAACCAACAGAACAGTAAGCATTCAAACCTCAACCACATAATGATGACAGAATTTACACAAAACCGAAGCACACTAGTTTTTATAAGATCTGACAAATAATCAAATAAGCGCTACCTAAACAGCAAAACGACCAAAAACCAACGAGGAAGCTTTTTAACTAGTTTTTATAAGATCTGCCTCTCAAAGAGTATATTATGACATCAATAACCCTCTAGATTGGAAAATAAAGGAGTGCAAACCAAAACTGAAAAATATTTGGTTAGTTCAATTCAGAGACTTTATCGGTTCAATTTTTGTCAGCTCGGTGCCCCTTGCAGTCAGTTTAGTTCGTTTTTGCCAGAAAGTCAGTTTGGGTTTGGTTTCAATGTTGGTTCTGGCCAAAATTCGAACTAAACCAACTTGCTTAAATCTCTAGGTAACACACATACTATGCGATGAACAAAATGCATGTTTCAACAATGTTAATTAACATCCACTCATAATAAATTCACTTAAACTTAAAATAAGAACAACCAAAGATCAGCGGATGGAATGTTCCTAAATCTGAGTTGCAATAACAAGGACATTTTGGAGGAAAAAAACGGCCTTCATACTAAATATTACTAAATAAGTTTATAGTCTTCCGATAATATTAAGGCTTGAATTATCCAATAAATTCAACATACCTGAGATTGAATAAATTCCACAAGTTCTTGCAGCCTTGCAGCTTGATGATTATGGATTAGGCCAGAACTCCTATTTTCTGGCAAACTTTCCAAAATTATTTGAAGATAGCTCTAAAATAGAAAAGGGAACTGTCAGTTTGAAGTACAAAGAAGAATGTTCTGCTTTCATGCTTGTATCCATTGTAACTCAAATAAAATATTTTGTAAGAAAGAAGATTTGCACAAAATCATATAAAGCTTCCCAGCTAGACTCTTCCCCTTTAAACACTATCAAACCATCATATAAGGAGAGCAAACCAAACCAGATATATTGTTATATTTTTACTATTTGGTATAGCTTTGGATAGCTTTCTTTCCTAATTTTCTAGAACCACAATGGCAAATTCCAAAGATCAATTATAAGTGTAACTATCTACATATGTATTAAAGGATAGCTTTGACTACATTAGATGAAATAACTTCGCATCTTGCTTTCAATCACCAACCCTAGCCCCTGCCATCAAACCTAACATTAGCCACCACCATCGTCGAACCTAGTCGAACCATCGTTGGTTCAATTCGTAATTGTCCTACTGCCATGGACTGGCTGCTTTTGTCCACTGTCCTCATTTGTGAACTCAGCTTCAGCATCCATCCTCATAGGCAATCTTATTCTTTGGGTCTAGTTTGCAAAATCTCTTCATTCTCCTCGATGGGTAAGCTTCGTCAAGTGTGTGTCGTCACCACTTATGCCATCAACACTGTTTTTTCTCGGCCATTGTTTTCGCCACCATCCATCAGTTTCATAACTGTTCATCTGGCTGNTTTTTTTTTTTTTTTTTTTTTTTTTTTTTTTTTTTTTTTTTTTTTTTTTGCTTCCGTTATGGTTGAGAGGAGTTACTATGTTGATAATAAGTACTTTAGCATTTGGTTTGAAGATGGTGTGTTATTTGTTTAAGATGTGAAGAACAAGTTGACTATTCCTCTCTGGTTATCTCATTTGCACTGGTTGGAAGGGTTGCTTGTGGATCTTTTGTTTCTTCCATGGTCTATGAACTTTCTCAAGCAAACTAGAGATGATGATGAGATTTTCATATAAAAGTCTAGAGGAATTAGTCATGTACAAAGTTGTTTCTTGTATAAAAAAATGTCACTATCTATAAAATACATTCATGCAGACCAAAAATAAATGCTGGTCCTAATTCTCTGATTTTTCTAAAAGAAAATCAATTTACAACGAATGGAGAAATCCTATAAATCAAAGAACAATGTGCACGTAGTAAAGCAGAACCTTTGTAGTATATGAATCATTCAATTCTAGCATGGAACCAGCTGCCGCAACAGCCTCTTTATCCACCCCTTTTATTTGTAGGTAAGGACAAGGAGCATCTTGTAGATGGTCAACCTCAACTAGAATCTAAAAAGGGACATAAATTTCAAATTAAAAATAGATTAATAAAGGGTTTGCAAACATGATATCTAAAACGACTGAACTAATTAATCAAGATAAGCAAATGCTTCTTCTGTAAGGACCTCTATAACAACCTGGCCTGAATTTTCATAGTAATTCTATTTGGATCTCTAGGCTATCATATGTTTTGTTTGCCTTTGAACCTTGTATAAAATTTATTTTAGTCCTAGTTACTAACTTTTTAAAATTATTTAATATAATCAATACATTGATACGTCTTTGATTCATTTATTTGATTTACAGATTTCTACCAGAAACAAGTGTTCAAAGCCACATGTCAACAATAGGTCAAAGGTCCATTTTAAAAAAGGATTCTAATTTTTGTTAAATAATTTATAAAAATGAATAGTAAGGACAGATTATCTCAAATACAAGGTGTAGTGACTAAAACAAAAAATTCTGAAAGTTGAGGGACTAGAACAGAACAGGTGTGAAAGTTTATTATACTAGTACCTTCCCATCTTGGTATATGTACGCAGATGCTTCAATATAAGCCATGGCTTGATACCTGGCCGCACAAAGGAAAAAAGAAGAGAAAAAAAAAAAAAGGAAAACAAACACACACACACACATCATGTTGTATAGATAATAAACGGTAGTAAAACTTTGTTAAAAAATGAACAGTAGTAAAACTATTGTCAGGACAAACTATCAAAGAAGAAAAACAGGAAACAAATAAACAGATATTCATTAACCAGGTAAACAGTCTCGCAACCAAAAGATTTGCATCTTGACTAAAATTATATATTGATTAAAGAACAAAATATTTCAGATCCTTGTTTGATCTCCTAGAGAACCTATCTGAGTGTTACTAATCTCTACATAAGTAAGGTTCCGTATCACACTGGGAGATCATGATAAATATGAGACTCGAGATATTTACAAGAGTTAAAGATTAGATGGGAGTGTGTCATAGATAAAGTCAAGAGTTGATAGCAGTTAGTTGTATGAAAATTAAGACTAACAGAGAACCTAATTTTGACTTGAGAAGGTGGTATGTAGTAAGCGGAGAGATGAGGCATGCCACCATGCCCAAGCAAAGGCATCTCGAATTGAATATGATTGAGTAGGGATGTGTCTTTGAAAGGTTCATATTTACTTTTATGTAAAGGAAATAAACCTTTCCTTGATATTATATTATGAAAGAATGTAAGAAAAATTACAAACAATTCATTAGGGGCTCATCAAAACATCTCAAAAAACTACAATTTAAAAAAAAAAAAAAGAAAAAAAAGAAAAAAAGAAAAAAAAAATATATATATATAAATTCTTTTTAGTGAATAACCAAAAATTTAATTGTGAAAAAATGAAAAAGAATACAAAGGCATACAAAAACCTGAGAGTCCACAAAAAGGAAAAGAAAAAGGGAGGAAAACTAAAGAAAGAGCTTACAGTCGAGCAAAATTAAGATCTAACCAATAATTATAAAGAGGTATCCATGGAGTCCCGTATAGACACGTTTGTTAGCGAGTGAATGTGATCCCTAACTTTTAGTTAACCGTTAACCATTTTTTGTTAGGTAACTATTTTTACGTTAAACCCACACAATTGAAATATCCCAGCTAACAAATGTAATCATCCAGTCTTCAGCAAATCTCTTGGTTTTTTTCGTCGACATTTTCCTCCCAATTGCCAGAAGTCAACAAGTCAGAGTCTGGTTGAAGTCATCGATGGTATATCATTGCGGAGGAGCCAACTTTATCAACAGTGAAGTTGAATAGCTCAAGTGGTTAGAGCGTCGACCTAACAACACACAGGTCTCAGGTTGAGTAGAAGAAAATACAAAACGCGAAAATACACACATCGTGTGGGGTCCATCTCGGGCAGGCTCACTCACTCCTCCACGCCGCCGTCGTGTGCCGGCATCTCCATCACCGCCACAAAGAGGCCGACGCCGTGATGACGGGCGTCAAATTGTCGTTGAGCGAGTAATCAGGGAGACGACGACCTCAGTACCCGATGCTGACAAGGTCCAACTACAGGCGCAACCTACAGGCGCAAGGGTTATGGCACGCTGTCGAGCCAGAGGAAGGAGAAACGATCGAGTACTGGGAGGATCGGTTGGCGTTTGCCGCCATATTTTACGGTATGTGCCCCCAGAGATGCTGGCGTCTCTCTCCAACATCGAGCAGTTGGTGTGCAGCGAATGCGGGAATCCAACATCGAGCAGTTGCGGAAGGAGCTCTCGGAGATCCGCTTTAAGGACCGGCGAATCCGTCGATGATTTTTCAATGCGGATCACGGGGTCGTCCCTGATCACCTCGAGCAAGTCGCGATTTCAATCGACATTACTTGACGTGAACGACCTAACAGTGGAAGAGGTGACCGAAAGACTATGTAATGTCGAGCAGCGGAAGAAGAATACCGCTTCAGCTGTCGACAAGGAGGGTCGTCTACTCCTCATAGAGGAGAAATGACTTGCACGCCTACAGCTCCGCGACAACACCGACGAGAGCAACGGGTCCTTTAGCCGCAAAGGCGGTAAGAAGCTATGGAAATCTAGCAGGTGCATGCGCAGGAAAGAGGCAGATCAAAAGGAGTCGACTGACGACGGTCCAATCCAGTGCTTGTACTGTGGGAAGAGAGGTCACCTGAGCAAGAATTGCTGGAACAAGCTCAGGAGCAAGGAGACGGCCGAGAAGGCCCATGTGGCTCAATTCGCGGGACGGTTAAGTTCGGCGATGGCTCTGTCGTCAAGATCGAAGGGTGTGGCACCATCCTGTTCATCGGCAAGGGAGGCGAGCACTACAAGCTGACCGGCGTCTACTTCATCCCGAGGCTCAAGGCTAACCTTGTGAGCCTGGGTCAACTCGATGAGGCCGGCTACCACATTTCCATCAAGCACGGGCTACTCAAGATCCGCGATGATCGACGACGGTTGCTCACACAAGTTCGGTGCACAACAAATCGTCTTTACATCCTGGAGTTGGAGTTGGAGATAGAGCAACCAGTCAGCTTCTCGGCCAGGACCGAAGAAGTATCTTGGAGGTGGCACGCAAGGTACGGACACCTAAATCACAACCTCCCAATTGCCAGTCAACAACGTACCGAAGTACCAGTCAGCCTCCCAATTGCCAGAAGTCAACAACGTTGAACCTAATAAGAGGTCACATTTCCCTCCAAGATCTCTCAATCCCATTGAAAGCACTGTTATTTCTCTCTCCCACAAACCTCACACAACAACACACACACCTCAACCTGACAAGGAAAGTGAAAAATGAACTTCTCGATCATCTCTCTGCAATCCTTGTCTAGACAAGCTGAAGCCAAACTCCTCAAAGAAACATCTTAAATCACAACCCCATGATCAACGTCCTCAGCTGCCCTCTTGCAAAGAACACAACAGAATAGCCCAACTAAATTGGACAGCTTTCTCAAGACTTGATCCAAGGTGTTAACCCTTTTATGGAGAACCTGCCACATAAAGAACTTAACCCTCTTTCAAATATTCACCATCCACAAGTCAAAGACGCAACTTGTGGGAGAGGGATTGACGAAGCAAAGAAAGAAGGATTTGCAAGAAAAGCCTTAGACCAATAAAGACTCCACAAACGAGTATCCCTTCCACCAGCTTAAAATGAAACTCCCCCACCAATGGAAGGAGGGCAACAACATCCAACGTTTCTTTATTAAACAAAGGACGCTAAAGCCCCAAAATAGGCTAGAGCGGTCTGAATGTTAGGCAACACATCAGCCACTGAGTAGTTCATCATCGAAAATAAGTGACCAGACCCAATTCTAGCCCCTTTAAATAAAAGATTAACCGACTTGTTAAACAAGTCAATTAAAAGCCAATATTGAATGGTAAACAAGTTGGTGATGAGGTTGTTTTGTGAGTTATTCTTTGTCTTATTTTATTTGATTGGAGCCCCTTCCTTTAGTGGAGTTCCCCTTTGTGGGCTTGGTTTTTTTGGATGTTAGTGTAATCTTTCATTTTTTTCAATGAAAGTTTAGTTTTTATCCCAAAAAAAAAAAAAGAAAAAAAACTGAAGGATGAACAGAATAATCTTATAACAATTTGCATAAGTTGATCCTAATTCAAAAGATTTTGTGCAAGATCTTAAAACTGAAGGCTCATGGTTCTCTAGCTTACCCCAGATTAAGAAGGCCAGCAACTGTACTAATACTAATGTCAAAGTCCACCTTCGGTTGAATGATGAAATTCCCTTCTCTTATAGGCTACAATAAGATTCAGGGAAAAAATAAAAAACATAGATCACATCAAATTCATAAATGAGCATGGGATGGTCAAGTTGAAGAAAATTATGTAAACTGTAACCAACCTCCCGTATCAACAATGCAAATCGGCCTTCACATATTCTAACTCGTATACAATCACTCTCTGTTAACTGCCCATTTGTAGGAATTCCTGGAAGCCTCAAATATATGTCGATGAAATTTTGTATAGAACTACAGACCTTTGATGATTCAAGAATTTTGACTATATCTTGATAAGCCACCTGTAATGAAATAAGAAACAAAAAAGTTTATCAAGCTCAAGGTTTTCACAAATACAAAGTCCATGTCCAGAAAAGCTCTCACCTGCTTGTTACTCTTCAGCACAAATAGTGAGCTCTCAGGAGAAAGCACAGGATCAAAGTCATTCCGTATTTTGAGCTGTATAAAAGAAAGTAAACAATGTGGCATCATTATAGATATTGTGAACCACTACCAAGCCAAAAAAATATGCTTTTTATCATCACGTAAAGATGCTTACTGCATAAGATGTATTTTCAAAAAGGGGCCAAAATAGTTGCATAATCAGCACAATTCATGGAAATTTTAACATGAAAAGTGAGTGGAGTAAAATGTTGATACGTAAGAGGTCCAGTCCTAATAAAGCCAACAGTTCCCAATCTGGTATCTAGCAGAAACATAGTAGTGGCCACAATTAGTTACTAGTTTCTATTTGGTGTTTGTTGCTATCCAAAAATTATTTTTGACACAAATTTATTTATTTATTTGTTGGTTTTCGTTATCCAAATATTATTCTTTCAGATTCATTAAAGGACAAAAATGTTCAAATGCACCTCAAATCTCAAAAACAAGCGATTTGGTTTAAGTTAGCAAAACCTGCGAGTATAATAGGCAAGAGGCATTAAAATAATCCTCAACATAAGAAATTGGATTAATCTTAGGTGACTTTATGTTTACTAACATGCGCGTGAACAAGATGTGGTTCAATGTGCTGCTGGAACATAGGAAAAACTGTCATCATTATGTCATTTTGTGACATGAAACACCCTGCTTTGCATTTATCTCTTTGGACTCGAGAAATCAGATGTGAATGAACACCTCCAACCTGTTTCACAAAAATAAACAAAATGGAAATTAGAGAAATGTGAACCTAGAGGAATATTTGAAGCATACAGAGTCAGACATTAGAAAATAATCAACTGATTAAAACTATGATAATAAACCATAAAAATGTAGTTTTCCATTCTTACAACAGCAATCCACAGGTCAAGTGATTTCCTGATGTCCGGATGTAAAGCATATACTCCTTCAAAAATGATCTGGTACAAAAAATAAAATAAGTCCTATCAACTCAAAAAACCAAGAGTTGATAGTTGCCAACAAAATTTATTTAGTTCTCACTTATGAACTATAGGAACTGTCAGCTTCAAAAGAAAATGCTCTGACCGTACTTATCAAGCCTAGTATATAAAGTACTTTACCCTTCTATAATAAAATGGGAATAAGAATGCTAATGAGAAGAATAGCTATTATCTCAAAGGTATTTACTGCAGTGAGTTCGAGCATCTTCATCGCATAAAAATAGTTAAATATCATAACCATTAATTTCATATTTACAAGAAAAATTGTCAGTACAGAAAAGGAGAATAATACGGGTCTTCGGAAGAACAATTTGGTAATGGAACAAAAAATATGCATCACAAAAATTGTAGTTCACATCCCAAGTCATGACTATTAATTTTGAAATTTCACTAAGTTAGTTTTTTGAAGTCTATGTCTTCTCCACGCCAGAACTCTAGAAACATTAAGAGTTTTCCTTATTAAGCTCACTTGAGAGAAAATGTCTCGAAAATGTTACTCAAAGACTACAGGCCTTAACCAACAGCACTGCCCCTTGGGGGATTAGGTTCGTTCTTTCTTTTGAAGGTCAGTTCTGTTATTTTCCATCTCACAACAATAATAAGTGATGCATTTGACACACAACTTTGTAATCTTTTTCTCTATATATGCAGAACGTGCCCAAATAATATCTCCTTTATAAAACATCATGGGTAAAAATTAAACATATGCTGTAAGGTCAACAGAGCTCAGTGAAACTTCATTACAAACCATGTTACAAGGGAAGGCTCAATGGAAAATTTCGTTGATGATTAGAATTCAAACTGCAAGTTTTTCCACTTCATAAAAGATAGACATAAGCAGTACTATATCCTTCTATTCATTGTAACTCGTCTATATCCTTCTACTCATTGGGACTCGTCATTTCTACACAGGAATTGTATAGGAGCTAAGATTCCTTAAAAAGAAAATCGGTAGGGGAAATAGATATATAAATAATTAATGAAAGCTAATTAACTAAGCATAAAAACAATTCAAGAAAATCATTCACTCTATTGATTTTCTATTATTTCTTTTCTTTTACATCACCAAATCCATGATTGATGGAAGCCCTTACTCAGGAACCGTCCCTTGCTATCCCTTTCCAAACCTTTTATATTCATTTAAAGTTAAGAGAAAAGTGAAATAACAGACCACTCCACAATCTTCAGAAACTTCAAGATCCTTAAAACCACTTCGAGCACCAGTCTCCAGGTCAAATACCGGTACTTTTGTTCTTCGACCATTTCTCATGTCATCAATATTCTGAAAATGCATAATAAGAATAACAAGCGTAAGACAACTACAACAATGATTTGTGACTGTATCTTCGTATGTAATTTTGGTCATGGCTAACTCATATAATGCTCTTCCTTGAGAAACCTCAGTGAGTTTTTCCTTTTCTAGCCATTAGTTACTTATTCAATCTTTGAAAAGATGCATTTGAAAAAGGATAAATATGAGTTCACAAAGAAGCTACATACTGCAGCTGTTTAAAGGATAGAAATAGCAATAAAATGACCACTTCGGACAAAATCAGAAAACACACGCATCTTCAACCTTGGACAGCAGCGGCAGATCAAGCGTGCTGAAATCATCATACTTGAAATCCTTCACTTGCTCCGATTTGTAATAACTCTCGAGAGAAATTACTTCACATCCAACAATATTAGCCATTTTATGAGCTAAACTAGTCTTCCCTGACCCACTTGGACCACCTGAAACAGTAGCATCGGGAATGAAGAATAGTTGAATAACTTATGGGAAGTATAAGATTCAATAGTAACTCAGTTGTACGAAATGAATGTAACTTAAAATCTGGGTTATTTCTCATCAACTTGAGGCTAAGATGTTGATACATGGGCGGAAGTAGGCGATGAAATTTACTTGGTATATAAGGTTTTCTTAGTTAGTTATGTGGGATAGTTAGCATTTCCTAACAATTCTTCCTGAAAAAACGGAACTTTCACTAAGAAAAATATAAGAATATAAGGACATNAAAAAAAAAAAAAAAAAAAAAAAAAAAAAAAAAAAAAAAAAAGAAACCCAAAGCTAATTATAAGAACGCAACTCAATCCATTGACAGCCCACAAAGACAAGTAATCTAATCACCTCACAGAACTCCTTAATCGATTTCTCAACCCCTTTACAGAATAGATATTCCATTATATAAAGGGGCAGTGAAGGGAGAATAATTAGGGTTAGAATGTGAAGGGGTGGTAGCTCCGTCAAAAAGTTATCAACCTCGTTCTTGATCTATATATACTAGTTTCCATTGCCAGGTTGTCACAGACAATACGATCTGCTGTTAGCTATGTTTTCAAGCTAGAAGGTAGTCGAGTTGGAATCTTCTCAAGGAGTTTCATGTTAACTTCAAAAATCCAGTAGGCGTTATAGCATGTTAACTTTTTATTGCTTAAAAGCAGAAGGCTACAAAAAAAATTTGGTTTTCGAACTTTTCATGAAAGTAACAGTATAGTCTCGTAACATTAGATGATAACGATTTAGTCCATGTACTATTAAATTTGTAACAATTGAAGTTTAACATACAACAATTTAGTATCACTACTTCCAAATTTGTAACAACTTAATCTCTACTTCGAAAACTCTCAATTCATATATAATGTAACAATTTAGTGTTTATAATTTATGAACATATTTAGTCTCTAATCAGTTTATCATTCTACATATATAAGAAATTCTATTGAATCTTAATAATATATTTCAAACTAGGGACTAAATGTTGCAAATTTTAAAATATGGAGACTAAATTGTTACATATTAATAAAAATGAAAGAATACGAGGGAATATAAAAAACTAGAAGGACCAAATTGTTACAAAGTTTTGAGTACAAATTTAATCTTCCATTGAGAAAATGAAAGAATACAAGGGCACATAAGAAAACAAATTCAAACAAAAGGCACAAAACAAATTACAAAAATAGAACCCAAGACCAAGATCATAATTACACAAAGGCCTAATGACCAAAACTAGAAGGACTAAATTGTCACAAAGTTGCAAGGACTAGATCATTATAAACTATAAACTAAACTTCAGGGAGTAAATTTTAACTTTATGAAAGCTCAAGGACCCAAAGACAGAAACACAACCATGATCTGAATAAAATTACCTCATGAACACGAAAAAATTAAAGGGAATGACAAAATATCTACTAAGATGATAAGTATGTCATACCAATTCCAACAATAACAGGAAGATCTTTATTCTCCAATAACGCCTGAAACAATACCAAACCTGCAGTTACTGCGGACAGTAATATGAAGTCCTAAACTGTTCTCTACCAACTCATATAGCATTACTACCTGAATCGCTTGAACAGCTAAAAGCAAACCTCTATCCAGGTCACATGAATCAGGCATTGGAGCAAGCCTCATATAGTCCCTGAAAGAGGCAGGATCTGTGGTTGCTTCATGAGAGTAATCTAAACATGTATCATTCTAATAGAACACCCGTACAAATTTGATCATATAAATGCTAAAACTTAAGGAAATATACCAGTCGTTAAACTATCAGATCGGGGAGGAATAATAAATTGCCATGTTGCAACTACTGGTTCCATTTGAGATTTTGTTGGAGATCGAGTCCATGGCTGAGAAAGATCCTCAAGTCGAGAAACAGGGTTTGAAGTAACACGGATAGGCCTTGGAGCAATGACAACCTTTTCTTGGTTATTAGCCACAGATGTATTTGGTAAAAGTGGAGGGGTATTTAATCGTGGTACACCTGCAGGAGAGGTTACTAAAAATAAGATTTGAAAAAAAAAAAGAACTAAATTTGAAAAAAATGAAGAAAACTACAAAAAACAATAGTGTTTAAAGGGATGCACAAGTATGGCTTATAGAAAATAACCCCCCGGCCAAAAGAAATTCAGAGAAAGCAAGATAAACCTGAAACTAAAGAGATGGAATGAGAAAGAAAGAGAGAAAGGGAAAAGAAAAGAAAAGGATAGCAGAGCAAGGAATACTAGGGTCCACATTTGAAGCTTGTCGTTTCTACCTTTTCTTTCAAGAATCATCTCCAGGTATGACTTTGTAATCCAAGATCCTCTGATACCCATCCTCAACACTTCTTCTCCGACTGTCTAAAAAGGAAAGGAAAAGAGAAAGGAGAAGCCATGAAATGAAAAACATGTCCGCTATCAGTATACATGTAATACTTGCCACCACTAATCCTTCATAGACTAATTCACCCAAAACTATGAATATAGCAAGAAGGATTTTATCATGAAAAATGGAATAAGATAGATGCAATCAGAGAGAGAGAGAGAGAGCATGGTTCTAATCTGAAAATGGTTTGAACAGTCAGACTACACTAAAAGGTGGGGGCAATACCAAAACCAGCCTACAAGGGAAAATAAATAGGACTTATAAAAGGATAATCAGTGCCTACTTTTCGATTTGAGCTTCTCAGCACCATGAATGTCTCACCAAGAGAATCAATTGTTTCAAGCGACACAGAAACATTGCCCTTATTTACTGATATAGAAGCCCTTTTATAACCAACAACTACTGTATACCCCAAGTCCAGCAAACCACCTAAAGTCATCCGTCCAACCTGCTCAATTTAAGATAGAACAAGTAAAATCAACTGAAGTGTGAAGGAATCTATAAGTAACAAAATAATATATCTATAGATGCTAACTTCTAAGTTCTAAAACAAAGGCAAAGGATATAATTGTTAAATCGATGAGTTATGGTAAATTTAATTATATTAATACTCTAACATTTCCTCTCGCTTATAGACTTAAAAATTTGTAAAAGGCTCAAGCTCCTACTCAGATACCAACTTAGTTTTTGGAAGAGTTAAAAATGATTGTATTTCTTCTACATACTGAATCAAATACAAGATCTTATATAGAAGAAAAGACCATCTACCTATAAGGAAAAAATATTAGTAATATAAATAATAAATACAGACATACTACACAACCAATATCACAAAAGATATAATAAAAAATAAATAAATAAAGAAATGCTAAATGGTAAATACTATATGACAAATACATGAAGGGATCTGCCTTTTACAAGCTTCCAAGGTTCAATATTTTCCAACCATACTGTGTGCATCTTAAAAACCATACTATCCTCAAGGTTAAACATCCCACTCCTTGCATAAATGTCATAATCATTTTGAACTCCACCAAAGAGGTCCCCTACAAATTTATCCCTTTCTGTACCAAGACAAATTTGCCTATGTATAACTAATGCAGAAGACTTACAGAGTAGTCAAAACAACATTGTCACGGCCATAAACAATTCAGAGAGTTATTAATAATTAAGCAAAAGGTAGCAGGAGTTTTGCTATCTTCTATTAATCCCTTGGCCATTTGTTAATGACTAGGCAATTTTTTGAAGATAAATCAATTCGTTTCAATCTTGTATTAATGGAACACAAAACACCAACCCAATCTCGACAGAAAAAAAAAAAACAAACTTATGGCAACTACATCAAAAACCGAGATTCTTTGATGTTAACGCACATTTTAACAGGTTAGTGTGAGAACCCTAAATAAACTAGCAATCAAGATTTAAATTTTTTTTTACTCGACTTGTAAAAGTAAACAAAAAAAGGAATCCACCTCGAATCAAAATTGCTAAGCTACCTATTAGTGATGAGTATTCGAAGAATTTATTGCTGATAAGTATTTTGAAGATAATTGCAAACAACATGCACGCAAACACGAGCAAAGAAAGTAGTGAAATGTTATAGCAAACTCTGGTAAGGCAATATTGCTATTTGATATTATTCCAATGATTAATGGATCACTATAAAACAAATCTAGTGCTTCATCTTATGAATAAGATACGTTACCTCAAATTCAGCTTTAGGTCTGATGATAAAATTTTTGTCGACTATCCTCTGATCACCAAGTGATAGATAGTACTTAATACCAGATTGTCGCACTTTAATCCAGTCATTTATGCGCGCTTCTTCACTTGCAGATGGAGGCCTAAGATACATCTCAATAAAACTGGAATCTGAACAAAATTAAGCACTGAAACCAACCCAATATTGACAAGTAGCAACTTGAAATAAATATGTACTGATAGACCTACTTGTCTGTATGCGGTTGATTTCCTTTAAAAAGATGAGCAGAATCTACATCTGGGAACTGTCAGAAAAGACGACAGTTTTAGAGTAAGTGAGCATGCATATGATAACTGTTGCCCACGTTGAGGAACTTAAAATCATGGCAAGGTCATAACGGTTTGTTTGAATAAGGAATAAGAAGAAGAAAAAAAAACTTACTACGGGATATTAGAAAGTACGAAGAATTTATTAAGATTCTATTTTTTTATAAGAAACCAAACAATTTCAGAATTAAAAGGAAAAAAAGTATTTTCCAAACTATTGGAAATTCTGCTGTTCTTCTCAAGCCATAGATTCCAAAAAAAAGAATTTATAAGAAACAAACGAACATATAATGCTCGAAAGATATACAGAAGGTTTAGGGTTACAGAATGGGAGATGAGAAATCCCCACTAAGCCAAAGGGTTACAGAATGGGCTCCTGATTGACCACAACATGGACAAGATCATAATTACAAGAAGAATTAGAGAGAAAACATCAGATGGAGACAAAGCGTAAATAGGTTTGTGTTCCTCTTCCAAAGGCCTATCTCACCCCCTTTTTCTTATTAGTCAGATAGGTTTCCCTTTTCTCCTAGGAAAAAATTTTGTTCCCTCAGCTATGACAAAAAAGAAACTAGGGTCAGGCACCACCATAGCATCAACTCACCCGTTTATTTATAAAATAGGGAGCAATCATGGTACGATAGAGACAAGTAAGATTTTGACTAACTTCTGTTAAACCAAGATATTTTTGACCTTTGTTTTCATTAACTTTCTTCCTGGGACAATCAGTTTAGCCATTCCTATTGGAGAGGTGAAGGAGCCGAAGCCACTTTCCTGAGGAACACGCTTTTTCGAAAGCGATGGTATGATTGCCGAAACTCGAATTCGCAAGGAATTCTATCCCATTGGCTTTGAGGCTACAAGATTTCTCTTCGAAGGCCCTCTGGTTTAAAGTGAAGCCAAAGTATCTTCCTTGACATGTATTAAAAAAATTTCAAAGTATCAAGCTAATCTTGCATGACGACAAAATCAGAGCATTTGTTTTTTGACAAAACTACTCTAAAACAAATTTATACCATGGGAAAACGAAACATGAAAACATCCTTTGCATAAGATTAGGGGGCAAAACAGTAGAATAATCAATCCCATCTTTGCTATACAAAAATAGGTTTTGTTAGCATAAACCAAAAGGATTAGTACAGACCTCACTTCTACATTTCAGCTTGTATATTGCTTCCCTAAATGATGAGACAAAGCTGTTGTTAATTCTTATCTGCAATATTAAAACACAAATATAATTGTAAAGCTGATGTTTCAGATACAATAACAGAGATAAGTCGATATACCAACCTGGGCATGATGGAGGTCTGGCTCTATGTGCTTTCTAAACAAAGGAAATATGCTATCAATAAGGTAATCCAATGAACAGGAATCTCCAATATCATGCCGAACTTTGAAGAGAAGGTTAAAATGAACTCCGCCAACCTAATTTGCCAAAAATAAATCAATAAACTGCTACTTCAACATCTTATTACTAAAAGAAACATCAAAAGGGCTACAGTCTTCCCTAGAGCACATTAGTGAATCTTATATCATAATTTTATCTTTGATATGAAAACATCCATGTGACCAGTAGATTGGAAACTTCTCAAAAAAAGTTGCATACAAAAATTCACATTCACCCCATACATTAGAAATGAAGAATAGAATAAGAAGTTACCACTGCAACCCGAATATCTAGCAAAGAACGTAATTTTGCATGTAATGCGTAGGTTCCATCGATGATTACCTATACAAAAAATGCAGAGAAATCAATCCAAAATAATCAATACATCACACAAGCTAAAGTAATCACCACTTACCACCCCAGACGAAGCACTCTTTATTACTTTTGAACTGACCCGTTTCTTCAGATGAAAGTCAAAAACTGGGATCATGGTGTCTTTTCCATTTGTCAAATCCTGCGAACAGAATTGTAGAGCCCATTCATAAATATTGACTGGAAAAGTAGGGACATTGTAAAACATTAAGTTTCTGGAAACTAATATTAAAAACTTAATAGAGCCAAGTTGGGCAGACATATAAAAAAAAATAATAATAATAAAGAAAAAAAAACCTCAAGATTCTGCACTAGAAGATCAAAGTCTATAGAATCCAAATCATTCCCCTCGTCAACTCCATCACGATAATTTTCCATCGATATAACATTACAGCCAATTACAGATGCCACTTTCTCTGCTAAGCTTCAACAAAACCACATAGCATGACATATCAGAGCAATTGAAAGATGGTAAGTAAACCCTAACCAATGTTTTCTCACCAGGGTGAAAAAGAAGGGGGGAAAAAATGTTATACCTGGTTTTACCAGAACCGCTTGGACCACCAATTCCAACTGTTACAAGTCCATCTTTCTTCTCTCTAAGTTCTTGGATGGATTTTACTAATAGATAATATCCATGATCGAAAGACTGCATATGTCAATTCAGAAATGATTAACCTCATTCACAAGGTTTCAGAGTGTATCATTAGATACATATTAGTGGACTCACAGAATTAGCAGAACTATCCTTTCCCAATAATGTATGACAGCGAGATACAAACAGACATAGTTGAGGATAAATACAAAGAACCAGCCTGAGCATACTCAACTAAAATGTCAAAGGTTAAAAAATTCCTCCCCAAGTGAACGAGAAAGTCGAAGTTACCAGTTTACAATGTGCTTTGCATGACGAAAATTATGAAGAATAACCAGCATCAATTCAGCACAGCACTAANAAAAAAAAAAAAAAAAAAAAAAAAAAAAAAAAAAAAAAAAAAAAAAAAAAAAAAAAAAAAAAAAAAAAAAAGTGGAATTTAGAGATTACCAAGAACACCCCATACAAAAATAGAATCAAAGAAAAAATCCCAGTCCAATTCGCTCGAATCAGTAACAAAACAGTCATACAAGTCAACAAAAACCAGAATTCAGGCGATTAATCAAACGCACCACATGTAGCGGCAGTGATTGAAGGATGGAGGAGGAAGAGGTGGAAGTGGAGGGCTGTTTTTGGTAGAAATCTCTGCCTTCTTGGAGAACCCGCTGGACCACCTCGTCATCCATTTTCGATCGGCGGAGAAAAAAGATGTCCCAATTCCCAAAAACGTCAGCAAGTACTTATACGAGGGGCTTGCGTGTTGAAGAAGCCAATCAAATTGAAGAACAGAAACGAATTCGAGAGACGAGAAAATGGACACGGAAAATCGTAAAGAAGAAAAAGGGATTGGTGCCGGACATGATGTTCAAGCTTTACGCCTTTCAATTCTGCCTCCGAATCTTTTCGCGGAGTACGCCTTCCGCTCTGGTTTTTGCTTCCTACATTATTATGTATATGATAAAAAAAAATTTGTAAATGGTAAAGCAAACACAACTTATCTCACTTGATTTCCCATCATCGTTTCAAGTAAATTTTGTTAGCTTAAGCTTTTCGATCCAAAGAAATTCCATTCCAAATTTAGATGAGTATTTCAATACCCTAAAAAAATTTAGAAACTTTAGGCTTAAAGTTTTCCATTAAAAAAAACATTTTCACATGGGTTCAAATAAATCATTATACTCGAAGGAAAATAGTTGTTATATACAACTTTTTCATTTGTATTTTACTCATGATTCATGATTTTACAGTACAACTTCTCTGTTCACTTCTTTGATTTCAACCTTGCTTTAGAATTGTCTCCGTCCATCTCCATTGCTCGCACCACCTTCAATTGAACAACGGTGGGTGAGATTGTTGGATTTAGCTTTTAATCCATGGTCGATTCCACTTCCTCATCCTCAGATTGTTCTTGATTGCAGCATCATCTGATCGTGGTCGTAGCTTCGTGGAGGTAGTCACAATAAATTAGTTGGTGTATAGTGTCACTAATTTATTCCAAACCCCCGCCACCTAAGATTATGCCAACCACAAGTTGAATAAAGAAAAATATAAGCAAAAGACCCCGCAACCAATTAAATATGACTAATAGCAGTTATTGTTTCCAAAGAATCCAAGTTTTTTTAAATTATTCCCAAGTATTTATAATTTTTTTTTATTAGGATTAATAAATTTATAAATAGTTGCTCAAAATATATGCATGGGTCATACTTTCCAAATAAACTTGAGAAAATTAAATAATCATTCACTAAAAATAGTGTCCCGGGTGATCAATAAACTTTAAAATAAAGCCAATATTTATTTTTTCTTTAATTTGGTTCTTAATACTTTGTTACACATTTACATATTGCTTTTTTGCAGTTTTTTTTAAATAATAATTTTTCTTTAGCCATTAATAATTTTTTATATAAAAATAAAATGGATTCAACATTTTTGTATGGAGAGAGCTTAAAGGTTATTGATATGCATACATTTAATATATATATATATATATATATATATATTAAAGTTTCAAATCTGCATACTTTATTTATACTTTATTTGTCGTAATAAAAAGTTATAATTATTTGAAAATTGTTTTAAAGAACAAATTCTTAAATTACCATTTCCAGGGTTGATTGGATTTTTTTGAGAGAGCCTAATTTTATTATCTTTTTCAAAACAAGTATCTTTCCTCGTTCTCTAATTCACACTTAAATTTTTTTTTTCTTTTGTAATAAAGTGGTTAGGGAGACGTACAAGCATAAAAAATTCTCTGTAATGAAATGTATGAAAGTATTATGTACATCATGACCATGTTATATAATTTAAAAAGCGGGATCTCATGCATGTTACATGAGTATGTTATTTACGAATATGTACCCTTTGATATGACATGCGCTCCTTACGTATATTTTGATATGATATGCGCTCCTTTCTTTTTGTTAGTTTTCAACCGCGTGTGTATCCACTAGCCTATAATTAAACCTAGAGGTCTGTATGAGTCCGCCTAATAAATACATAGAGATGTAACGTTCCTGTTTTCCATTCAGAAGGAATAACAAACAACAGGTCTGAAACCTCCACCGGGTACATATTGTTCTGTAATGTTCTAAAGAAACATTTTTTTTTTAAAAAAAAAAAAAAAAAAAAAGAAAGTTATTCGAAAAAGCAGCTACTTTTTTGTTTTAATTGGAAGCAATCGTGCAGGATACCTGAAGAGCAAGAAAGAAGAGTTGAGGAGTGGGCGTATAAATAGGGGAAGGCATGGGGCATAGTTGTTTGTGGGTTTGTTTGAGTAAGGCAATCAAGCTATACATAGGATAGTCCTGAAACCATGCCTCTTGTTGAAGAGCTTTCGAGGGAAGTAGAAATAAAGGCAGCTGCAACTGAATTCTACAACATCTTCAGACACCATTCTTTCAATCTCCCAAATATTTCTCAGTCCATCCAGAAAGTTGAAGTTCGTGATTCCATCACGTTCTAGTATTACACAGTCGGTATGCCTACATACATACATACATACACACTCACTTTTCTTTTCACTTCTTTTATACCATATTCTAAACCATTCATCTCCTCTTGTTTTGCTATGTGGTTGGCTAAGATGGTAAAGCTGAAATTTACAAAGAACGAGAGGAATTCGACGATAACGACCTACTCATATCCATGATTGGAGTGGGAGGAGATATGTTCAAGTATTACAAGGCCTTTGAGGTTATTTTTCAAGTTGTACCAAAGGGACCTAAACTTAGCTTGGTAGTTTTGCGCATGAAATATGAGAAACTTGACCATAACTCTCCCAATCCAGACAAGTACGTTGGATTTTTGAACAACTTGATCAAGGACATTGAATCCCACCTTAAAGATAAATAAACCTCTATATGTCTCTATTCGAGCTTCATCTCATTCATATTATAATATGATTGAGTATGTTGTGTCTTAGTTGTGTTTTTGCTCCCAATCTACATATCTTCTAGACTTGATGTGTATGTTTGTACTTATTACCTATGGTTCTCTATGTTTGTGAGGATTTTCTATAAACTAAATAAGTATCCTCATGCAGACTAGATTCTCGTGTATTCTCTCAGTTATATAATAAAATGTTATCTTTTGGTATGCTACCGCGACATCTTGCTTATCAAAGAACTCAAATCACGATCCGTTATTACTAACGTATACTAATTTTAAGAAAAATAAATGTAAACAAAAAGAATATATATACATATATATTTATAGTAGTATAGAAAATAAAGGAGAACAACCAATATTACATATATTCACATAAATATGTTAGAACAAAATAAATAGGCATATGGTTGTCAATATTTGATTGATGACTATCTTAAATATTACGTATCTTTGGGTTATGCTTATGGCCTACAAGAGATGTGCATTACTGGGTGGGGTCAAGTGATCGAATTCATCTCAGTCGAGGGAGTTAACACTGCATCCGTACACAAAATATGTAAATATGTAAATATGTGAAAGGCATAGAGAGTTCTCTTGCAAGAGGAATTAAAATTTCATGGTGTCGAAGTTATAAGTTCAAAGAACCATTTAAAACTTTGTTTCCTTTTGCCATGCTTGAATTAACGATGGGCAAGACTGAGAATAATCTGGCAATCCAGCTCCTTCTTGAAAAAATTCCAGCAATTTCAAGAGTGGAATTGAAAACATAAACAAGAACCATAACGAGAAGAAGAGTTGTTAAAACGTTGGAAAGAGATTGTGGAGAGTTCGATTCTCTTTTCTTCTTGATAATGATCATGGATCAGTTTTCAAGGAAATTTGTCAAACTTCTTGAAGATGGTTTATCATCTATTTACTCAGATTATTCTTACAAATTATTGTGGATCCAAAAATCGAGAAGAAAGAAGAACCCTACCAAATTGAGAATTTTTGTCCAAAGATAGCATCTTCACTGGAAATTAATAAATTATTCTTATCATCATCAACAATGAAGAGATAGCAGAAGTTAACAATAATTACAAAACTTTAGGTCTTTTGAAAAATAGCTCAACAAATCTTTAGATTCGATTAACAGAAAAAGGAATACAGTAAGTTACACAATAAACAATGGTGTTAATATTAATGATAAATCAAAAGTGTCCATATGCTTTATTCGGATCCTGTAAGCAAAAGAAATAGCTCATCATCGGTAATTGATCCCATTTCCATTGCTCTTTCTAACGCACTTAATCCTCCACCATCTTTGATTGATTGTCGAGCACCTCTGTTCATAAAGTTATAAGAAGCAGGGACACAGATAATAAGATTGCATAAGAACACCACTATCAATGTCATTTAAAATAATATACACTTCTAGCTTGATCAAGCCACTCTAACAAATAATTTTCACATTGGTCCCCAGTATTTTTTAAAATTTGATTTGTTCATTAAGATTTGTGTCAAATTGTTCCGTCGTCAGCAAACGTTATAAAGTTCCACCATTGACATCAGAAAACCTTCCAGCTACATGTCAATTGCCTTTTGTTAAAAAAATGTTGTAAATCTATTTTTACGTTAGGATGAAAAGAATGGAATTAAAAGCTTATAATGTAACTTTGGGACCAGATGAAGAGTTCTTCCTCAATGTTTATGAGAAATTGCGAACTACATCTCTTACTTGAGTAATGCAGAGAAAAGTTAGAATGAGCAAATCAAGTGTTTACGCCTCTAGACTCCATTACTTCTTGCCAGTAAAAGATTGCTACATTGTTAAAGTAAAAGATTAAATTATCACAGCCCATTAGATTAAGTTTTTGTGGAGTGCTGATTTAACGTAGTATCATAGTAGGAGGTTCTATGTTCACACATTTGTAATGTCATTTTCTCCCAATTAATACCAATCACCAGTTGTTGGATTTTGTACTAATATCCAAACCGTGTAAAGGAGAGTTGGAAGTATTGATATAAGACTCTACCTTAACCTATTAGCTTAGGCTTTTGGATTGGGGATACTTGACACCTATATTTTCTAATAATCAACAAAAGGGTAGTTCTCTAAGTAGCAACAGCCACCCTCACCCAACAACAAAACACCACAAAAATAAACAGCTCCAACATAAAGAAAGGAAAAAAAAAAAAAAAAAAAGAAAGAGAACAGATTGTACCTTCTCAGTAGCAACTTAGCCAGCGTGTTGTTTTTCTGGGAGATGCATTGGTGTAGAGGCGTCCTTCCATGAGAGTCGCGTACATTTATATCAGCACCAAATTGCAATAACAATTCAAGCATCACTTGGTTGTCATTTTGACAAGCGAGATGCAATAATGAGCAACCTTGAAGACTGCTCCTTGACTCATTAGAATCCATATCTCTCCCGCACGATGATGGATTATGTGATTCTCGATTGCCTCCCGAGGGTTCCTCATCCAAATTCGGGCTTGAACTGACACTGACCGCATGATCATAAGTTTTGTTGACAATTGACACTGCCGAAACTGCAATGAGGCGGTAGACTTCTCGCAAGTCATTTGTTTGGACAGCTTCCCAGATACTTTTTGCATAAGAATTGTTGCCGGATGCTTCGGTATCCTTGACCAAAAGCAGTTTCTCTACATACTATTCAAGAAACAGAAGCTACAAATAATAAACTTATATGACAAAACTTGTGAAAAGGTACTGTGAGCTTCATATGAGAGAAATATGAAAATACAAACATATCCCAAGAGAAAGTCATCAATGCAGTGAAAACAAAAATATTTAAATGATCTTCTAGAATAGTGACCAATAACAATAATGTGTAGATATTATAATAATAATGTGGAAGGATACTACCTTACTCTCTGATTGTATTGAAAAACAGAAGTGCGATTACAAGATATATACAAGACAGCCCAGACAATTCTCGAGGCCTATCCGTCAACAAACACAGTACTAATATCCGTGCNAATATATATATATATATATATATATATATTAAAGTTTCAAATCTGCATACTTTATTTATACTTTATTTGTCGTAATAAAAAGTTATAATTATTTGAAAATTGTTTTAAAGAACAAATTCTTAAATTACCATTTCCAGGGTTGATTGGATTTTTTTGAGAGAGCCTAATTTTATTATCTTTTTCAAAACAAGTATCTTTCCTCGTTCTCTAATTCACACTTAAATTTTTTTTTTCTTTTGTAATAAAGTGGTTAGGGAGACGTACAAGCATAAAAAATTCTCTGTAATGAAATGTATGAAAGTATTATGTACATCATGACCATGTTATATAATTTAAAAAGCGGGATCTCATGCATGTTACATGAGTATGTTATTTACGAATATGTACCCTTTGATATGACATGCGCTCCTTACGTATATTTTGATATGATATGCGCTCCTTTCTTTTTGTTAGTTTTCAACCGCGTGTGTATCCACTAGCCTATAATTAAACCTAGAGGTCTGTATGAGTCCGCCTAATAAATACATAGAGATGTAACGTTCCTGTTTTCCATTCAGAAGGAATAACAAACAACAGGTCTGAAACCTCCACCGGGTACATATTGTTCTGTAATGTTCTAAAGAAACATTCTTTTTTTAAAAAAAAAAAAAAAAAAAAAGAAAGTTATTCGAAAAAGCAGCTACTTTTTTGTTTTAATTGGAAGCAATCGTGCAGGATACCTGAAGAGCAAGAAAGAAGAGTTGAGGAGTGGGCGTATAAATAGGGGAAGGCATGGGGCATAGTTGTTTGTGGGTTTGTTTGAGTAAGGCAATCAAGCTATACATAGGATAGTCCTGAAACCATGCCTCTTGTTGAAGAGCTTTCGAGGGAAGTAGAAATAAAGGCAGCTGCAACTGAATTCTACAACATCTTCAGACACCATTCTTTCAATCTCCCAAATATTTCTCAGTCCATCCAGAAAGTTGAAGTTCGTGATTCCATCACGTTCTAGTATTACACAGTCGGTATGCCTACATACATACATACATACACACTCACTTTTCTTTTCACTTCTTTTATACCATATTCTAAACCATTCATCTCCTCTTGTTTTGCTATGTGGTTGGCTAAGATGGTAAAGCTGAAATTTACAAAGAACGAGAGGAATTCGACGATAACGACCTACTCATATCCATGATTGGAGTGGGAGGAGATATGTTCAAGTATTACAAGGCCTTTGAGGTTATTTTTCAAGTTGTACCAAAGGGACCTAAACTTAGCTTGGTAGTTTTGCGCATGAAATATGAGAAACTTGACCATAACTCTCCCAATCCAGACAAGTACGTTGGATTTTTGAACAACTTGATCAAGGACATTGAATCCCACCTTAAAGATAAATAAACCTCTATATGTCTCTATTCGAGCTTCATCTCATTCATATTATAATATGATTGAGTATGTTGTGTCTTAGTTGTGTTTTTGCTCCCAATCTACATATCTTCTAGACTTGATGTGTATGTTTGTACTTATTACCTATGGTTCTCTATGTTTGTGAGGATTTTCTATAAACTAAATAAGTATCCTCATGCAGACTAGATTCTCGTGTATTCTCTCAGTTATATAATAAAATGTTATCTTTTGGTATGCTACCGCGACATCTTGCTTATCAAAGAACTCAAATCACGATCCGTTATTACTAACGTATACTAATTTTAAGAAAAATAAATGTAAACAAAAAGAATATATATACATATATATTTATAGTAGTATAGAAAATAAAGGAGAACAACCAATATTACATATATTCACATAAATATGTTAGAACAAAATAAATAGGCATATGGTTGTCAATATTTGATTGATGACTATCTTAAATATTACGTATCTTTGGGTTATGCTTATGGCCTACAAGAGATGTGCATTACTGGGTGGGGTCAAGTGATCGAATTCATCTCAGTCGAGGGAGTTAACACTGCATCCGTACACAAAATATGTAAATATGTAAATATGTGAAAGGCATAGAGAGTTCTCTTGCAAGAGGAATTAAAATTTCATGGTGTCGAAGTTATAAGTTCAAAGAACCATTTAAAACTTTGTTTCCTTTTGCCATGCTTGAATTAACGATGGGCAAGACTGAGAATAATCTGGCAATCCAGCTCCTTCTTGAAAAAATTCCAGCAATTTCAAGAGTGGAATTGAAAACATAAACAAGAACCATAACGAGAAGAAGAGTTGTTAAAACGTTGGAAAGAGATTGTGGAGAGTTCGATTCTCTTTTCTTCTTGATAATGATCATGGATCAGTTTTCAAGGAAATTTGTCAAACTTCTTGAAGATGGTTTATCATCTATTTACTCAGATTATTCTTACAAATTATTGTGGATCCAAAAATCGAGAAGAAAGAAGAACCCTACCAAATTGAGAATTTTTGTCCAAAGATAGCATCTTCACTGGAAATTAATAAATTATTCTTATCATCATCAACAATGAAGAGATAGCAGAAGTTAACAATAATTACAAAACTTTAGGTCTTTTGAAAAATAGCTCAACAAATCTTTAGATTCGATTAACAGAAAAAGGAATACAGTAAGTTACACAATAAACAATGGTGTTAATATTAATGATAAATCAAAAGTGTCCATATGCTTTATTCGGATCCTGTAAGCAAAAGAAATAGCTCATCATCGGTAATTGATCCCATTTCCATTGCTCTTTCTAACGCACTTAATCCTCCACCATCTTTGATTGATTGTCGAGCACCTCTGTTCATAAAGTTATAAGAAGCAGGGACACAGATAATAAGATTGCATAAGAACACCACTATCAATGTCATTTAAAATAATATACACTTCTAGCTTGATCAAGCCACTCTAACAAATAATTTTCACATTGGTCCCCAGTATTTTTTAAAATTTGATTTGTTCATTAAGATTTGTGTCAAATTGTTCCGTCGTCAGCAAACGTTATAAAGTTCCACCATTGACATCAGAAAACCTTCCAGCTACATGTCAATTGCCTTTTGTTAAAAAAATGTTGTAAATCTATTTTTACGTTAGGATGAAAAGAATGGAATTAAAAGCTTATAATGTAACTTTGGGACCAGATGAAGAGTTCTTCCTCAATGTTTATGAGAAATTGCGAACTACATCTCTTACTTGAGTAATGCAGAGAAAAGTTAGAATGAGCAAATCAAGTGTTTACGCCTCTAGACTCCATTACTTCTTGCCAGTAAAAGATTGCTACATTGTTAAAGTAAAAGATTAAATTATCACAGCCCATTAGATTAAGTTTTTGTGGAGTGCTGATTTAACGTAGTATCATAGTAGGAGGTTCTATGTTCACACATTTGTAATGTCATTTTCTCCCAATTAATACCAATCACCAGTTGTTGGATTTTGTACTAATATCCAAACCGTGTAAAGGAGAGTTGGAAGTATTGATATAAGACTCTACCTTAACCTATTAGCTTAGGCTTTTGGATTGGGGATACTTGACACCTATATTTTCTAATAATCAACAAAAGGGTAGTTCTCTAAGTAGCAACAGCCACCCTCACCCAACAACAAAACACCACAAAAATAAACAGCTCCAACATAAAGAAAGGAAAAAAAAAAAAAAAAAAAGAAAGAGAACAGATTGTACCTTCTCAGTAGCAACTTAGCCAGCGTGTTGTTTTTCTGGGAGATGCATTGGTGTAGAGGCGTCCTTCCATGAGAGTCGCGTACATTTATATCAGCACCAAATTGCAATAACAATTCAAGCATCACTTGGTTGTCATTTTGACAAGCGAGATGCAATAATGAGCAACCTTGAAGACTGCTCCTTGACTCATTAGAATCCATATCTCTCCCGCACGATGATGGATTATGTGATTCTCGATTGCCTCCCGAGGGTTCCTCATCCAAATTCGGGCTTGAACTGACACTGACCGCATGATCATAAGTTTTGTTGACAATTGACACTGCCGAAACTGCAATGAGGCGGTAGACTTCTCGCAAGTCATTTGTTTGGACAGCTTCCCAGATACTTTTTGCATAAGAATTGTTGCCGGATGCTTCGGTATCCTTGACCAAAAGCAGTTTCTCTACATACTATTCAAGAAACAGAAGCTACAAATAATAAACTTATATGACAAAACTTGTGAAAAGGTACTGTGAGCTTCATATGAGAGAAATATGAAAATACAAACATATCCCAAGAGAAAGTCATCAATGCAGTGAAAACAAAAATATTTAAATGATCTTCTAGAATAGTGACCAATAACAATAATGTGTAGATATTATAATAATAATGTGGAAGGATACTACCTTACTCTCTGATTGTATTGAAAAACAGAAGTGCGATTACAAGATATATACAAGACAGCCCAGACAATTCTCGAGGCCTATCCGTCAACAAACACAGTACTAATATCCGTGCCCTTCCCAAACTAACTAATCATACCACACGTTCCACTAACGAATTTTCTGGAGGTCTTTTTCCTTGCTACCCCTCCTAGATTAGGTAATCACAATTGGGGCCAAAAATAATGCAGTGGGGTTGCTTGCAAGGAATTATGAATAATTAAATTAAAAATATATATGAAAAATGGGAAATGAATTACAGGCCTTATACACTATTTAGCAAATGTGGAAAATGCAGAGGAAAAGTGCATTCTACCTTAGCCTGAATGTATTTCTCCCTACGCTGTATGGCATCCTTGGGACTTGGTTTCGGAATCGAAGTGACTACAGCATGTTGTGTGTTATCACTGCAAAAAGTTCTTGATTTTAGAATTCAATAGAAGAGAAATGAAAAGTTAAAGATGGCATCCATGAGAAAAATAAAGTGATCAAAACATTTTTTGTTCCCACTTTCTGAAACCATCGCTAGGAGAAAGAATTGTCAACTCGAAACTTCGGGATTTCATTACAAACTATTTAGTGTCTTCTTTTAACCTAACATTTATTATTTTATTGATCAAAGTAAGTTGAACAAAAAGGGAATATATACGTACTTAAATCATTACATACAATATGCAAAAATATTTAACCAGAAGCTAAGCACAGCCGCATTGGCATGATATCTCTTAATAGAAAAGAGCAATACAGTTAGCAAATTAGTCTGTTGAGAGTTATTAGACAATACTTGTTATAAATAGAAGGGTCGGGCTTTGAGGCAGGCAGGCAATATTGTAGTGGTTTGATCTTGAGTGTGCCTAAAGAGAAGATGGTACAAGGACCTTGAACTAATTGAGAGTTTCTTGTTGTGTTCTATTACCTTTTTATCTTTCGAGATAATTATTGTCTTATTATGTAGCTCCTCAGTGACGTTAATTTTGCCCATTCCCGATTGGTTTTAGGGGAGGTAATATTCCTCAATCGTCACATGCTACAGCTTATTTCATTTGAACTGCAAGTTTTCAATATTCCATATAGCCAAAGAGAACATTTTACAACAAAGTGGTCCAATGCTTCAGCATGTAAACACTAAATAAGCCTAGAATTGCATTCTTTGAGACAACAGACTCAAGAACAGTGATTATACATGGATATCGACTACCAGCCATAATACAAAAAGAGGAAAACTTCAACACTCACTAAGTTTGTTGTCTTTTGTTAGTGTTACCGTTAGCTTCAGGTTTTGGACTGTATNTTTTTTTTTTTTTTTTTTTTTTTTTTTTTTTTTTTCAAGTTTTGGTACCTTCCATCGTAATTTTTCAATACAATCCATGACAAGTCCATTTCTTTTTTTTTTTTTTTTATTATTTAAGAAAACCAATAACTTTAATTGCTTTTCTGTAACATTAAACTACAAAAGTATTATTAAGGCGGGAAATAATTATCACACTAAAACAAAGTTTAGCATGCTCCAACCAAAATGAATTCTATCCATGGCCCACTACAAGTTGGAGGAATCATATGAAAATTGTATAGCGTAAGAAACGACTACCACATATACAATTAAAGTGATAAACTCTCTTCCACTACCTCGTTCCATCAATTTTTTGATAACCGGTTCCCTCCCACAAACTTGGGATTGGCCAAAAATGTCTGGCAACGATACTCTCTGCAGCAGAAGAGTAAAGTCCATAGAGGTGGAAATATGTATCCGGCATCGATACCAGCTCTGGAATATTCATATACTTGCTGCTGCCTACAGTTTTTAGTAAAATTATGCCAACAGCTGGCCGATCCTTTCCATTTCTTCGTCCTCATGTGGATTATATTCTTTACATGGTTCCATTCATTAACTACAACTAAATTGTATACAAACCTGTTTCCTCATCAGTACGCTGCCTAAAAAATGATGTAAATATCTACTACCTTGAGAATAAGAGATACTGTAGGAATATTTTGCTACACTATGTAAGATTGTACGAACAATAAAAATTTGAAATATATTTGAGCATCAAGTGACCAATACGATTCAAGGAAATATTACCTTCCAATATCAGCAAGAAGCAATCCCTCCCAAATAGAGTTACAATAAGCATTCCCCAAGTTCCTAAACAAGTCCAGTATTGAAGGCTCCCAAACTTTGACATCTAATATTATGGATCTCACCTGCATGAGCCAGAGTATAAGCCCATCAGTTTTTCTTTTCACAAGATAAGATTAATATTTTCCTCACAAACACATAAATTGCAATGGCTGACAATTCTTAAAAACGTTGACTATAGACCTCGTTGAAGGAAAAATATTACGTCTGGTTATATTTGTTACTTTGGGACAGTCCTTCAATTCTCTTATTTTGATATCATGTCACTAATTTAAACTAATCACCGATTTTTAAAACTAGAACATTTTTAGTTTTTTGAGAGCACTTTGTTAGATTAACCAATCTTGAGCTCTCAAATCACTTAATTTAAGTACTTGCAGTAAGATTCATTCTTATACTTCATAAGAGGCAAAGGAACCCCGACGTCTTTATTTATTTATATATATACGTTTTTTTAGCAGAAACTTCTTTTGAGAAAAGAGACCTGGACTTTTCTCATCTCATGACACCCTATTAACCCGTATAGAAAAATAAATAACAAACATTAACAGAAAAAATAAAAGTAGCTTCTCTGTACGTAGGAATAAATAAATAACAAGTATAATTTTGTCATTTGATAGTACAAGGGCATTAACATTCTCATTTCCTAATATTTTAACAATTGTTTCTGCTGAGCGTCCAATGTTCCTCTCCATATGTTTCTTGTAGATATTGGACACGACATTTATTTCATTATTTTCATAGTAGAACAATATCATTTTTGCCATATACATGTTCCGAACTTTGGAGTTCAAAGATAACATTACATTGAATGATTGGCCAATATTTTTCAAAGACTAGAGAAACATGTCCGAGGAAAACCCAACCCACTAGCACAAAAACCAAAATCCATAGAGTTAACAACTAACAAAATTGAACTTGATTTGAATACCTTTGAAATATGGACACCAAGATTACGGTGCACACCAGAGCATTCTATGCACAATAAAATGCCAAGGTTCAGAGATGCCCATTCAGGTTCTGGAGTGCCACACTCAGCACATATATCATTTCCAGGAATTTCTCTTAGTATCTTAGAAACAGAATCTCCTTGGCTGCCATCTTCTATTCTTTTTTGATGTTGTGTCTGAACATTATAATTATCAAAATGGTTTTTATCATTCTCCGGATGTTTTGCTTCCAGGAATGGCTGCAGAAGATTCAAATGGCTGTATAATAAGCATCCATGCTTTAATCCTTTGCACTCACACATGCATAAACAAAAGAGCTACTGGGAACAAACCTGTTGAAGAAAATAAGAATTGAAAAGAGATGTGATAGCCCCCATGATTTTATTGACCCAGTCCATCCTATCTGCCTCATTTTCAGCCTGGCCCAAAGAAAAAAAAAAGTATCAACAAAGTTTATGTTGAACAAAATGGTCTTATTTCCATTCATTAATTAAGAGATCCCAAAAGTTTAAACAATAAAATTTTTATTCCAATTGTAGTAGTCTATCCATGATAAGTGCCCTTCCACCTCCTATTCTTGTATTGTCCTTTGGCTCATTTCAAAATGTTGATAATAACCATTTATGGTATTGATCTTTATGGACATATCCTAGAAAATATTCTGGAATTATTGTCTTCTCCTCCCTTAGTTACCAGATTTCCCTCACTTACCTTGCATTTATTTTCCCATTATATTTTCCTTTTGTTGCGAACTTCTCCCTTTGAATTCTAGGGCTATACAATATGAATCAGTTCAATATTCAAAGAAATATTTTTCTATTGTAAAACAACACAATGTGATAGATCACAAAGTAGAACTCACATTTCATATCAATGCTCATTGCAGCATAAGAGATGGAAAATTCTGTCATTTTCAGACTAAGGACATAAAAAGGAAACAAAAACAGAAAAGACTATAAGAGGTTGCTAGCATATAGCAAGGTCGAACTAGAAAGTGCAGATCATGGATATATGCACTCAAAATTAGAGAACTCAACATTCAAGCCAAAATATTAGAAACATAAATAGCTGAGAAGAAAACAGAAAAACTAGGATGAATAAGCAATTTTGAGGCTTAAAAAGTACATCAGGATAGCTAAGTCAACCATTACCTGCAAAGTATAGGTCTTAGAAGGAGAAATTATTCTGAAGCAAAGTCGAAGATCTGAATCCTCTGCATCCATCTTTATTGTAGATGTATGCAGATTAACTTTAGAACAATGCAAAATTTCTTCATTGAGTGATGATGTCCTAGTGTGCCTTGAACGGAATCTGCCAAAGACACTGTTGTTGTGTTCATCTGAACGATTGAAACTATGAGATTGAGGGCCCTGAAGAGATATTAAACACACTAGATTTACCAAAATCCGGAGATCAGATCTCAAGGAAGCTTCTTATAATTATTTATATTTCTATCTCCATAATCATTGTCGAGAATACTACAAATATTACTCATACACAAAGGAAATGCTCGAGTAAAAGGTTTCCACCTAGAAAGAAAATAAATGACAATAAAAAGGTGATTTGAATGCGCATAGAATATGTAAGATATTATTTATATAATTCACATTAACCTTTCAAGCAAAAAGAATAGGATATAACAACTTCACACCAGCAGCCAAATTTGAGCTTCATATAAATTCCATTGAAAAACAATGTTCAAAATATTGACTTCCAGTAGAGAATCTCATCCATTTCATTTTTCCTTATTTCACAATAAATCAGAATTTCATCCCACGGACAAAATTTTTTTTGCATGAAAATTCAGTGGGACAAATTACATCTCATAGATATCCAATCGTACCAAAATATCATGAATAAAAAAATTCAAGCTAAAAATTGATTAATCATCAACAATCAGAGTAGTATCATAGGAAAAAAAAAATTATCCATATCAAATTGGATTCTTGGTTCCATAAATAATTTTGTTTTCAATTCTATTTTATTTTATTTTTTAGAACTTTTTTAAAAATCTTTTTTAACCATAACAAAATTTTCTTTGATAGGTGAAAAGGTCGACAAATGTTCAAGGAATAAAGATACAATATTTATATTTTTTTTATTAGAAAAAACTTTCTAGTTATTGAGCATTGAATTTTGATTTTTCTTCTTTTTCTATTACAAACGACCACCCTTTTACACAATACAATCATTTGAGTTACAAGCCCAACATGTAGAATCGAAAAGGATAAAAGGGTTCGGTTCAAATTCTTCTAGAAACTTAAACCACCAAAAATGGTGCTAACGCTTCCTTAACCTATAACCAAATAAAAACATTGACTGTAGATAGGACCCCATTAAACAAAAAACAAAAGCTTACTGATCCAATGTCAAGGAGATGCTTTTTAACAATTCCTCCCAGGACGTCTTTTAAGGCACTAAGTGCATTAAAGCACAATGGACCTTTGGGGCTTAAGCATGTAGCACAAAAAAGGGGCTTGTAAAGCGTTCATGTATATAGAAACACATATTCCACTAAAAATAATTCTTGAGATATTTATCTTAGTTGCTGCCTTGCTGGAAGTCAAGGTATTGAAAATGCTCTATTTAGAAAAAAAAAATGCTCAATACAGAAGATCCCTTGCAAGTCTACAAATTTAACAATTAAATATACCACATATTTGCTTGCCTTGTTTTTATAATAATAGAGAGCACCTTGACCGTCAAGTACAAAAAACATCCTTTTCCAATCTCCCCTTGAACCTGAAGATCGTTTCAAAAGATATCCTTGTTTTATTGTTTGAACCTACAGATACAAAGATTACAAAAAGAATAGTTAATTGACATCACTGGATACATGAAATCATTTTAAATTACTATGGTCTCATAAAAAAATAAGAAATAAATAAATAGAACTTCTTAACATAACGATCAAAGTTAACAAAAAAAAAAAATGCCAGTAGAAAACGCAGTTTATAGCGAAGCAGAAAGTCTCTTGACGCAATCCGAAGGTCCAAGATTTTATTTCTGATTTCAAAGTTGATCTCTTTACAAAGTCCTTAATCAGTATTTATAGGTCCTCGAGTTTACTTGGATAAGGAGAAACATCGAGCAGATGATATGCAGAAAGGTCTGGTACATTAAAAGTGGAAGAAATCTTAACTTATGGAGGGAGATCAATTTTTATGCATTGGTCCCACTTTGTTGCAAAATTGGATAGGGACCAATCTGTTTTGGCTGGAGTTTGCTAAATCATCCATGCGGTAATCAAGCTTTAAAGATATGTATCATCACTAAATCCCCTTCACGGAACTTTTGCTCTCTTCTGTATTTGTCTACAGAAGCCTTGTACTGGAGATTAGTTTGCTCTAAATGATCTTGAACTTCCTTCTGAAGAGCAGTATACCAATCAGCCATGTCCTCGGCTTCCGGGCAGAAATCAAGTGAAGTAGGTAAGGTTACAAGATCAGTGGTTAAACTGGAAGTTTTGTATAGACTACTTCCCTGCAATCTATTCATCATCTGATTCAATGCAAACTCTACCTGTAGTATTGCCAATTCTCACTGTTTAGGTCAACTTGCACTATGACACCGAAGAAGGTTTCCAATTGTCCTATTAGTAACCTAAATTTGTCCGTTTGTTGGTGGGTGTCCAGTAATACTAAAACAGAGGCTAGTATCAATTTTTTTCCATAAGGTTCGCCAAAAATGGCTTAATTTGACATCCTGATCAGATACAATGGACTAGGTATCCCATGGAGTCTTACGATCTCCTTAAGAAAATCAATTCCAACTTATCAGAAGTTTTTCAACAAGGCAAGAAATGTGTCATTTTACTGAATCGACCCACCATAACAACTATTGAATCGAAACCATGCTCGGTGAATGGTAATCCTAGAACAAAATCCATAAAGGTCTTTCCAAATAGATTTAGGGATAGGAAAAGGAATGTATAATCCAGTATTATCAGATTGGTCTTAACATGTTTGACAGATGTAGCAACATTGAACAAAATTATGAACATCCTTTCTCATTTGAGGCCAGAAATAATGTGTTGAAACATGATAAAAAGTCCTATTCTTTTCAAAATGTCCAGCTAGCCCCCCACTATGTAATTCCTTGATAATAAATTCACGTCAAGAAGGATGGGTATGCATAATACATCTGGAGAAGAACAAGCAGATTGGTTTGGTTGTCCAGTAGAATATGAATCTTGAAATATAATGTTGACATATTCAAATGGGTAAATTTCATATGAAGGGTGAGAAATTGATTTGGCTTCCTTCTCATTCTCATTCTCATTCTCATTCTCATTCTCATTCTCCTTCTCAGTTTCCTGTTTTGTTTGTACATCTTCTTGAAAGATTAAAGAATTATGCCCACTGACGTCTTGCACTTCAACTGCAAAGAACATCTAAGCCAAATAAAATGGAGAATCATCAACCGTGTCCATCAATTTTTCTCAACTTCATCTTCCTCATCAAAATAATTTTTAAATTTTAGAAAACACTCCTCTTCTTGGCTGAAAAAATCTCCTTAGCTGGAACAATTGGAATCAAGAACCAAGAAACCTTCATTTAAACATTCTTGGAGTTTATCTTGATGAAAAAGGCTCTTAACATTTTCTGTAAGGTGGGATTTACGTTCTTTGGATCACTTTTTCTTGTCTATCTCCACAATTTTGGTGTATATCTCCATGGTAGAAATCTTCTTTTCTTGAACATTCATAATCTTGAAAATTGATGTTCAAGAGGCCTCCCCACTGTATTTTGATGAATATTTCTCATATGATCTATGAGTCCTTGGCTTCAGGTGAATACTTCTCTGCATTGAACTTGTCGATTTGTCGAACATTAATCCGAATTGTGAATTAATTCCCCCAACACACCCTCAACATCCATCAACCCTTCTCTAATTTACTCCAACTGCAAGCGTCGGTCCTGATTTCCTTCAATTTTTGCCTCCATTGAGTGTGACCCACATTTGACGGAAATTTTTCTGGCCTTAAACTTTTTTCTTGTGTTGTGAAATTTTGTAAATGGCAACTTCTTGAACATTCTTGAATTTGTATCACGACTTTCTTCGGAATCACTAGAGTACTAAAATAAGAATTCCAATATAAAACTTGAGTATCGGTAGGGTTGCTATGTTGAAATTCATCTTCCAAATCAGTAGAATCAAATATATGGATGCTCCAAGTGAGTATAACAGCCGAAAGGACCTTAAGTTTTTGTAACTTCGCATACATTTACAGCTATTTAAAAGTAACTGAAAAGGAAAAAAAAAAAAAAAACGCTATTTACCTTCCCATTCACAATGGAGTTAGGAGTTGCTTCAACATTTCTGTAGGAGATAACACCACTACCACGAATGCCATCAAAAACGACAGAAGGGTCTAAACAATCGGAAGCTTGCAAATTGTCCAGCTGTGCCTGTGTCCTGAATTCCTGAATCCTTTTTGCAAGTTTGTCTTGTTCAATGTTGGCCAGCTCTTTAGATTGTTGTGCATATGTTAGAACCTTAAACAACGGAATGTAAAAATTACGAGGAAAAAAGTAATTCACTAGTGCAAGATTAGAATAAGGTTCACTATGTTATCAAAAAAAGAGGAGGAAACTTGTCCAAGCCGATAATGACAGACAGACTTCAACTCCAATAAAAGACGATACTTGATGCAGAAACATGCCAGATAACCAAATGAAATATCATAGCCCCAATATAGGGGCCGCTCTATCATCTCAAATGTCCCACCAGAGAGATTAAACTAGATGATTGCGTTACTAATGCCTTCATCTCTAGTTATATTGATCTGTGATAGGTTCTCCACACCAGAAATTTCAATGATTCGGAAATATAGAAGCATACCTGATGAATGAATGGTTCCATCTGGCCAAATAAATCATAGCCCTAACTCATGAATAAATAAACATGACTTAGTCCACATCATAATGGTAAAAACACTCAAATCATAAAATAGATTATTGTCAAATGATTAAAAGAGCATACTAGCTTAAAATATCTCAAATGAGCATCCATCAGTGCACTTATAGATTCTAAGAACTCATACTTCTTCTTTGCTTCAACGTTCATAAGAGCATTCACCTACCGCCCTCGAAACAGTAAAAACGTTAGTCAGTAAAAAGCCTGAAAGAGATCAGGACAGCTAAAAACGGTCTAATAGTTAACCTACTAGATTGAAGCGGCTTTTCTCGAATGCTGACTTTGAATTCAGGAGGTCCTGAAATAACACTGGGAGGTCATCAATAAAATACTTCACAAATATTATATAGAAGAAAATAGACCTTCTCCAAAAAACAATAAGAAACCATGACAAATTAACAGGGAAGATAAGAATGACAACACCCAAAAGTGATTGTACAGATTTTCAAAATCATTTCATTTTTTTCATAGTTGGACTTGACCAAGTCATTAACAACCTTGCTACTCTTATTACTTTTTTATTTTTTTAAGAGAAACATCCGTAGGAATGAGATGAACAGATATTCAAAGCCAAAGGAATTATAAAAAATTAAAAATTAAAAAAAATTAAAAAAAAAAATTAATCTTCCAATGAGCCATAGAGTAGCTACGTCATAATTGCTAAAGAAACTAGCATTTTATACCAAGTTAGAGCTAGAAAAGATAATCACTCAAAAAAAATATCAAAACTCTTGTTACTAGTAGTAGATTTTTTTTAATCCACTTTGGGTGAGTGAGAGGCCTCTTTCCTCCCCTTTTGTATGTTTCATTTATCAATTCTCAAGCTGAGTAATAGATATCATTCATTTTCAGCTTGGATACTAACTCATGAATTACACAAATATCTCCTAACTTAAGGCTAATCTTCCGACACCTTTCTATGGATTTAATACTTGGTTTACCTAGAACTCAACATGGTTTTGACTCGGTTTTAGTTGTCATGGATTAATTTAGCAAGATGGCTTATTTTATTGCTTGTAAAAAGACTCATGATGCCTTGAATATTGCTAACTTGTTTTTTTTTTCGTGAAAGTGTTAGACTCCATAGAATTCCTAAGACTGTTGTTTCGGATAGGAATGCTAAGTTCATGAGAAATTTTTGGCAAATTCTTTGGAAACAATTTGGAACCAACCTTCTTTTAGCACCACTAGTCATCCACAAACAGATATCACTAATAGAACTCTTAGAACTTCTTGCCTTGCTGAAGTGGTGATAAACCACGAAAATGGGACCTCTCTCGCCCAAGCCAAATTTCCTTTCAACCATACAGTGAACCGTTCCACAGAAAAGTCTCCATTTGAGATTGTATACACTTGTATCCCTCGCTTAACTTTTGGTCTTGCTAATTCACCCTCTTTAGTTGATCTTAGTGCTGAGGCTGAGTTCATGGCTGACCGAGTTGAATTACACCAAGAGGTTTGTCATCATCTTGAGGAGGCTAATGCTTCCTATAAGGCCCGAGAAGATGCTCAACAGCATGCTATGGATTTCAAAATTGGAGACCTGGTCATGGTGCATTTAAAGAAATCTCACTTACCCTCTAGAATTCACTCTAAATTAACCAACAAGAAGATTGGTCTTTTCCCTATTTTGTACAAAATCAACCCCAATGCCTACAGTTTAGAACTTCCATCCTCCATGCGTATTAGTAACATCTTCAATGTTTCAGATATCTTCCCTATTTTGCGGCAGATGAGTTCCTTTTAGCTATTAGGACTCAAAGGCGAGTTTAATTTTGGTGGGGTGGGTTTGATGTAGGCTTATGTTTCTTGACTCTCTTAGTTACTATGGGTTAATGTTGGGATGGGGTTATTACTAAATTCTTTTAATTCCGTGGATGCACATTACTAGAGCCTTCTTTTGAGATCTTTTAAGAGCTCTTTAGATGAAAAGGAACAAAAGAATTTGGTTGATAAGAAACATACTTTGGAGATCGTTTTTTATTATGTCATCTATAATGCTGGTATTAGTTGTCTTTTTTACTTAATTTCTATAGTTATGCTTCCCTCTAAACAAATTGGGAAAGATTTTTTAAACACCTAGAGCTACTCTCCCTTCTTTGGTAAATTTGCATATTAATGAAATTATTTCTTATTAAAAAAAATTAATAAATAAACATTACGCACTCCTGTGCAACTGCCTTGGTTGAATAGGTCGGTTCAATTTTACAAGAGTTAGTTACCAAAGATGATGGTTGAATTCGAATTTTCTTGTAACTCCCCAAAATAGAATGAGATCTTTCTCGTATCTTATTATTAATTAATTAATTAACCTTTTTACTTCAGAAAAAATAAATTGATTATCTAATTAAAATTAAATTAAAAAAGACCTTGTTTGTGTTGTTAAACTACATTCAGTTTCTCAAACAAAAGTACATCAAAACAATTGAAATTCCATTTAAGGGTACAATTTCGAAAGTTTGTGTATATCAATGGCCCAGGAAGTGAGAGAGACTATCCAAGAGAAACTATTTAAAATTTAATATCAATATAGCAAAGCATACCTCTTCAAATTCTGCAACGATGTCCCCTCGTGTGTTCTTTTTCAGTGACATAAACTTTTCGCGAGCCTAGCAATGAAGTATATTTCAAATGAAAATTAACAGAGTCGGAGAAAATTTACATTTATTTATTATATACGTAAATTTAAGGTTTAGGTTCCATCCATCGGTAAAATTTCCCCTACTAAAGGATTTCAGTTTACTGGAAAAACCACCAACTATACCAATTTTCAGAAACATGTATCATCTGGCAAGAAGACTTCAAGCCAAGGACAAACAAAAAAAGCAAGTATACACGTATAAACAACCAAACACAATTATTATTCTGAATGATATGCAACACCTGATCGTACTCGTGCATAGCTTTATTGAAGCGTTGGCGAGAGTCCTGCAAAGGCAGAAGCATATTTTAAAGAAAAACTCGGCAAGTTTACAATTGTGCCCACTGAGAATAGGCTTCTATTCAACAGCTTTATGAGAAATTATACAATCAACGAGTCTAGAGCATGGTTAAGCTCCTCAAATGGCAAAATTTTCATTTCTTTTTTGAACATGAAAAGAGACAAATGCTCAAAAGTTACAAACTTCACAAGGGAGTGAATAATGTGAAAATAGAAAGATTACAACGGAAAAATAAAAGCATGTCAAATGAGATGAATATTAGATAGAATGTCTAACAAAGAAGTTGGTGAGAGCACACAAAGAAGAGGCCTTCAAACGAGCCTAAACTAACCAATCTGACCAAAGAGGATTCTTGTGGTTGAAATTCTTTGATTCCTTTCAAACTATCGATGCATAAACTTCTAACCATATCAACAAGGATGATGAAGAAGACAAATTTCTCCTTAAATACCATATGGAAGCTAACCCCCATTATGAGATTATCCACCAGCAAGATAAAAAGGATAAGAGAAAGAAGATGTCATTTTATAATACCTCCAGCAATCAAATTTACCTCTAGGTCACACACTCATATCTCATAAAAAGATGGCTTAGATAATGACACAAGTTCTCATCTTTCTTATAGAACTTACCTTTACTCCTTGTAAATCCTCATTCAGGAACTGCATCAACCGATCCGATAATACATGTTCTACCTGCAAAAATATTTCTAAATAAATATGAAAGATAAAAGTCCATATGAGCGCTCATCTTCTATGCTAAGGTCTTGCGCTTAATGCACAAGCCAAAAAGTACTAAACCTTAAACTCTTATACCCCCAATACTATAAAAGTAAATAATTAAAAATAAGAACTTTCTAAACAGCCCATAAAAAGGATCTAGAAACAACCTGGGAACGCAGTAGTTCTTTGTAGGTAGCAAGTTCACGAAATGCAGTGATAAACTTGGATATAACTGGACCTGGAACAAATTAATCGTGCAAATAAAAAGTCATAATTTGCCTTTAATATACTTCCAGGTTTCTTATCAATAACAATAAAATTAAATAAATAAAGGCATACTCTAGCTCTTTCAAAACAAGTTCGAATCTTACATGCCTACTACCACTATAGAACCTCGCTGTCAAATTGGCTATTTAACTACCACATGTAAAACATCCCTCAGGACAAGAAAATTGAGTTGAGAAAATGAGAAAAAAAATTCTGAGCAAGAAAAAAATAACTTTTCTTCGATATAGCCTCAAAGGATACGAACTTCCAAGAGAATCAGAATAAAAACATTAACGAAAGCAATAAATATAAAATGAAATGGCAGGTTAGAAGGAAAATATAAATGCATTCCAATTAATATTGTAATTTAAAATCGGAAAGGGCTTAGAAAGAGAGCACAATGAAGCCTCAGACAAACTTATTCAAATTGATCTAAGGAAGATGCAATAAGATCATTAGTTTCTTTTTAACCATAATTCAAAGGAAAGAACTTTAACTGCAATAATCCACAAAACTTCGGACTATAGAGCCAAAAATGGCCCATTNAAAAAAAAAAAAAAAAAAAAAAAAAAAAAAAAAAAAAAAAAAAAAAAAAAAAAAAAAAAAAAAAAAAAAAAAAAAAAAAAAAAAGATAAGGAGAAGAGCATACTCATCCAAGAGACAACGTGAGCAAACCAAAGGCAAAATATAATGAGAAGGGAACTTCCGTTGTAAAACCCCTTAAACAATTCAAGCTTACATTGATCATAATCCACATAAGAATATTAACTCGCTTAAGACTTTTGGACTTCCATAAAGCAAAGTAGACCCCCTTATACATTGAGAAGATGATCCCAAATGCCAAGATAAGGTGACTGAGACAAGACTTGATGGTTCCAAGTGACCAACTTCTAGAATCATCCAAAGAGCCTACATGTACTGGACATAGACAACCCAAGAGCATCCATAAATCCTTGATTTCCTCTTCCTTTAACAATCTTCTACTAATAATATTCCAAAAAAGGGTTGTGGATGTCCAATATTCAAAAAACCGAACCATGTGAAGCAGAGAAATGCCAAACAATCGGGGAATCGAAGCTTCAAAGGATATTTGATAAACCATGGTTCTTGCTAGAAAAAATTCTACAAAGTTGCCTAATTTATAGTGAGCAAGAGAATTCGTTCGCACCCATACCTTTGAAACACTTACCCATGAACTTCGAAGACTCACTCTATTTTTTTTCCTTCCCCTATGCCAATTAAAAGCATTAAAACCATGAATAGTAGCAATAATCTTGGCCATGCAATGCATTTGACAAATCATGCAACGGATTAGATAAACCAACATATAGAAAATCATCATTTGGGCAAACAAATTGTTCCTCTTCAACCCTGACTTGCTTAAAGAAGGGAAAGGCACAAGAAAGTGCAAAGATCAACGAGCAAACTCTCAAACCAACGCGAATGATTTTGAGCAAGGGGGATTATCAACCTGTTCTTTGTATCCTCAACAAAAAATATGTATCATCTTCGAACCAAATACAAATTAACAAATTGTTAACACAACAACTTCTCACTTTCATAGCAAAAAGGAGTAATATGAATGACGTTAACTAAACCATGCAAAATAACTTAGCTGGATGAACAATTCCAAACTGGAAGAGAACTCTTATCTTGTAACCAAAATCCAAGAAGAAGTAGATGACTTAACTAAATAAGAATATTTATTTGGTAACCAAAACTCAAGAAGAAGAAGATGATTGACAGCTGAGACCAGAGGTTGAAGGCTGAGAATGGAGAAGAGGGGAGGAGGAGAAGAGAGGAGAGAGTATTTCTAGGGAAAGCCTTTCAACAGCTTCTTAATGTTATTAGGATATTTGTAGTTGCATAATGGTAATTAACTAGGGATCAGGCTTATAAATATAGAAAGTAATGCCAACGAGGAATAAGTCTATTATGAGACTTGGGAGAGAGGCAAACTATTTGAAAGGCTATTGTTATTGCAATTTATCTTTGATATTGCAAATTTGCAAGATAGTTCTAGAATAATTACTTGTTGCATCCATTTGGTGCTCTTTCAAAGTCATTAGTTGGGAGAATGTTAGTCTTTGGCTGGTCTCGAATGTTTTTTGGTCATGTGATTCTTCTTTGAAGGTTGGTTCACTTACTGTTTCAAGAATTTGGTCTAAGGATCCTTCTGGCTCGATTCATGGGTTTCCTCCTCCAAATTTTTGGATGGTCAAGAATTTCTGAGTCTTCCTTGTCTTGATTGAATAGAGTCTTCAAGATTGATAGCATTAGAAGTTCTTTTTGGTGTTCTCTTTCTAAGCCCTTTCTTACCTTGATAGTTCGTTACTGATTTGGAATGCATCTATATCTCCTATGTAATTTGTTTGCATACTTTTTTGTTTCTTTTCACTACCTTAGGGAGTTTGTATGTTTTGAGTATCAGCCTCTTTTCATTTTTTCAATGAAAAGATTTGTTTCCTGTTCCATAAATAAATTACAATCTGTTCATGTTTCGGCTAATTGGGAGTCATTTTTGTAACTCTTTGGCTTTGTGGGTTATCTCAACTCCCCTTTTGTATGATCTTTTCTCATTAATATATTCTTTTGTTTATTATCAAGTGTTAAGAGTTGTTTTCTTAATATAGGAATCCTAAAATATTATCATGGCTGATATAAAGGTTTACTTTTCACTTTCCTTGCCAACCCACGTTTATGTGACGACTTAAAATCAGGAGACAATTTATAAATATTGATAAGGACTTCTCTTAAAAGAGGAGTCACTTAGGCAACTTGCACCACCGCACTTTATAGACAATAACCTATGGCTTCTTCATTAGTTGAGGTAAAGATAATGAATAGTATAAAGAGATCTTACAACCTCCAATGGACACACTGACAGGATCATCCTGCCCACCACCAAATCCTTCCAAAGAATCTGCAAAAGAAATGTCTCCATTACAAGCTTCTCCAAGAGTTTCCCTACAAAAGTCGACATTTGCACAAACAATATAAATAAAAAAATACTTTTGAGAAAAATGATGATATGATATGGTGACAAGGTGAAAATATTATTAAAAAAAATTAACCTAGATAAAGGCAGGCACGTGTCTTGAATAAAGTAAACATTCGAGGGGATATTCCATGAGAGAGTGGATGCATCCCAATGGTCAAACCAAACCATTGTGACAAACTTTTCATTGATATATGAGAAGGCAGAAAAAGATCAAGAATAGAACCTCCCAAAGAGGGAGAAAAGTAAAAAACACCAAAAAGAACCAGCTACAACCAAAAAGAGGGGAAACCCCAAAAATATCACGAAAAAATAAAGTAGCAGCCACAAACCAGCCAACCAATCCAAAAAAATTACAAGGACCAAACTAAGCTGCCACCAAGCAACAAAAACAGCCACAAGTCGGAGGAAAAAAAAATTCCACAAACTAGAGCTCCTAAGCGCCTTGAAGGTATACAAGGCAAGTAACTTCAAAAGAACTCATGAGAACCTCCTCAAACAAAGAGCATCCCCCATTACGAGCCAGAACAACTGAGAAGATGCTAGCGCTCCTTCCCAACCATAAGTTCCAACAGAAGGCAAAGATAAAATTGCACCAAAGGATTGTCTTCTCCTTGAAGGGATGGCCTGAGGGGCATGTTAAGGGGGCTGAAGATCTCTCCAGGTCTTGTAAGAAACCATCCAAAAGCATCTTGAAAGAAAGCTCAAAAAGGGGAGGCAAAGGGACAGTTGCAAAGATGAATATGAGTTTATTGATCCTTCATACAAATGTGGCAGCAGCTTGGAGAAATATCAACCCATGGGACTTTCGGTTGTGCAATCATGAATAAGCTACCAAATATAGAATCTTAATATTTCGAGTGAGCATCCCTCCCATAATTGATTGTAACGAACAGAATTTTCCAAATTTCCAGCAGATGCAGGCTTCTTAGTTAATGAGCTTGGTGTAAAAAATTTATCCTTTTCTAAGCCCCATGTCCAGCCGTCCTCTTGATTCTTGAAATTGAAGGACAACAATAGATGGGATAAGGATGTCCATTCCTCAATTTCCACATCATTTAAGTTTCTTCTCATAAAAAGATTCAAAGATTGAGTATCCGAATTCCAAAATCAGCAATGAATGCCTCCTTTTTTAATGTGAGATGATAAAGAACAGGATACTTTGATTGAAAATTTTGCTTACCCAACCAAATATCCTTCCAGAACATAGTCTTATCTCTCTCTTTTGCACTCTAACTTCAATACGACTGAAAATCAGCTGCAGCAATTTTTCAATAGACTTCCAAGGGCCCATTGAGTAATATAAAGACTCCATACCCGGTCAACTATTGAAGTGAGTAGAACCATATTTTATTGCAGTAACTCATCTCTCTAAAGGGCTTCTTTTTCAATATAAAAGAACCAAATCCATTAAACCAAGGGAGACATTTTTCCTGTGCCATAATTCAACAAGATTTTCTAAGGTTAAGCTTTTCGTGTGGTAAGTCCTTTACGACATAGTTAATTATTTGTATAGTATCACGAGGAAGTTTTCTACAAGACCACAGTATTGTATCCTTTGTAGGAGGTCGAGAAAGGATCTTCATCACACTTTTGGAAACTACCAGTTTGCCTCTTCGGATTAGAATTGTTTTTTCTAGATATTTGGTGTTTATAGGATTCAATCCGAAGAGTATAGCTCCACAGTATAGGAGTTCCTTCTTCCCTCGGCCTTTCAAAATAAGGGTCCTTTTTGTGGCGTGCTGGAGCTTGTGTGATTATGTGGCACCTTTGGCTTGAGAGAAACAATAGAACTTTTAGGGAGTTTGAGAGACTGGGGGAGGACGTCTGGTCTCTAGTAAGGCTTAATATTTTACTTTGGAATAACTTTTTCAATTATTCTTTAGGTTTTATTTTGTTATATTGGATCCCTTTTTTGTTTTAGTTTGGCTCTTTAGTAAGACCTTTTGCATGCCCTTTGTATTCTTTCATTCCTTCTAAATTAAAGCATGGTCAACAATAAAAATAAAAATAAAATAAAAAGAAAGAAAGAAAAGGAAAACAAGACTTCCATCAAGCTCAGCATGTCTATCATATTGCACAACTTTCGCAGGCTCTTGGTTCTTCCCTCCAAAAGACCACTTTTGTACATTGAAATCATCACCTAATCACCAAAATCCTTTCTATCTCTGTAATCAGGTGGCTCTTTTGTAGTCATCTTGGCTTGATGGGAAACCCTCATCTCCACTTTTTGTAGCCTCTTTTTGATACAGAAAGTATTGTTTCTTATAATTTTTTTTAAAAAAAAAATCTCTATTATTGGGAGTGCCATAAATATTGGACCCCTCAATTCCTTCCTCATTACCAGTTTCATTTATTGGACCCCTCTAAACCTTCTACTTCAATGTACTCTGTTTCATTTTGAACTCTATACAAATTTCACCATTTCTCTATAAACTATTCAATTTGATCTCTTTCAATAAGAAAATGTCCGAATTCACATATGACAGAGAAGAAATAAAATGTCTACCCAGAAGTTAAGAAATTCAAGTTGTATGAAATTATTAATACAATAATGAATAAATCAAAGATTGGCATGATAATGAAGAAATTCACACATTTTTTAATCACAACTACCCAACTAATAAAAAATAATGAAGATGCTCATTCCTCCCGTCTCCATTTGGAACAGCCTTAACATGGATGATGGAAAAAATAAAAATGCAGCACTTACATAAACATCGTACATCCATTTTGTAGTCTTCTGCATCGTTCTTCCAACTCATCAGTTGTTCGTTGTAAAGAAAATATCTAAAAATAATTGGAAGATAAAACAAAAGGTAAGGAAAGTTATCTGATTGCCAAATGAGGTAAAATCTAAGTTTTACAAGAAGAGCTTCCAAAGGGGAACAAAGACAATTTACTGTAAGAATTTTGAGGAAACGCTAATACTAGTGCAGGGGCAAGAGATTGAGAACGTGCATAGTCAAGAGAAACTGGAACATCCTTATTCTTATTTCGATTCATGAAAACTAAATGTTCCCATCCAGAGCTGGAGAGTAGAAGTCATTCACAAAGCAATATAAGTTCTACAAGATTTAACATTAACAGCTGTCAACTGTGTCAACTTTCAAAATACGGCTTCCACTCAAAATGAGCCATGGAAGAAGATAGACAAGTTTATAAGCACCAATAACAAAAATATGAAGGACTACAAGTTTATAAGCACCAATAACAAAAATATGAAGGACTGCAAACAAGCGAAAGGAGAAGCATTCACGATTTNCTTTTTTTTTTTTTTTTTTTTTTTTTTTTTTGACTCCTCAAACTCCATAGTTCCACTTAAAAGCAATCATATTCGGCCTTCGGGTTTCGAGTTTAGCAGAACTAGTAGCTGACCAGATTTTTAACATTACAGCCCATTGGCAACTAAAAGGAGAAAACAGTGTATCGATAATCCTTATTCGATAAAAACAAGAAAAAGAAAATGCCAAGTCCGCAAAGGTACACGGACGCCAGACGAATACAAAAGCAAGGTCATGTACAAACAACAGAATCAAATCTTTCCAGAGTAGAAAGAAATTACTGCAGCTGCACATAGGACAGCAAACAAGCTCGCAAGCGAAACCAATTCGTCGCTAACCACAAATCCAGCAACCTACGGAATTTGACAGGAACATACAAACAAGAATCGAGCAGTTGGATCGATAAAAGGAAGGAACCTGTTTCAAGAACATAGGAGAGTCCTCGAGTTTGATAAACGTCCCCATTCCGACGGTGGGTTGCGTATGTGAGAGCGCAAAATCTGCCGGTATGTTTTTGCGTCTTGTTTAGCAGCTGAGAGTACGATGAGATTCAGCCATGGCGATAGGGAAGAAACGAGGCTTCCATTATTGTGCACGTGGAGGGCTCCTTGGTCATTATGGCCAACAAAACAAAGCCCCAGCTCACCCTTCCAAATGTCCTCCCTTTCCCATTATTTGTCAATTATTTTCACATTCACCAAAATGCCCCTCTACCTCACCCCACTGACGGCATCCCTTTTTCTTAATTTTAAAATTCACCGGTTCCGGACTTGTTTTTTCTTTTCAATACAACAATAATAATTATATCTTAATTATTTGAGAATTTTAATTATAAATAAAAATTAGTGTGACACTAGCAATAATAAAAGGCTAAGATAGTTGGATAAATTAACTATAAATATGTTGAACGACTTTGATAGTATAGGTGGTGGGCTAATTAATTATATATGTAAAGCCCAAATTGATGCGGTTGATGTTTCTAAAGTTGTTGGTACATCCATCTAAAACCTGACATGAAATGGTTGACATCCATCTAAAACGAGTTGTAGTTTATCACCTTCATCCAAGCTCACGAGTTGCTCAAGTTGGNTTTTTTTTTTTTTTTTTTTTTTTTTTTTTTTTTTTTTTTTTTTTTTTTTTTTTTTTTTTTTTTTTTTTTTTTTTTTTTTTGTCTTGCATCATTTCATCGAATTTAAAGTTGGGTCGTTTGTGACCATTATCGTCCATACAACGTCAATCTCTTACGAGTGAAAAGAAATTTTTTTTTTCTCCGTGGTGACTATGCTTCAGTTTGAATATGCTTGCAGGTTGGTATTACTTACATTGAGTGATGGTGATTCTAGGATGAAATACTCTGATCATCTTCCATTTGCTCAAAAAACGTTTTATGCCACATTTGAAAGGGTTTTACGTCCAACCCTGTGGCATGATATTTGCTAAACACGATAATCAAGTAATAGTAATGAATAGTAATGAAGAAATGGTTTGTTCTGCATGTCTTTCACAATCTGTTTGTTCTAGACTAAAATATACTATAAAAGTTCTTCCAACTATGAGAGGTTGAAAGATCCCAATAAAAAATTTACCAAAATTTGAAATAACCCAAACTTTGAAAAAACCAAAAGTTGTTCCAAATATACAAAAAATTGTTTAAAAAAAAACACAACCAATATTTTGCCTTATCAAAGGCCCAAATGTAGAGTTAAATTTCTAATCGACCCAACCCAACTTTACGCCCAAATCAGACCATTTGTTAATTTAGAGAACCAATATTTAACGTACAACAACCATTAACGAACTAGTCTTTTAAAAAACCTATTGTAACTTGATTTTGTAAGCAATAGAGTATTATCCTCCACAGTGAATAACCCACAACTAATTACTTAATTCGTTAGCTTGAACTAAGCAGGATGACATTTAACCATACATCCAATAAATTCAATTAAAAATCAACAATGTGGATTCCATCCAAAGGTCTTCTTAAACTTTATTCTTCAGCCTCAATGCTGTGTGACCTGAAAATTGTATTATTTGCAGGTGTCAGTTTGCTCGTTTAAATAAAAAAAACAACAGTGAAAAGTAGTATTACAACTTCATGAACAGCGTCCACGACCTCAATTAAATCCATGAGGGAAATTGGGGGAAGCAAACGAACATGTCTTCAAACAAATCCACCCCAATTAAGTTCCTACAAAGACCCAACAACAAACATCAAAATTTAGCTAACTCAAATACATAAAAGAACTAAATTCATACCAACTCCAAACCTTCTTTCCTTTCCTTCCCTCTCATATATGAAACAAAATGTAACTAGTGGCAAACAAGTGAAAGATGCATACCTCATATTCATCATCTTGATGATATCACTGATAACTGCAAGGATCAGCCACCTTGAAGTTCAATTATTCCGTATCAAGAAACATCTTGACATCCTGAAACATCACGGTGTCAGATATATCTGCTTTATCCAAGAAACATTGCTACCTTATCTTTCAGGCTGCTCTTCTTCTTCATTACTGAGACCACATCTCCAACATTTTCATTATACCTTTGATTTTGACTCTTTAAATCACAAGAAAATTGTACATCAGTTGTAAAAAATTTGGGTTGCTCATTCTCCACAGACTTCTTAAGCAAAGGACCCAAAAATAAATTCAGCATGTCCTTAGCAGGATCTCCCGTTGTCCTCACACCTATATCAATCTTTTCACCACCTGAAATTGCAGTTGAATCATGAGGAATTGAAGTACTAAGATCCACAGAACTCTGCTTCTTATCATTATTAGTATTAAAAGATCCTTCAGATTGATTCCTGGCGTGGCATGTTCTTGGATTTATGCTACTAGATTCACGTTCTCCATGTAATTCGTGTTTATGGGCCCTATCCTTATCAGCTTCAACATACTGCATGCAAATGAAAATAATTATATCTCTGAAAACAAGTTGTCAGTTTCAACAAACTGCATGCAAATGAAAATAATTATATCCCTGAAAACCAGTGGACAGTATATTAAAAGCATAAATAGTTGTACACCAAACATGTTTTCAAAATTTTGTTTTTGTTTTTTTGAAAGATAAGAAAGATAATTTAAAAAACATGCTTTGTTTTTGGAATTTGACTAAGAATTCAATTTCTTTTCATAAGAAAGATTAAACACAGTAGAGAAATGAAAATGAAGAGAAAACAAGCACACTTACAAAAAACCAAAACCAAATGATTATCAAATGAGATCTAAGCAACTACTTCCACCTCTAAGCTTCTTTGTTTTGTTAATTACCTTCAACCAATGAAGTTGTAAATTTAAGAAAAAAAAAAGAAAAAAAACTTTCAGCAAATGTTTTAAAAAACTACCAACGAGTAGTTTTTACAAACTTGTTTTTGCTTTTTGAATTTAACGGAGACTTCAATTGTTTTTTCAAGAAACATGAAAATCATAGTAAAGAAATTGTGGAGAAACCAACAGAAAATTCATAAACAAAAAACAAAAGACGAAATCATTATATCTCAAGTATCTGTCATCCTCTAATCATACAATCATACAATAACGTTAGGCATAGCATGACTTGATTACTACTTGGAATTGAAAGAAAATAAAGTTGTCTTCTTTTATATGCAAGAGAGGGTAAAGTGGCTAACCTCTTTGGCAATGACTATTAGATCTTCCACTGTCAGTTCCATATCATCATCACTTCTGGTGCCCAGGTTTTTTGGTATTTTTCTTTTTCCCAAAGCAGAGTCCACAAGCTTCCTTCTAAGTCTATTTGATTTCATAGCTGGGACTGCCTCAGGGTCATCAGCATCCTCAGCCTCATCAATTCGACTTGATTTTCGTTTTCTTCCCTTTCTTTTCTTAGAAACACATTCTGGGGTGCATAAATTTTCCACCAAAGTCTCTTTCTGTTGGTGTAACACAGATTTTTGAGGACGCTTAAATGAATTTGCTTCCTTGGCTAGGGAAGCTTGAGATTCAAGTTCTTCCTCAAGACTCTTCTTGTTGTTATCTACATCATTAGATCTCTGTATTTGGTCATCAGCACGAACTCCCAGCATCCACTGCGGTAAACGACGTCCAGTTCCTCCATCAGAAGCAACTCTCACCATCTCTTTCTCCCTGATATTATCTTGCGCCATGAATATAGACTGTTTGATGCATATATATATATATATATATATATATAACGTAACAGCATAAAATTTTCAAGAATTTGCAGCAGAAACAGACTTTCCCATTATTAAACAAAATCAAAACTCAAGGGAGAGGGAAAAAGAAGGGGCTAGGGGTTCATTAACCTTTTTCTATTCTCCTTTACCGCTGTTTCAACCTCTAAATTTGGAAGGATTTCAAATCAGTTCTAATTCAAAATCCTTGAATGTGTTTGGATGCAAGAAAAAAAATTGTAGTCAGCCGTGGTTTGGAACTCCCTATGCCAGTTCATGGGCATCCCTAGTTTCTTCTATATTCAAGAAGATTCAACGCCATTCAATCAAACTCAAACTCAATTAGTTTTTCGACCGATAACATTAATTTCAATCTTTTCAAATGCAGCATCTCGATTCCAACGAGTTTTTGATAGCCAACCAAACTAAAGGTGAGTTATTTTTTCCTCTTTATAAATTAACTCGGATAAGAATTATAGTTTGTTTTATTGATTCAATCGGTTTACGTTCTTAGTTTTACGTTTTCATTTGGACTAATTCAACATAGGTTGAAGATAAAATCAACGAAGAAAAAAAAAAAGTTATTGATGTTCTTCTTCGTCGGTGAAAGAATAAATCAACGTAACCGTAAGAAACAAATTAAAAAAGAAAACAGAAGATAAGACCTTGGGTTTTGAAAAATGAGTGGCGGCGATGCGGTTAAGGGTTGAACCGCTGTGTTTCTGAGAAGAAAAAAAACAGAGAACTTACTCTGTTTGCTCAGAGAGACAGGGGCAGCGGCGATTTGACAGAAGGTTGACACTGTAGCTTGCAGCGGAAGCTGCAGAAATGGCGTCGGGCAGGAACGAGGTGCGGAGGGACGGGAAGCAGCGGGTGGAAATGGGAGGGAGGAGGTGGCGGAACGCGGGTTAAAAGCAATTAAAAATAATAAATAAAAGGAAAACTATAGGGAAAATAAATAGAAAATAAGATGTTAAATTAAAAATTTGTCCTATAATTTAAATAAAAAGTTGGAAAAAGTTAAATTTATATAATTTTAAAAGGAATTTAAGAGGTGTTAATTAAAACATATATTCTATTTAGGTTATAACTTAACCCATATTTTTCTATTTTATATAAATCCGAAAAACATAAAAGTATCCATAATATTCGCATAGATATATAAACAAATAATGATGAGAGACGAAATAAAACTTCATTACATTCATAAAAAAAAAAAAAGAGTTCGAAGAGTAAAACATCAAATCAGCTACTTAACAATCTTTTCGAAGTCTTGATTGTACTTTTCTTCACTTTAGACGGCATTGATTCTTCCTCATTTGCATTATTTTGTTTCTAGTCTCTGTAGCTTGCTCGCCTCTCTCTCCTATTGCTCTTGAGAATCTTAACCGTTCACCTTCTTATTAGATTGGAAGTGGCATTAGCTCACTGATTAGAATGTATATTTTAAAAAGGTTTGATAGATACGTATGCGCGTGATTGTTCTTAATTGTTTGGATTGGATGTTTATGCATACTTGAAATTGATACTTCCATTTGTTATTGGAGTGATTTACAGCCGAAATCTGGAAAGCCCTACTTTGTACCCAGTTTTTTCCACATCATCTCTCACTTGCTTCCTGTACTCTCCAAAAGTGAAGTGTCTGTATGGTGAAGGCTGCCGGCAACTCCCTATTCCAGAATGGTTAGATGGGCAGAGGAAGTATGCTGTCGAATATCTCTCCCGCACCGAGTTAGTCACCACCCTATGCTTCACACTCTTGTACGTATCGTTGCTCCAAGCCTGCATTTCAAACTATATTTTTATACCCACTTTCTACTTGCTCTTCTACCAAACCATTATACTTCGAAAGAGTTTCAGTTTGTACCTGTAGAAGATCTCCAATGTTGACGACAAGGGCTTCCGGAATGGGTTTCACGGCCACCCATTGCGATCCTTTCATCAGCTCAAGCCCGCCGCCGGCATCTTGATGAAGTATGGTCAGATAATCGCTATCGGTGTGGGGCACCAGGCCGGTAACTTCGCCGGGAAACGGACAGATTGGGTAGTGATTCAATCGGAGGAAGCATGTGCTTTCATCGCACATATCTTCAAATACTTCCTTCCGGTGGCCCAAACTCTCCACTAAAACTCCTGCTAGAGATCTTGCGAGCTTCGACATGGCGGTTGCCAGTTCCTCCATCACTTCCCTGGCGTTCGAGGATGTAAGGTCAGTGAGCAATGCACTCTCTTCGTTTTTGTAATCTAGTACATTGGTTGATTGTGATATCGAAATGCATTACTTTTGCTGTCGAACTGTTTGTGAAAATGTCTAGAAGACCTAAAATCTTCAAGTGCATGAATATTTCAATGTTAAAGATACAAGTCTATAGTCCTTAGACGTTGGGTTTTGGATTTGTTTTATTATATTGTTAAATTTTGAATTATGCTTTTATTTAGTGATTGTCATTGAAACTATCAAGGAATGCTATCGTGACATGTTTTTATATGACTCTTAGCTGAGTTGGTGCGATATTATAGCAAACAACTGGACAGGCCAACAGCCTGTCATATTAAGCATTCTGATGTTAACAAAGAAAAACATAATCTCGAGTGAANTTTTTTTTTTTTTTGTTTTTTTTTTTTTTTTTTTTTTTTTTTTTTTTGTTAAGTTCAAAGGCTAAATAGACTGTGTTTTAAGCATATGAACTAAATAAATTTGACACAATGCTCAAGAGAAGTTTCTAGTTGGAAGAAGGGTGATAAAATCTATACCTTAAGTGGATGAAGTCGCCATAGCAGTCAGCTTCAGAGACCTTTGTGAGGGGAATGTGAAAAGCTTCAGACCAAGAGAACTGGTTTGGTTGGGTTGCAGTGGCTGCTCCCCATCTGTAAGAATTATCCAAAATCCCACTTGTAGATTTGTTCTCAAAGGGCACCGCAAACAACTTCATTTGTTCTTTGCTCATTCTGCTCAGCAGCTCTGAGCGTATCCCATGGTTAATCACTTGGAAAAATCCCCATTCTGCAGACGCTTCAAAAATCTCTCTACTGCAAGCCATCCTCTCTTTTTCTTTGCCACTTTCCAAACCTTTAAGATCGACAAGAGGGAGCTGACATTCCTCCAGGACAGAGCTAGTTGGTTGATAGCCATTGTGAAGTGGCTGTAAATGAGCTGTGGATTGCAAAAGCAACTCATATTGTTGGAAGAGTGGTGGATTGGAGTTCATCATTGTGGTATCTTCCCTAAACATATGGCTTCCTACAAAAGTTATTAAACTGAGAAGTGCTGTTTATATTCTCTGTTTTTGGAAAGAAAGAAAAAGTTGTTAAATTGTGGGGAGGAGGAAGAGCACAAGTGGAAGAAAACAAAGAGAAGAGAAGAGGACATTGTTAAGGGGCTACCATGTAGTGACAATTGTCGCGAAAATATTGTTTCTCTCTCCTTCCATGTTCTTCCATATTTATGAAGGCAAGGTCGTTCTCAATTTCTTTTAATATTATAGCGATGGGTGACCAAGCCTCTATAAAGTGGAAAACGATGCAAGGGAAACATCCAAAACTGCCTTCAACTTTTTGACTTTTGGGGGACAAGAAAAGTTTGCATGGGGGCCCTTCGGTTGTCGTCTAGCAAGTTTGTCCCCAATTGGCAGTAGGCCCATATGAAATAGAATGTTCTATTTTTCTCTGATTGTTTATTTAGTTTCTTTTAAGTAATTGTTTATGCTCTGCTGGTTCTTTCCTTTGTGCATAATTGGTGACTAGTTCCTCTAAAACCACGTTGTCCTTTTCTTCTGCACCCAACCTAACCAAACCTGCCATTTCTGGATTCTTCATTGGTTTTGTCAGTTTTTATGTTTTTTACCTCGCTGCTCTGTTTGGCAGATGGATGAAAGACGGGGTCGATAATTTACAGGCATGTCTCTAACTTTTAAAATCATGCCACTTTTTTATTGTCACTTTTATCAAATACTAAGAATGGTTAGAATTGTTTTATAAAGTCCATAAGCAACGCTAAGCTTAGCAATTTCAGAGAAGTTAATAGTTTATAATTTTGTCCTTTTCCCATATGCCTCAAATGCTCCCATGACCAACAAGCCACGTCATTTTCGCGGTCTAATATGATTAAAATATAATATTACAAAATTTATATTCGATACTTACTAGTCTTTTCCTCCTACACCTCTCTTGAACGCCAATTCACTATTTGGGTTGTTGTTTATCCTATCCTTTTTACCTTATTTTACTTAATTTCTTGCATGTAGTGTAAGTTGATTGTAGTGTTAATTGTCATTTGATTTTAAATGTTGATAGTTGAAATGTTCTATCCTTGAGTACACAATCTCATTCTAATTGTTTTAGTCCATACGAGGGATCCTAAATTGGACTCTCATTATCCCTTTCATATTAACCATACTATATTCCTATTTGGAGAGGTGATCTAGTGAATAAGATGTTTGCCTAATGGAATATCATTCTTAAGCTTATAAATAACTTTTGTAGTCTTGAAGATATGATATTACTCCCAACTATTATTTCCACATTGTAGCCAATTGCTATTGCAAGATATCTTAAATTTGTTCATACAAAAATTAAGATCCAATCGTAAAAAGTAATGAAGATATTTTATCAAACCGTAAGGACAAACCTCTAACTCTTAAAATCATAAGAACTAAATTCACGATTTAACTAAAATATACTTTTATTTTTTAATTTAAAAATTGAGTGTACAAACTTGCAAAGAACAAAAAATTGAGAAATAGTTACTATGGGAAAAATTGTCTTCTTTCTTGGTTAATAAATAGTATTTTGGTTTCTTACCATGTAGGGTTGCTGACTTTTTGTTGAATATCCACTTACGTTCCAGTCAATCAACTCCCTCAAAAACAGTATGAAGCAAATAATTCATAACGATTATTGATGGAAAACAAAACATCATCAATTGCACTTATGTGTGAAATGTATAAATATTTGATGAATATGAAGCAAATCATTGGAATTGGACTAATGACATTGAATCACCTAAACATGCTCTACACTCTCTTTCTGTTCGTCTGATGGATGAATTACTTATTTCCTATCAAATGAACAGCAAGACGAGGATGAACCAAGTGCATCAGCTCGCTCCTTCTCTGCTTCTTGTTTTGTTGAAACTAGCCCAAAGAAGAAACACTTTACCAATAAAATCTAACAACTTTACACTCTCTACCATCCAAGAAGAATAATAATAAAATATGCCTTGAAAATGAAAATCAAGAATAGCAACGACAACAACAATGATAATCAAAATGTAAACTTGTAAATTTGGAGGCCATTCAAATACCTAAATGTTCATCCCTGGGCAAACTCTGGACAATATCAGACCAGCTACCTGGTGAATGGTCACTACTGTTGGATGAGATTTGAGCCTCTGCTCTTGTATCTCTTATCATCTTTAGAACTTCTCTCATCATTGGTCGGTTTTGTGGCATCAGCGAAACACAAGCCATTGCAATGTTCAAAAGAGCTTGAAGTTTCTCTTCCGATGCCTCGTTCCCAGATGCAGGATCATCCCCAGACTCTGTCTCCTCTTCTCTAACGGAATTAACCCACTTGGGAATGTCAGAACCATGTTCTTGGACTAGATCTTGAAATGGCGTTTTTCCTGTTAGAAGCTCCAACAGAAGAACACCAAAGCTATAGATGTCAGCTTGTTGTGTGGTTGGCTTACGGATGTCACGGCATTCAGGAGCTCGGTAAAAGAGTGAAGTTGCACTAGATTCTTCAAGTGAATCGGGATCTCGGAATAAGTTAAGTCCGTAATCAGTAAGACATGACTCGAAATCAGATCCTAGTAGTACATTTGAGGATTTCAGGTTTCCATGGGTTAAGCCAGGGTTCTGGTGGATATACAACAAACCATTGGCCAAGTCTTCAGCTATTTTAAGGCAGGATGTCCAATGAAGAGGCTTTCCTCCGCCTGAAGTTCTCGATCCTGTTAATGGGAGTCAAACAAATTATTGGTGAAAGCAAGAGGAATTTACTAAGAATGCCCGGATAAGCATTATGTTGATGCCTTAATGGATTTAGAAATTCCAGAAAACAATCATAAAAGTATCACGAATGCTTTTAGAAGAAACAAAAATTTTCATTGATAAGTGAAAGATTACTAAAGTAAAACCCAAAATAATTCTAATCATGAATAGTAAACAAAATAACTAACAGCCTGAACTATCTAAAACTACCAACCTCAAACTAGATTATATAGAAAAGAACGAGGGAGTGTGGCTTTCTTATCAATCTCTGTCAAACAGTTAGTATCCATGATGATTTATTCTCAGTTTAGTATTCTCTAATGACTGGCGTCCCAGAAGGGTAGACATAAAATAAACATTATATCTCCTAAATTATTTGGGCATATTAATAGTGTACATTTTACATGTACATTACACAATGAAAGAAGATGCGAAGAATAAAATAATGATAAAAGGAGTTGGATAACCTTAAGCTCAACTAGCCTAGAAGTTCAGACAAATTTACCGGTCAGCAACTCGGCAAGCTCAGAGTTGGGATGAAAATCCCAGTGAAAAAAGACAAGAGAGAGAGAAAATGAAGGGAATAAAGTAAAGTGCTACGAACTATGAGTAGCATGAAAACAATTGCATATTTTAAGCACATAACTCTACGTGGACAGGAGATTAGTGGGGAGAGCTAGAGGAAACGCCAGCATAAGAAGCTGAGGTTTTGAAAGATGAGTTGTCAGGCAGAAGAAGGTTAATATTCTTCTCTTTCCCAAATCAACAACACTATTTAATCATATTCAGTTATTTGAAAAATGGGGACAGGAAAATAATGAACATTGTCGTTATTAAGCTGGATGGCAATCCTTCCAAAATATGGCAGATCTATGTAATGGGAAAACATAATGTGTAGTAGAATGCAGTAGAGTACTACGGTATCGTTATGATGCGCGGCCCACCACTGGACAATGATACAATAATGAATGGATGATCATCTCCACGATCATTCTCAGGGGCACAAAGATTAAGACCTTCCACCCATATTTAATCCTTTCTTCTCATTATCCTTTAACATCCATCCATCCAGCAATGTGTTCCAAGAAAAAGAAAATGAAAGGGGTGGATGACGAACAAAGCACGTCAACTAAATCAGGGCCCAACAAGGTAAAACCACTGGAGGACAGGTCAAAACCGGCAAAAGTTGAGAGGCAACGGGAAGTGTGGGAAAGCCACGTGATCCGTGTGTCTTAAGCTCAACTTTTGCCCCAAGTCTACCGCAAAACACGAGGTTAGCTTTACTAGAGCGTCCCCCACGCTTTTCTATGAATTCCCAGAGTATCCTGCCCTCTCCACTTGCCCTAATTTTACGCGAATTTAAAGTTTATATATCTACACTTTAGCATGAATTTTGTCCTAATTGTTATAACCTACGGAAGACCATTGTCTTTTTGTTCCTTTGCAATACCCATTTTCACTTTGCAATCGGTAAGAACCCAACTGGTGGCAGAAATTATTCAGTAAAATTTCAACAAAGAAATGATTAAAAAGTGTAATAGAGGGTGGCCGACACTTACCGTGGATGAGAGAGAAGAGACTGCCATTAGGGAAATAATCATATACGAGCAAGCGTTCTTCCTTAGCCTGGAAATAGGCCCTGAGAGGGACCAGGTTGGGGTGTCTGAGCCGCCCAAGAACCTCCATCTGCCGTCCGAACTCCTCTGCTCGAGGGTACCTTGCATCCTTCAGCCGTTTCACTGTAACAATATACCCAGATTCCATCACAGCCTTGTATGTGCTTCCCATGGTCCCTCTGCCCAAAGTCTCCGCCGAAGCTTTCAACAGATCTTCCAAGCTATAAGTCATTTTCTCATCCCCTGCTCCGCAGAACACTAGGCTTCCTAGTCCTTCACTTTCCCATGAAAATCCCCCTTGCTTTCCTCCATTATTACCTCCTCTGCCGCCGGCGGAGATTCCAGATGCTTCCTCCATCCTCATTCCCTCGTCGTCGATTCCTTTGTTTCTGACCTCGGATAGACTCTTTCTTTCCCTGCATTTGCAAATCATAAACAGTAGAAGAATGATCAATAGAAGTCCGACAAACCCACCAACGCTTCCTGCTATTATCTTGACCAATTTGGTGCGTCTTGAAGACGAGCTTGAGCCAGTGACTTGCGGATAAGAGCGACTCGATGATGGCGCAATGGCAACATTTCCACAGGGCTTCTGAATTTGTTCTCCGCAAAGTTCCAGGTTGCCGGAAAATGACGACACATTGAAGCGGACCAAGGTGGGGGTTACTGGGATGTCGCCGGAGAGTCGGTTGTTAGAGACATTGAAGAATCGAAGACTGGTTTGCTTGAAAGGAGGGATGGAGCCACTGAATTGGTTGTCCTGAAGGTGTAGAACATAGAGACGCCGGAGTTTCAGCAGCGAGTCTGGAATGGGGCCAGATATTTGGTTACCGGAAACGACGACGACCTTCAGGCGGTGAAGGTCGGAGATGGAGCTCGGAAACTCGCCGGAAAAGTTGTTGTCGCTTAGATAGAGGGATTTGAGATTAACGAGACCCGAAAGGTCAGGGATTTGACCAGAAAGTGAATTTCCTTTGAAACTAAGAACACGAAGCTGATCTAAACGATTCAAAATTTTGTCGTTAAGAACAGCAGAGAGATTTAGATGTTCCAAAACGAGCTTAGTTACCCGTCCATTTGTGCACTCTTTTACGCCTTGCCAGTTGCAGATGGAACTTCCTCGCCATGGCAGCGAGTTCCCAGGGTCGAGAGATGCTTTCAATGCTAACAGAGCTTCTGCATCTCCAGCTCGAACCAGAGGCAGTACACAAACCAACAAGACCAAGAAAAATGGAGAATACCTCAAAACCATAAGTTTCATCGCAGAAAACACCTTGAAAATCACGATCTCAACTGCGAAGTAGATCCTCCCGTATCACCAAGAACAGCAATCAAGCTAACAACCGATGCAAAAATGGATTAAACATCTTCAAAGCAAGCAATATTCCCCTCTGTTTCATCTGCTCGCTATTGGCGCCTTTACTCTCAGAAACCTTTTTCAAACTCCCATCATACTCACAGAGTCGAAGAAAAACCAAAATTGCGCTAGTTCGAGTCCTTTTCATAGTCTTAAGTATCTTTGACCAAAACAAGGAAAGATGACTCCACTTGGACCTCACTCGGATTGGAATTGCAAACAGTTTCACCTTCTGTAGACATGAAGTTCAGAACAAGATGCCCTCCAATGGGGACGCCCTCGGGAAATCACCGACTGGAGACGCTCATTCACCGGTAAAAACTCACGGACATCGTGTCAAATCCTTCACGTGAACCCCTCTCTGAACTCGCCAACGAGAAATTAAACGAGTCTCCTCTCCTCCCCATGGTTCGCTTCTAATTCTTTATTCAAAACGTGCGGACACAATTGAATCCCCCAAAACCAAACCTCAAAAAACACTGAAACAAAAGCCTAAACGAGTCCAAAATATCTGGAACCACTAAACAAAAAACCCACACCGATTCTCCAACTTGGACAGAAACAGGTGGTGTGGTAGAGGAATGAAATTGGGAGAAGGGAAGGAAGAGGAATTAGAGGAGTTATAATTGGAGATTGAAGAAGCGGGGGCATTGGCATGGATGTGTACTGCCTGCGTGACACTAATAATGCATGAAAGAGAGGGTCAGAAGAAGCGGGGGCATTGGCATGGATGTGTACTGCCTGCGTGACACTAATAATGCATGAAAGAGAGGGTCAGAAGAAGCGGGGGCATTGGCATGGATGTGTACTGCCTGCGTGACACTAATAATGCATGAAAGAGAGGGTCAGAAGAAGCGGGGGCATTGGCATGGATGTGTACTGCCTGCGTGACACTAATAATGCATGAAAGAGAGGGTCAGGAAATTGGTGGTGAATGAATTTAATTAAATTAGTATGTGGGGGGTGGGGGGTGGGACTGGGAGCTGGAAAACGGGGGCTCCACACTCTGACACGTCTTTTCATTTATTCATTTTTGTTTCTACTACCAATTTCGTCTAATATTTTTCAGATTTGGATATTACTTTTATCCCAATTCACAACCCTCACCAAAAATTAAACTAAACTTACATATTAATATTAATTAACTTATGATAATCTTTAAAAATGGGGAAATAAGTAAATAAAGAGAGACACAGAGATTGGTAAATGGGAAATGCTTTTGGTTGATCCGTGAAATCGTAAGAGCCACTCCCCTCTTCCATCACCAAATTTCTCGAGCAAAATGAAAAATAATAAATTAAAAGAGTAAAAAGTGCAAATTTTAAAATAGGGTCGGGGCCATTTATAAATTAATGAAAACTCAAAGATCGTGTGGTCAATAAAAGCAATGAAAAAATTATTTTATTTTATTTTATTTTATTTTATTTTATTCACCAACCCGTCATGAATGCTAAATGAACAGTGTACCACCAACTACTCCTTCACTCCATTTTTGCAACTTCAATAATTTAAATTACAAATTTTTCTACGTTAGAATTTGGTTTCGAATATTTTCAAATTTGATAAAACTTCATAAACAATAAACAATTTCAATGGCTTGTCTTCCTGAGTTGTCAACACAGACAGCACGTGATTTTACTTGTTAAAATGTATCAAATAATATATTTTCTTTTACTACTATAGTCAATTTAAAAAAATAAATGATCCATATTTGTTTTCAAAATGAAGCTAATATCCTAATGAAATATATATTATTTTTTAATAATGTAAATCCAAGAGGTAGGGAATGAAAAGAATTTACAAATGATTTATTATAAAGAGTTTTAGGGTAAAAATCCGAATTTAAAATAAGCAAATCTTATTCGCAATAAATGAAGATTTACTTAAAAAGCTTAAATCTTTGAACTTCATCAAAGGCAATCAAGTCCGGGAACTCTTAAATATAAAGTTACCAAAATACCCTTTTGAGTTGGAAGAATTTGAGAGTAGTCTTAACTGGTCCCTCTCTTCGATTACCAGTTTTTTTTCTTTACCAGTGAGAGAGACCATTTAAGACTCATGNTTTGTTTTCTTCGTTCTGCTTCGAGTTCTGTGTCTCAGTTTGTTTGGGCTTATATCCATCCCCACTCTTCACTTTCCAAACCCTAATCTTAATTCTCTCCTTTTTCATTATTCACAAGCACAGATTCTAAACAACCTTTCTCTCAAACCCCCTTTTGCAGATCTCATACAATTACGATCCATGGCGGCTAAATTCTTCTGTGCCTCGTTATTCAATTCCCAGAATCAAGCTTCTTAATTTATGGTTCAGGTAATTTCCTTGGATCGCTTGAATATGTAGGAAAGCCAATAGATTATAACTCACTTTGAATGTGTGTACTTTTAGTTTCTACATTACTCACTTTTGTTTATGATTAATGGGTAGTGGTGATTTTAAGCAATTCTTGTCACATTTGAGTTTCTGACCTCTAATTCAACATTTGGACTGTTTTTGTGTCTTTTTTTTTTTTTTTTTTTTTTTTTTTTTTTTTTTTTTTTTTTTTTTTTTTTTTTTTTTT
>NC_036638.1:213063-367353 GCF_002806865.2 Cucurbita pepo subsp. pepo
TTTTTTTTTTTTTTTTTTTTTTTTTTCTTTCTTTAAGGCATTCATTTTGTACTGTTTCATATTGGATCTCAAATTTGAGGATATTCTACTCTATATGCGGGTTTAGTGTTTTTTTCTCGTTAGGGATTCTCATGGCAATGCCGTCGGGAAATGTGGGTGTTTCCGATAAAGTTCCGTTTCAGAGCGGTGGCGGAGTTGCGGTGAGCGGTGGTGGAGGCAATGGCGGTGGTGAGATCCATCAGCACCGCCCCCGCCCCTGGTATCCTGATGAGCGTGATGGGCTTATCTCATGGTTCCGAGGCGAATTTGCTGCTTCGAATGCGATCATTGATGCCCTTTGCCATCATTTGCGTGCTGTGGGAGAGCCTGGGGAATATGATGTTGTTATTGGGTGTATACAGCAACGGCGGTGTAATTGGACGCCGGTGCTTCATATGCAGCAGTACTTTTCAGTGGCAGAAGTGATGGTTGCACTTCAGCAGGTCACCTCTAGAAGGCAGCAGAGGTTTGTTGATCCTATGAAAGTGGGGTCGAAGTTGTTTAGGAGACCTGGGCCAGCATTTAAGCAGCAGCATCAGCAGCATGGCCATCGCGTTGAAGCCACAGTCAAGGAAGAGATGGTCACTTGTGCAGAGTCTTGTAATGGTGGGAATTCTTCAAGTTTTGTAGGGTTTAGGAAGGTTGAGCAAGTAAGTAATACATGCGAGGAAAGTAATGCAACGGGGGAGGATGGAAAATTGAACGATAAAGATTCAGGGTCAGCTGAGGACATAAAAGGTAGCCTTTTGTTCCACTATCAACGTTTAATAGTGCATGAACTTTATTTTTTGGCTAAATTAGAAGTTATGTTCATGGACTATGTCTAATCAGACTGTGAACCTTAAAAGTTCAAGGCCTATTGGACACTTAAAAGTTAAAATTGAATAAAAAGAAAGTGCAAGGACCAAACTTTTTATTCAATTTTAAGGATTGACTTTGAGCGTAACTGAAATGTACATGATTCTTGTTATTTCTATCTCATTCCTAGAGGTTTGAATTACTTCAGCTATATATTATGTTGTTGAAAATAGGAGTACATCTTAATTTTGACAAGCTTGTTTGTTGGGTAGATACTCATGGGAAGGACCAAAGTAATAGCAAACCCAAGTGTGCAGAAAATTTAAAAGACAATGCAAGCAATAAAGAATCTCAAGTTGAACCTACTGATGATGGGTGTTCTTCAAGTCAAAGAGGTGAGTACTTGCTCCTTAAATCATATTTGTAGTTGATCTAGTTAGAAATTACAAACAATTGTATCATAAATCATAATTTATTTTAATTTTGCTGCTTTATCCCACTGGTAGTGGAATTATCAAAAATATATTTTTTACTAATGAAAGGGCATCATTATAATCTGTTATCAACCAACTCTTTCCCCAGATAAGGAGCTGCAGTCTGTTCAAAGCCGGAATGGAAAGCAGTATGCTGCCACAGCCCCAAGAACCTTTGTTGCCAATGAGATATTTGATGGAAAGACGGTATAACTGTTTAATTTTATCCTGAATTTGGTTCTTGGATTCTTTGTTGTGAGATTCTGTGTAGGAAAGAGTCTTTCACATTTAGCTTGACATGGTAGACCGATTCACTTCTTATTATTTCATTCTTCTTCTAATATAGCTTAATGTGATGGATGGATTGAAATTGTATGAAGAATTATTGGATGATATTGAGGTTTCAAAGCTGCTTTCATTGGTGAATGATTTGAGGGCTTCTGGAAAGAGAGGGCAACTCCAAGGCAAGTTCTTGTTCTTTCTAACTCAGCTTGACTATATTTATGTTACTTTAAGAAAATTGATTATCATCTTTTTCAAGGAAGTTATCAAAATAAATTTCAATTAATATGGATTTTGTGAAGGTTTATCCAATTTTGAACCAGATGACAATTATATTACATACAGCCTCGAGATAATGAATTGAAGAATGGGAACTATCACTTAAATGAATGGTACATAAGGATGTTGAAAATCTAATGAACTACTTTGATATCTTAGTACCCTACAATTATGCAAGTGAATGGTACTTAAGGATGGACAACTTCTTTATATTTCGTAGTTTTCTTAAACTGAATAATATTATATTTTTCTCTGCCACAAAATCAGGCCCGACATATATTGTCTCAAAAAGACCGATGAAGGGTCATGGGAGAGAGATGATCCAGCTAGGCTTTCCAATTGCAGATGCAGCTCATGATGACGACAATTCTTCAGGGCTCTCAAAAGGCATTTACCATTATCTTTGATTTGGATTGTAATTTTTGAAATTTAGTTGAGCTATATAGCCATGAAAATATATGTTGATGTTAGTTTCTGTTCGATGTAGTATTTTAAATCTCCATTTTTAGTGAATTTTACAGATAGAAGAATAGAATCCATCCCCTCATTGCTTCAAGATCTCATTGATTGCTTGGTTCGGGAGCAAGCGATGACAGTGAAACCAGATTCCTGCATCATTGACTTTTATAACGAGGTCACTAATCAAACGCATACTTGTTTTTTTTTTTTTTTTTGCAAGTTTTCGTTAGTGTATGTTCCAGACTAATATTCTTATTGGTTGATATCCTCAGGGTGATCATTCTCAGCCTCATGTCTGGCCACCATGGTTTGGGAGGCCTGTTGGTGTCCTCCTTTTGACTGAATGTGAAATGACCTTTGGTAGAGTAATTGGTTCAGACCATTCTGGCAATTATAGAGGGGCTAATACATTGTCTCTTGCACCGGGGTGGGTAATTATTTTATTCTTAATCTGCATATTTCTCCGAACCTTCTTTCATCCTCTGCCTCATATTTACATTTTTTCTGTTTACTTTTACTTTCTTATGTTGATCGTCCCCTCTTCCTGATATGTACTGTCTGTGTTTTATTGTAAAACACAGGAGCCTCCTTGTGGTGCAAGGAAAATCTGCAGATTTTGCTAAGCATGCAATTCCTGCTATGCGCAAGCAACGGATACTTGTTACCTTGACCAAATCACAACCAAAAAGAGCAGGACCAGCTGATGGGCAACGCACATCTTTGAATGTAGGTTCATATTCCAGTTGGGGCCCTCCATCTGCTAGATCACCCAATGCTCGTCCTTGCCCGGGACAGAAGCATTACCCTATGGGTCCATCGACAGGCGTTCTACCCGTGCCACCCATTCGTCCCCAATTGCCACCACCAAATGGCATCCCACCAATAATGGTGGCTCCTGTAGCACCACCACCACCTATGCCTTTCCCTCCTTCCGTGCCAATTCCAACTGGTCCACCTGCATGGCCTGCTGCTCATCCAAGGCATCCTCCGCCTCGTCTCCCTGTTCCTGGCACTGGAGTATTCCTTCCTCCAGGTTCTTCCAGTGCTCCATCTCCTCAACAGATGCCAAACTCCGCAGTGGAGACGAGTTCCCTTGCAGAAAAGGAAAATGGTCCGACGGAATCTGATCACAATGCAGGTGCTTCTCCAGGGGAAAAATCTGAAGCAAAACCTCAAAGACAAGAATGCAATGGAAGCATGGATGGAAGTGGGAGTTGTAAAAAGACGGAGGAAGAACAACCAAAGCAGCAGCAGGAGGAGGAGAAAAATGAGAATGTAGAGGCCCAAAATGCAGGAGGTGGAGAAGCTTGAAGACAGAGAAAAATGCATTACTTAAAAGAGAAAAAGAAAAGAGAGAAGAAAAGCAGGTCGGCTGCAGACTTGAATGAGTTACAAGCGAAATGTAGATAGCGGCAACATTCAAAGACTGATACTACCATCAAACTGCTACTACCATCAAGGAGAACAAGGGGAGTTCCATTTCAAAATCCTTTACTTCATTCCTTTTTTCTGTTGTCCAAAACAATTATTGGTTAGATGGGAAAACTCATTCCTAATGCCACTTTGGATATTATCTTCTTCTTCTTTAAGAGAGATTTTGAAAAGTCACTATATTTTATACTTTCCAAATGTAGAAACATAACTCTGGTATATCATGGATTAAGATTAACCACACTCTTTAACGTAATTTCTAATGGATGTCCTTTATCTCCTATGTTATATAATAAATATTATACAAATGCCTTAAATTTCAAAGATTTCCATGAAGTGGAAAGGATAACACCAGCATTAGCCTTGTGGTCATGCAGCTACCTACATATTGATTTTGTTTTGAGACATCAAAAGCTTGAGTGTTCATACAGATTTTAAAATAGTGTATTTTCAAACAAAAAATTAAAGCTCAATTTTAGGGAGTTCAGTAGTTTTTTGTTTTTATTTTTTGGGTTCATTGACTTGTCTTTCTAACTCATTTAATTTATGTTATTTAAAGTAAATTCAAAAAAAAAAAAAACATAAATCATTATTAAATTGAAAAAAAAAATTAATGTAAAGTCAACAACCACCTATAACATCAATGGAAAATCCTAATGGTGTTAACTATACATAATAAACAAACCGCATGAAAAACACATCTGATTCCTAAATAAAATCTATGCTCCTTCAACTGTCTCTATATATTTTTATACACAAAAAAGAACAGACCCATCTAAATCAAACAGCCGGAAATTATTGCCCAAAAAAAAAAAAAAAATGAAACAATGACAGCCTTCTCAAGCAGAAGTGAACTCAGCCTGGCTAGAGTGATGGTGTTTCCCACGGTGGTGCCGCCGCCCTTTTCCAAATGTTACAGGGTCGAACTTTCGAAGTCGCTCGGCTTCTTGAGGTACAATGACACATTCTGCAGGAGGGATCTTGTATCGAAGACGATCATAGCAATATGAGTATGTCATGTGCTTCCTCCTGAAACTCTCCATTTTTCTTGTTTTAGCAGTTGTGATGTCATTGGGGATGGTGGCTTCGGAGTTCTGTGTAAGGTCGTCGCACTTGGAGAAGTGCAGATCGATCGGATCGACTGTGCAACCATGCAATACAAATTTGGAGAACTGGGCGATATAGGGTGCATATTTGTAGTTTACCTTGTATTTGCCTCCATTGGTGGCCCAGCCTGAACCATCCCAAATTGTTGCATACAAAGTCATTGGCTTGGATGGAAAGTCACCACCCATTGAAGCTGTTCTTTTAACTTCTCTTATAGGAACTTCATCCACATAAAATCTACATATAACAAAACAGTGGAAGCATTCAGCAATATATCAATGATTCATTCTTTTTACGAAGTAGTTGAATTGAAAGTTAGAGGGACCAAAATAGAACATCTGAAAGCTTAGACACCATTTTAACAGAACACATGAAAGTTTAGGAACCAAAAGAAAGAACAAATTTTAGAACATCAAATCCTTTGGGCTATGCACATAAACCATAGACTTTCTGAATCAACTTTCCAAATGAACTTTTTCACACCTCCCATGGCTAATGGCACTGGAAAAACATCATTAAAAAAACAAAACAAAACATGGGAGATTCCAAACTCTGTGAGAAGAAAAAAAAAAACATATGAAATAGCTTACATAATGACAGAATCAGTCCAAAGAATGCTGTACTGATGAAAATCTTCAGCTGGATCAAACCAAAGGCCATATCTTTCTTCTCTGCCAACGTTGGTGCTTCCATTCCCGTAAATGTTGGTCTGAACCCTCCATTCTTTTCCTCTGATATTCCCTAAGAACTCGAAATCTATCTCATCGTGGTTGTTCTCAAACATATCGCCATTCGACATCTGTCATCCCACAGTTACTTATCCCAGTTACTAACATTTCCGCTACTTTTTAACAAAATTCTGAATAAATTACCCCAACAACTGAACAAATTCAACTCAACTTACAGGTTGAGTCCAACATCCAATTCGCAGCAATGGAAGTTAAAATTTTAACCTGAACAGCTAAGAGTATGTTTGGGATTTGCTATAATTCTTTCCAAAAACACTTGGAACATAAAAAGTGTTTGTTAGGTGCCCTATGGTTGTGTCTAAGAACTGAAGTGTTTGTTAGGTGACCCCTTAAAAGCAATGTATTTAATCACATTTAAAAACTCTGAAAGTGTTTGTTGGATGAGAACTTAAAACCATTATCAGAGGGTAGAAACTAGTAAGTTGTGTTTAGTAAGTTCTTTATCACAATCCTAACACATTAACAGCCCCACTAATACACACGGAAAACAGAGTAAAAGAATACAGAACAAAATCAAATGAAGAAAAACAGCCATATTGTCAAATCATGAGAAACTCATGGATTGAAACAGGTCAAGATTATTAAGAACTTAAACAGGGTACACTTGAACCCATTTCCATTTCCATTTCCAGAAAAAAAAAAAATTAAAACCCAGTGAATTCCAATTTCCATACTCACATAAAAAGCAACCACAACACCAGCAGAGTAATCCGCAGGCAATTTAATGGAAGCACTGAAGAACCCATGAAGATAAAGGTCCTGGGACACAAATCCCGCGCCTGAAACAAAATTAAAAATTAAAAAAAAAAAACGAGCAAAAAAGAGAGAAAATGAAAGGGAAGTAAGAAAGAGAGAAAGAGAGAACCTGTTCGTTCATCTAGATGCAGATGCACCGATTTCCCATCCTTGAGAACAAGGAGATTGTGATCGCCGAACAAGTGGGTGTAGGCTTCGTCGAAGAAGAGGATTGGAAGATTTGGAGGGGAAGAAGAAGAGGGAAGGAGGAGAAGAATGAAGGAAAGGGGAAAACAGAGGAAGGAGAAAGAAGAGAAAGCCATGGGGAGAAAAGAAGAAGAGAGAAAGAGGAGTGGAAAAAGATGGAAGAAAATGGGTAGAAAAAGGTTGAAGAAGAGGCGCTTTGTTGGCGTGTAATGTAAGTGGAAGGGAAGGGCAAGCACCGATGGAACCAAAATTGTCTTCCTTCAAAAGATGCTTCAAAATTCCTTTTTTTTTATTATTATTATTTTATATAATTTAAATATTTCATTTGAAATATAATATATTTTTGTGTGATTTCAGAAACATGAGATCTTACTATTATTTCTCAACAAAACAGTGGTTAGAATACATAATTTTTGGACAAACTATCATTTTTGAAAAAATAAAAAAATAAAAAAACTGGTATTGGGTGAGGAGTAATTCCAGTAATTGAATTAATTTCTTAAAAAGACATGATTAATAGTCCATGAATATATATTATATGGGAGTGTATGTTATAGGTGACTTTTTTTGCATATTTAAAACTAAATTTATTTCTCATTAATTCTGTCTTGGAATTTTGTAATACTTATGCCACCTATAATTTTTGTACCCAGATTATAAAAAATAAATTAATNCCCAAAAAAAAAAAAAAAATGAAACAATGACAGCCTTCTCAAGCAGAAGTGAACTCAGCCTGGCTAGAGTGATGGTGTTTCCCACGGTGGTGCCGCCGCCCTTTTCCAAATGTTACAGGGTCGAACTTTCGAAGTCGCTCGGCTTCTTGAGGTACAATGACACATTCTGCAGGAGGGATCTTGTATCGAAGACGATCATAGCAATATGAGTATGTCATGTGCTTCCTCCTGAAACTCTCCATTTTTCTTGTTTTAGCAGTTGTGATGTCATTGGGGATGGTGGCTTCGGAGTTCTGTGTAAGGTCGTCGCACTTGGAGAAGTGCAGATCGATCGGATCGACTGTGCAACCATGCAATACAAATTTGGAGAACTGGGCGATATAGGGTGCATATTTGTAGTTTACCTTGTATTTGCCTCCATTGGTGGCCCAGCCTGAACCATCCCAAATTGTTGCATACAAAGTCATTGGCTTGGATGGAAAGTCACCACCCATTGAAGCTGTTCTTTTAACTTCTCTTATAGGAACTTCATCCACATAAAATCTACATATAACAAAACAGTGGAAGCATTCAGCAATATATCAATGATTCATTCTTTTTACGAAGTAGTTGAATTGAAAGTTAGAGGGACCAAAATAGAACATCTGAAAGCTTAGACACCATTTTAACAGAACACATGAAAGTTTAGGAACCAAAAGAAAGAACAAATTTTAGAACATCAAATCCTTTGGGCTATGCACATAAACCATAGACTTTCTGAATCAACTTTCCAAATGAACTTTTTCACACCTCCCATGGCTAATGGCACTGGAAAAACATCATTAAAAAAACAAAACAAAACATGGGAGATTCCAAACTCTGTGAGAAGAAAAAAAAAAACATATGAAATAGCTTACATAATGACAGAATCAGTCCAAAGAATGCTGTACTGATGAAAATCTTCAGCTGGATCAAACCAAAGGCCATATCTTTCTTCTCTGCCAACGTTGGTGCTTCCATTCCCGTAAATGTTGGTCTGAACCCTCCATTCTTTTCCTCTGATATTCCCTAAGAACTCGAAATCTATCTCATCGTGGTTGTTCTCAAACATATCGCCATTCGACATCTGTCATCCCACAGTTACTTATCCCAGTTACTAACATTTCCGCTACTTTTTAACAAAATTCTGAATAAATTACCCCAACAACTGAACAAATTCAACTCAACTTACAGGTTGAGTCCAACATCCAATTCGCAGCAATGGAAGTTAAAATTTTAACCTGAACAGCTAAGAGTATGTTTGGGATTTGCTATAATTCTTTCCAAAAACACTTGGAACATAAAAAGTGTTTGTTAGGTGCCCTATGGTTGTGTCTAAGAACTGAAGTGTTTGTTAGGTGACCCCTTAAAAGCAATGTATTTAATCACATTTAAAAACTCTGAAAGTGTTTGTTGGATGAGAACTTAAAACCATTATCAGAGGGTAGAAACTAGTAAGTTGTGTTTAGTAAGTTCTTTATCACAATCCTAACACATTAACAGCCCCACTAATACACACGGAAAACAGAGTAAAAGAATACAGAACAAAATCAAATGAAGAAAAACAGCCATATTGTCAAATCATGAGAAACTCATGGATTGAAACAGGTCAAGATTATTAAGAACTTAAACAGGGTACANGCACTGGAAAAACATCATTAAAAAAACAAAACAAAACATGGGAGATTCCAAACTCTGTGAGAAGAAAAAAAAAAACATATGAAATAGCTTACATAATGACAGAATCAGTCCAAAGAATGCTGTACTGATGAAAATCTTCAGCTGGATCAAACCAAAGGCCATATCTTTCTTCTCTGCCAACGTTGGTGCTTCCATTCCCGTAAATGTTGGTCTGAACCCTCCATTCTTTTCCTCTGATATTCCCTAAGAACTCGAAATCTATCTCATCGTGGTTGTTCTCAAACATATCGCCATTCGACATCTGTCATCCCACAGTTACTTATCCCAGTTACTAACATTTCCGCTACTTTTTAACAAAATTCTGAATAAATTACCCCAACAACTGAACAAATTCAACTCAACTTACAGGTTGAGTCCAACATCCAATTCGCAGCAATGGAAGTTAAAATTTTAACCTGAACAGCTAAGAGTATGTTTGGGATTTGCTATAATTCTTTCCAAAAACACTTGGAACATAAAAAGTGTTTGTTAGGTGCCCTATGGTTGTGTCTAAGAACTGAAGTGTTTGTTAGGTGACCCCTTAAAAGCAATGTATTTAATCACATTTAAAAACTCTGAAAGTGTTTGTTGGATGAGAACTTAAAACCATTATCAGAGGGTAGAAACTAGTAAGTTGTGTTTAGTAAGTTCTTTATCACAATCCTAACACATTAACAGCCCCACTAATACACACGGAAAACAGAGTAAAAGAATACAGAACAAAATCAAATGAAGAAAAACAGCCATATTGTCAAATCATGAGAAACTCATGGATTGAAACAGGTCAAGATTATTAAGAACTTAAACAGGGTACACTTGAACCCATTTCCATTTCCATTTCCAGAAAAAAAAAAAATTAAAACCCAGTGAATTCCAATTTCCATACTCACATAAAAAGCAACCACAACACCAGCAGAGTAATCCGCAGGCAATTTAATGGAAGCACTGAAGAACCCATGAAGATAAAGGTCCTGGGACACAAATCCCGCGCCTGAAACAAAATTAAAAATTAAAAAAAAAAAACGAGCAAAAAAGAGAGAAAATGAAAGGGAAGTAAGAAAGAGAGAAAGAGAGAACCTGTTCGTTCATCTAGATGCAGATGCACCGATTTCCCATCCTTGAGAACAAGGAGATTGTGATCGCCGAACAAGTGGGTGTAGGCTTCGTCGAAGAAGAGGATTGGAAGATTTGGAGGGGAAGAAGAAGAGGGAAGGAGGAGAAGAATGAAGGAAAGGGGAAAACAGAGGAAGGAGAAAGAAGAGAAAGCCATGGGGAGAAAAGAAGAAGAGAGAAAGAGGAGTGGAAAAAGATGGAAGAAAATGGGTAGAAAAAGGTTGAAGAAGAGGCGCTTTGTTGGCGTGTAATGTAAGTGGAAGGGAAGGGCAAGCACCGATGGAACCAAAATTGTCTTCCTTCAAAAGATGCTTCAAAATTCCTTTTTTTTTATTATTATTATTTTATATAATTTAAATATTTCATTTGAAATATAATATATTTTTGTGTGATTTCAGAAACATGAGATCTTACTATTATTTCTCAACAAAACAGTGGTTAGAATACATAATTTTTGGACAAACTATCATTTTTGAAAAAATAAAAAAATAAAAAAACTGGTATTGGGTGAGGAGTAATTCCAGTAATTGAATTAATTTCTTAAAAAGACATGATTAATAGTCCATGAATATATATTATATGGGAGTGTATGTTATAGGTGACTTTTTTTGCATATTTAAAACTAAATTTATTTCTCATTAATTCTGTCTTGGAATTTTGTAATACTTATGCCACCTATAATTTTTGTACCCAGATTATAAAAAATAAATTAATAAATCGTAACAAAACACACAGAAAAAAGTGGTGGAAAGAAATGAATTCAAAGTGTATCGTGTATTGTAGGTGTGTTGTTTTTGTACCCATTCACTAAATTTCATGAATAACTAAGAAAAAAGAAACATAAATAGAATGAGTGGATGTGTTGTTTTTTCAATTGTTTGAAGATGTAAAACGAAAATGAAGGAAATGTAGGATTTGCAACGTGTCAATTTTGGTTACTTACTGGCACAACGCCGCAGGTGGCAGTCGGTGATTACGATGATGAACGTTGAACCTCTCCCCCACCACATTTTTTGTTTTTTTCCTTCTTTCTCTTTATTTATTTTTTAATAAATAAACACTATAAATAAAAGAACAACAAGAAGTAGCCGTTAGAGACATCTGGCGTCTCCTGTGTCCTGTGTCCTGTGTCCTGTGTCCAGTAACGGAGTGGGTCCCACATAGACGGCACTACAAATTTCACAAATTCCTCTCTCTTCCCCTTTTAATTATTAATTTATTCATTCATCATCTTAAAATACTGGGTTTTCTTTTTTTTCCTTTTCGTTCTATTTTTAATCCTCCTGTATTTCTTAATTTTAAAAACATGTCTTCTTCCCAATTTTTTTTCTTCATTATTATAAAAACTGCCAGTCCAGTAACTGATCTGAAAATTTATTCATTTATTTAAAAGTTCAGAATTCAAAAAATACACAAAATACACAAATACAATTTATATTTATTTGTTTATTTTGAGAATATGTATATTCGATCTAAATAAATTATCACTCACACAATGCCACCAAACACAACACACAATATTGGTGGAAACAAAGTAGGGCTCCACATCTCCTTGTCTCTTGTATATCCGCAGTTCCATGAATTTAATACAAATTTTGCATCTACCTTTAATATAATATATTTATAGTAAATATTGTTTTTTTTTTTTAAAAAAAAAAAATTGATGTAATTTTTGTTTGTTTGTTTTTAAGAATTTGTTTTTATTTTATAATTTCACTATGAATTCAAATATTTTCTAAACATAAAGAAAAAAACAATATAAAGAAATGGTAATAAAACACACCACTTTCGAAAATAAAAAAACAAAAACCAATACTAACCTTTCAAGTTTGTATTTAATGAATGGTTGACCTAATTAGTATCATCTAAAATTTATGGATGTATTGTAAAAATTTTATAAATTTTGTATTTAATAGATCTACAAAAAAAAATTTTAAAATATATTTGAATATTAAAAAAAAAAAAATAGGGATACAATGTATTACGTGAAAAGGCCTTTTAGTAAACAAACAAAAAGCCCATGATAGAGAGTTACATAAATAGAGGCCCACGAGGATTTAAACAAAGTAGACGACATGTCGTTTTGAACAGGATAGCAGTTCGTCAATGTTATCAAACTCTTAAAGACAAAAATAAATGTTTCAAATACAAACATTTACCTTATGAAGCATTTTTGTATATAAGATGATTAAAAGTTCTTCTTTCACGCGGAGAGCTGCCGGCCTTAGGCGGTGGGTTTTGCTTTGGCTTTGGCTTTGGTTGTCGTTGATTGTGATAAACAAAGTTGAATCGGAGACATCAACATAGTATATATCCATACGTATATATATATATGCCTCCCAATCCAATTCTTCTCAACCTCTCATTAATCTATACAGCTTTTTTAGGCTATTTCAATGGCGTTCAAACGAAACTTCAACATAATGGCGAGGCCAGTCACTTTGTTGGGTCATTTGGTGGCCATATCTATCGCAGTCCTGATTCTTGTATGGATCCTCCATTTCAGAGAAAGGGTTGCTTTCAAATCAGATAACAAGCTCAAGATTCTAAATGTACTTCCTTTCTTCTATAATTTTAATTAGCGGTTTCACAAGCAAAGGTTTGATGAATTTTTCATTCTTCTTGTTCTTCAGCTGCATGTGCTTTTAATGGTGATTGGGCTCATCCTATTTGGAGGGCAAGGTAAGGCAAATTACTAATGATTTGAAGTCATGAATAAATCTTAATAGTATTTATGGTTGGGATATGGCGCAGCTATAATGGCATACAAGTCAATACCAGCAAAAAAATACTGGAGAAAAGTGGTGCATTTGGGGTTGCATGCAATTGCATTAGCTGCTGCAATTTTTGGGATTTGTATGAGTTTCAAGTTTCACCATGACATCCAGTTGACGAATCTTGTTTCTTTGCACTCTTGGTTTGGTTTGATCACCGTTTGTTTGTATGGTCTACAGGTTCGTTGTCCCAGCCATCTCCCTCTTTCCAGACTTTGATATCTTTCTTTGCTAATTATTATGATGTTGATACGCAGTGGTTAGTGGGCTTCTTTGCGTACTTCTTCCCCGGAGCAGAATCAAGGAGGAGAGCCAGCTTAATGCCATGGCACGTTTACTTTGGACTATTCGTCTTTTTAATGGCAACCTGCACTGCTGAATTAGGGCTGCTTCAAAGCTTGGACACTTGGTTTTTGTTAGGGCACACCCAAGAAAACCTTATCATCAACTTCACAGGTCTACTCATTTTTCTCTACGCGGCCACAGTTGTTCTCACAGTTATTCTTCCACCCCTTTATTAGTAGAGTAGTCCCTCCTTTTTGTTGCTCAATCGCTTTTCAAATTCATATTCTTACATCTTTATATTAAATGGTGTAGGGTTGCTTCAGATAATAAACTTTTTTATTACTCCGTTGTGTCCCATTGTGACTCTTTTGATACCCCTACCTACTCAGAGGTTACTCATTGGTTAAATCAAAACTAATCCGCAACTGATCCATCCTGAAAAAAGCTTTCAATTCCATCAGCCTAATGAATGGAGAAACGATTGCAAAACCATAGACAGACAACTCAAAAAATGGGGGAAAACTTATATATAAATTGGTGTTCAATCAAATTTTGCCATCTCCTTCCATAATCGAATCCAATCTTTAAAAAAGATAATAATATCGTTCTTATATTCAATTGTATAGAACCTTTAACCTTGATGCTTGAAATACCGATTCAATCAGCAACAAAGCTGCTTGATTACAATTTGAGCATTCTACGGCAAGGTTCTAAAAAACGATCATCGCACAAAATCAATCACTCACAAACTACACTCTAAACGTACAACTACATTCTAACACCCAATCCAGATTCAGAATTAATTTCACAACGTACAGAGAACATGAGATACAAAATGTAATGGCGTATGGAGGCGGATGAGTGTAGAAGATCGGAACGAGAACACACTCAGAAAAGAAAGCTCTTAAGAGCTACAAATCTGAAGCGATTCCATTCCAAAGCACTTCAACCGTACTATGATACCATTTGGAAATTGCTGTTGAGGGCTAGAGAAGCAGGGCAACCTGCAGAGAACCTACAGGTTATTCAGAGCCACCGATGTTAATGCTCTCCCCTTTAAATGCCTCAGCCCTCTATCGATTTCTCGATTATTCAGAATGGATTGAATGAAATTAAGAAAGCCTAAACCCTAATGCGAAATGAAGAAGAGGGAAATTTCTAGATTTTACCTGGATGTGCTCGAGGTATAGGAGGAAGTCTTAGGAGGCGGAACCCTAAATGACCTGATGCCCCTATTTATAGCCAAGGGCGAGGCTGTGGGGTTGCCTTTTTAAAAAAGAAAATTATTTAATATAATTTATAAAAATACACCCAAAATAAATCAAATGTTTTAATTATACCCTTAATTTTTTTTTTTTTTTTAAAAAAAATCAAAACTGCCTCTACCGTCAGTTTTGTCCAACATTATTTCAAAATTTTTAAATGTTTACAACACTTTTGATCTTTAAAAAAAAAAAAAAATCTAATTTTTGTTGGTATATATTGATATCGAAAAAATATTATTTATTTTCAGATTTTTTTAAAAAAATTATTATTAATAAACAAAAAAATTTCATTTACATCCTCTCTTACATATCTATGACCTAACAAAATTTTATTTCTCAATCTCTAAAACATATCAATTTTGAACATTTGCAAGTCAAATAATAATTGATTTTCCATTTAAATTGTTTTTGCTTAGATTTCAATTTTTCTTTTCCCTATATAAATTCTACAAGTAAGACGAACTTCATACAACCACCGGTCAAAGTAGACAATATTTGTTAGTAGTGAGTTTGAGCTGTTATAAATAGTATTAGAGTCAATCATCGGACGATGCAAGACATTGGTTGGAATAGAGTTAGACTCTCTCCGTAGTACATACATTTTAAAACGTTGAAGAGAAGTATGAGAGGGAAAAAAAATATTTGCTAGCGGTGGAGTTGAGCTGTTAAAAATAGTATCATAATTAGACGCGGGACGGGGTGTCAGTGATAATGTTAAGCCCCCAAAGGAGGTGAATTGTTAGATCCCATATCGGTTGTAGAGGAAAATAAAGCATTACTCGTAGAAGTGTATGAATTTATTATTATTTTTTTTTTAATAGAAGACTTATTTTAAAATCGCCAAGGAAAGCCCTTCAATAGAAAGTTCAAATAATGTCAGAAGTTAAAATAATTCNAAAAAAAAAAAAAAAAAAAAAAAAAAAAAAAAAAAAAAAAAAAAAAAAAAAAAAACCAGAAATATATATAAAATCTAGAAAAAGAGAGAATCTAGAAATTAAATGTTAAATTATTGATGACGATTCACACAATAAATACTATATTTTAATGCTATTTAATGCCATAGGGAAGGGCAAAAATAAAAAAAAAATAAAATAAATAAAATAAAACACAAGAAATGTGTCGTACGTTTGTTCTTAAAGTTGTATTAAGTAATGATTTAGGTTTTGAAGATTAAAAAGAGAGGCAGTGTAGTATTTGAAACTTAAGAAATATTTCACTTAATTAACCTAACTGAAAGTTAAAGGTAAAGGATATATGGAGACATTTTGCATAATTGAAGCCTAAAGGAGCTGGATCGTCGGCTGCGGCGCCGAATTCACAAAAGCATTCAGACAAAATGGGTCCAATGGCCTTCCAATGTGTTTCCATTATGCCTTCTGTGCTGTTGTTGCTTTTACGTACCCCCTACCTTCCCTCTGCTGCCTACAACAATGGATGTTTTTGGCTACCACTTTCTGCAACATTTTCAAACCACTTTATGCACAAATATCATATCATTCTTCATCATTTTAAGCATTACCCCCTCTAAAGCATGCCCCATTTTATCATGGTTTTATGATTTCGACTGTTAAAGATGCTGCTTGCTTACATTACTTCAAATTGTATCAAGTTTCAGGTCAAATACAGAAGCTAAAATAAGAACCAAAACACACCTTTCAAAAGTTGAGAAGAACGAGACACAATCTAATGTCAAACATAGACACAAACAAAGCACTCCCTTATAGACTAGACAGGATGTATATAATTATATATATTTTTAATATGACTATATGTGTATCTAAAATTAAAACGCCGAAAAAAAGAAGATAAAACAAAGAGAGTGAATCATATTTTGATTAAGATGGAGTGATGATTCCGCNGGAAAAAAAAAAAAAAAAAAAAAAAAAAAAAAAAGGCAATAATGGGCAGCGGCCGACCAGCTTAAACGACAATGCGGGTCTTGTCGAGGGTGGTAGTGGTCACGCGCTCGCAGCGTGGACACATTGTGAGGTTCGACGCCGGCAGCGGCTCGCAGCTGTGTGGTGAAATCACCGTCGGGGGCGCCACCTTCATCGCCCTCAGCTCCTCCACCTCCTTCTGCAGTTTCTTGTTTTGCTCCGTCAAGAGCCCGAACCATCTCTTCAGATACTCGCACTCCATCTCGGTCTGCTTCAGCTTGCTCCTAATGAATAATTAAATGTAAATCAAATTAATGGAGTGATTATGGATATATTATTTTGTTTTTTAAATTCACACCCAAATAAATGCTTAATTAATACAAAAGCAAAAGTAAATGCAATAATAATATAGTTTGAAAAATAGTATGTTGTGACTACAAAAAATACGAATAATTGTGGGTAACAAAAAAGATACATGAAAGTGAAATAAATGCAAATTGAAACCCTTTTACATGAAAGACAAGAACATCATTATTGTCTTCTTGGATTCTAATTATTACCCAACCAAATTAAATGGTGTATGCAAATTTACTTTAATCACCTTATTTTCACTTCATCTTTGTACCCATAATTTTTGTACCCATAATAGGGTGACACAATAATGAGTTGTAATGGCTTCGAAACTTGAATGATTTTAATACTCGGAATCCAACACATAGGAGAATTAGATAGATATGCAAATGTTGAGGTGATACACATATGGGTAAGGAAAAAGATGGAATAAAATATATAATATGATATGCATATGGGCAGTGAAGCCACACACACACACGAGGCGGCGAGGGGGAGCAGCCTCGACATTGTATGTGTTATTGAAATATTTAAACTCATGGGGAAACCACATCATAACTAGTTCATAATTTTGCTCACCTATTGTCTCTTGGTGGCGTTGCATATCTTACCCCATAATTCCATTATTATTATTATTTTATGGAAGCGGACAACATTATGTTATATAGTTTAATTAACAACACTTGTTTGTGGATTATCCCTATTCCTATTCCTATTCCTGTTCCTTCTCAAACCTCCTCCTCTTTTAGTTTGGATTAAATCTTTCCTTTGTTAGGTTCTGAAGAATTATAATAGAATCACCAAAACATGCATAGGATATAAGTTGATTCACCTGGCCCTTCGGTTCTGAAACCAAACCTCAACCTGCCTTGGCTTCAGCTTCAGCACTTCCGCAAGAGTCTCCTTTTGTTTCTAACCAAAAAAAGAAATGGAGGAAAAAAGGTATTGAAATATTGGGGTTTTGAGAGATTAAAATAAAGAAAAGAAGAAGAAGAAGAAGAAGAAGAAGAAGAAGAAGAAGAAGAAGAAGGAGAATTGTAGTACTGGGTTTAAGGTATGGTTTTGTCTGAAGCTTTGTTCAAGAAGATGAGACTGTTCCTTTGTTAAACGTAGCTTCTTCCTTGGATGGCTTCCACTGTTGTTTTCTTCATCTTCCTCCATGCTTCCCATCATCCATTCCTCTTCATCCGGCGCTCTATTCATGTCCAAATCTCGCACCGCTGCAACCAAAAATTATTACACCTTCAATCATCCATTCAAAACTTATTGTAACACTTTTAATACTTAAAATCACTACTAAAAATTAATTTTAAAAAATTCACTCCACATGGTACCATGTATTTAATCATTTATTCGTACTCTATTAAAACCGAAAAAGAAAGATGTTGGTGTACCAGATGGAGGAAGTGGTGATGATGAGAATGAAGTGAAGCCGGGTACAGAGATGGTGAGATCCAATCTTGAAGAGTTGGTTGGTAGAACCGCCATGGAAGTCTGTTGATGAAGCTTTGCAAACCAAGAAGAAGAAGAAATAGGCAGTTTTAAGAGGTGGGGGAGGAGAGAGAGAGAAAGGTACAAGAGAGAGAAAACCGAAGTGGATGATGAAAATTGAAGATCCAAAAGGTTAACTCAAATATAGATGTAAATGGCATATCAGCAGACAAATAATAACAGAAAAGAAACACAACCAAAAAAAAAAAAAAGTTGTATTTATTTTGTTTTGGTCCCTAAACTCGAATTTTGCATACAAAATTGATTTGGGTGTTCAAAATTTTAGGGTTTCAATGACTTTTGATTATACCAATGGACAATGGACACGTGTAAAAAGTTAGGGAAAATGTAAATAAAATAATGAAGGTTGTATAGGGTGGCGTCAAGCCAGAAAGTTTGGTTGTCGGTTCATGGAGGAAGAGATGATATGATTGAGCAGCCAAGCAGTTTGGAGGTGACGATCAGGAACCCCTCTTTCCATACATTACACAACCAACAATGCATTATTGATGAATACAATGTGAAATAACTCAGATTATATTACATGATACACCATTATTGGGCCCTAACTCCTAATTATTTGAGAATTGTTCATTGGTTTGATTTGGTGTAGAATTAGATCTCTTCTTCCACTGTGCGGTTTAGGCTTCATACCAGTATCTCTCTTTCCCTTTGGGTTGATAGGGAAATCAGGTTAGGGACCATAAACTCTTCATTCTTAGAGTTATCCATACTCTTAAAAGATCAAACAGTTAGTCTTTACTCAATTGGCCACACTTTTTAATGGAAAACTCTTATGGCCCAAGTGTTTAAAACTCGACGACTTTTTTTTTTATTGGGTCTAAATACGTGTTTCTTAGTAATTAAAATTTCATAAAATTCAAAAATCAAATATTTACGGATTAGATTCTTCCTTCCCTCACTCAAAACTTGTTCTCTGGCCATTACTCTCTCACTTCCTCTTTTATCTTTAAGTTCCCATATTCTCTCTTCCCTAACCTTTCTTATGTTTTTGTTGTAAAGCAATGAATAATCAAAAACAGGCTTCCTTTTTGTGATTCCATGATTGAACTTTTGGCAAACTCCAAGATTCTTTCTTCTTCCTATGGGTTTCCTCTGGTGCTGTTAATAAAGCAATGTGAAACGAAGAGAGAAAGAGAGAGGCGAAGGCACCAAAATCAAAGGGTTGCAGTATGGTTTCAACTCAGAATAACTCATCCATTGATGGAAACCGGAGGCAAGGAGTTTCAGAATTGGAAGTTAGGCCTGGAGGAATGTTTGTTCAAATCAGAGATTTGAATCCAAATCCAAATCCCTCTCCTCCCACCATCGAACTTAAGGTCAAATTTGGGTCTTCTTACCATCACCTTCATATCAGCTCCCATGCAAGCTTCGGTAATATCATCTCTCTCTTTGCATCTATTCAATTTCCTTCATTTTCATTTTTTGGGTGTGAATATGATTCCGAGTTCTTCATTACTTATCAAATCAAAAGCTTTGAGTTGGGTTCATATCGATATCATTTTCTCGAGTCCAATGTCCACTAGCTAACACTATATTTGATATCATATTATCTTGGAAAGAGATTGATGAGTGTTGTCGATAAATGCATAATTTTGGCAGGTGAATTAAAAAAGATGTTGGCAGAACCAACTGGTTTGCACCCAGAAGAGCAAAAGGTAATATACAAAAACAAAGTGAGGGATTCAAAAAGCTATCTAGATGTGGCAAGACTCAGAAATGGCTCAAAACTTGTGTTGGTTGAAGACACTCTAAGCAAGGAAAGACGATGCCTTGAGATGCTTAAAGATGCAAACTTCCAAAACTCCTCAAAATTGCTAAAACAACTTAGCATGGAAGTGAAAAAGCTGTCTCAAGAGGTATCAAATTTGGATTCTTTTTCCTTCCTCGTTTCATTCATAAGAGCTTTCAAAAGGGGTTTTGTATTTGGTGTTTGATAGGTTGAATCTCTTCACATGAAAGGTTGTAAGGATGGGAGAGTGTCAGAAACTGAAGTGGAGAATTTGACTGAAATGCTTATGAGACAATTGATTGCGTTGGATGAAATTCAAGTGGTGGGAGACCTGAGGCTGCAAAGAAGAGAACAGGTAACGGAACGACTTCAATAATATTCATAGAAACTCACATACTTCAACTCTAATTCATTTCAATTGGAAAAGGTGAGGGAAGTTCAAAAGCAAATACAAAGCCTTGACATGATGAAGCTGCAACTCTGCAGCAATGGAGGTGGAGACTCACATAATGCCCATGCTTTTACTTCCACCAATGCAAAGGGAAACCAAAGGTTGCACCCAAAGCTGCAGTGTACCAGCATGGTGAAGGAAGCTCTAAGGAATTCTGAATCGCTGGTGACAACCAAATGGGAGACTTTTGATTAGCCATATCTATCGCTTTCAAATTTGTTAGGTTAGGGAAAATGTTAAACCATTCATTATCCGTTATAAAAATCGTTTCTACCTATGCAAATTAAATGATAAACTCTTATAGGTGAGAGTTTACAGCTCACTCAGAATTAAGATCGACTCCTATATCAGATATTAATCTTCTTAAATAATAAATTTATAACGAGCCATTAAATTTATAAATTCTCCGTATCCATAAATTTTTTTTTAGGTAGATTGGGTGGAAGAAAAAAGATAGAGGGGGTGATGGATGGGATTGAGTGGAATTTTATTTTTATTATTCAATTGTCACATTTTGACAATAATGCAATTTCATATATATATAAAATTATTTTGAGACGTTTCAAACGTGTAATTGAATTAAGCAAAAAAGTCATTCAACTGCTTCCAATTTATTTGAAAAAGACGCCGACAGAAGGAGAGAGGAAACTGATTTTGTACCAGAGCTTCAACTTGGTCTTCAATGGAGTCATCGATCACGGATCCTTCTCTTCATTCCTTTCTGCGTTTCTCTTCTTCTTCTTCTTCTTCTGGGGAACCCGGCACCATGAGTAAGGGGGTTTATACGGTCTTCGATTACGATTCTCATTTCTTTTAGCGTTGAAGACCATCAAGGTTCTCCAGAGGAATAATCTCCATCACTCACACGCCTCTGTGGACCCTCACAAGGTTAGTTTATTCGCCATAACCGGCTTTCTCGCAATCAGAATTTCAGAGGATAAGGTCCGCACTTCGAGGACTCTGTTTGTTTGCTTTAAGGGTTTCGTTTATTTGTCGTTTTCCATAACCGATTGCACTCTGTAATGGATGATCGTGTTCGATCGTATCACTTTCTTGTGGTGAATATTTCTGAATTCCATGTGAGTTGACTCTTCCAAGTTGGGGGGAGAAATATGGAAATAGAACAACAGTTCAATAATATTCGTTGTTTGTGAATATAATTGAGTGGAACATTTCAAAGTTGTACTGCCTCTTCTCTATGGAGATACAATTGCGTCAATTTTGACGATTTCTGTTCGGCTTGTGTGAAGATCTCTGGGAGAAATTGACTGGGAAGGCATTTTTGCTGAAATCTCTCACGGTCTGATTACTGTAATTGTTTTATATCCATAGTTCAAGAAAGAACGGTTTTTGCTGCAATTTGTTTGTTGTCTTTACGTTATTACTTATTTTATATTTTGTTCTACTGATTCTAACTTCTATCATTTCAATCAGAAGATGGTTGACAAGGAATTTTTCACCGAATATGGTGAAGCTACTCAATATGAAATTGAAGAAGTTATAGGCAAAGGGAGCTATGGGGTTGTTGCATCTGCCATAGACACTCACTCTGGCGAGAAAGTTGCCATCAAGAAGATAAATAATGTCTTCGAGCATGTTTCGGATGCTACACGGATTCTTAGAGAAATTAAGCTCCTCCGTTTTCTTCGGCATCCTGATATTGTTGACATAAAACATATAATACTCCCTCCTTCCAGAAGGGAGTTCAAAGATTTGTACATTGTTTTTGAGTTGATGGAGTCCGACCTTCATCATGTACTCAAAGCTAATGATGATCTCACCCCTCAACATCATCAATTTTTCTTGTATCAACTTCTTAGAGCCTTGAAGTATATACATTCAGGTTAGGCCTCCATTTTTTTCTGGCTTTGGTAAAATATCTTTCTATGCATTCAGAGGATCTGATTTATCTTGGGGTTTTCCAGCACATGTGTTCCATAGAGATTTGAAGCCAAAGAATATACTTGCCAATGCAGACTGCAAACTGAAGATCTGTGACTTTGGGCTTGCTCGTGCATCTTTTACTGATGCCCCATCTGCTATTTTTTGGACTGTGTGTATTCTTTTTGTGGCAAGATAAAGAATGGTTTCAATTATTCTAGGGGTTAAAAGCTTTCTGTAAATTGATTAAATCCTGTTTGATTTAACTGACTGACTTTGATCACTTCTTCAAAGGATTATGTGGCTACTCGATGGTACCGTGCTCCTGAACTCTGTGGCTCCTTTTTCTCAAAGGTAACTAAAGGATATCCTGCTCTACATTCTGCTTTTCAACCATATTTATGTTGTGTTTGCAGTATGTAATTGATGATTTTGTTATCTATCTGTCTGTTTTATTTTGTTCTCTGTTTGTCTGCTTCTCTTGTTCATTTTTGCTGCTGGAAATTTTCTTTCATAATCTTGTACTCTTAAGTGTGTTTTCCTTTTTAAAAAGGAAAGCAAAAGAAGTCCAATCATGTGACTGCGTGGGAAATCTTTGATCTAATTTGAAGCTTCGTTCCCCACCTTCTCTCTTCCCCTCTCAGATGGTTAGCCAGACACATTCCTCTGAGCAGTCAGTTGGACTATCAGACAGATGGGCTTTGCCTTTTTTTATATGTTTATGGTTGTGCAGATTCTCTGTATCTGTCTCTTTCATACATGCTTCTGGCCCTTTATGATGAACTCGCCTTCCTTTCAGTTTCTTGTCCCCTATAAACATCCAGTATATAAGTGTAGGCACATTGAAGTTTAGTTTTAGAAAACTAAATAAACATTTTTATGGTTTCTTCTACCCTTATCAATACCGTTGTTAAATCAACATCATTGTACATGGTTTAATAAAGTGAACTTCATGTGCCGATCTGACTGAGGTTTCCTGAGTTTACCATGACATATTTTCATTGACTATGATTTGTAGTATACACCAGCTATTGATATTTGGAGCATAGGATGTATATTCGCTGAAATGTTGGCAGGCAAGCCATTGTTTCCTGGGAATAGTGTTGTGCATGAGCTGGATCTAATAACTGATTTACTTGGTACTCCTTCGGCTGAATGCATTGCTAAGGTTTCTATTTCAAAATTTGTCTTTACATAATTTTCATATCTTGGACCCTCTGGTCCTGATTATGAACTGATGTTTCCCCTCCTTATAGATTCGTAATGAAAAGGCTAAAAGATACTTGAATAGCATGAAAAAAAAGCACCCTATTCCGCTGTCAAGAAAGTTCCCTAATGCAGATCCACTTGCTCTTCATTTACTTGAGCGTCTGCTTGCATTTGATCCGGAGGATCGTCCTTCTGCTGAGGAGGTGGGATTCGGTGATACTAATTTTTAACTGCTTTTTAGCTATCATGACTTTCGCAGAAACTTATTCATCTCTAATGTCCTTTTGTATAGGCATTAGCTGATCCATATTTCCATGGGCTTGCAAATGTGGAGGATGAACCATCGAGGCAACCCATTTCAAAACTTGAGTTTGAGTTTGAAAGGAGAAAGTTAACCAAAAATGATGTCAGAGAGCTTATTTATAGAGAAGTATGACTCATAAAATCATTGCTTTATATATTTGGTGGTCAGGTGTTTTCTTAGTTTTGGGTTTTATGCAATTCTGCTTAGTCCACTCAAGTTATCCTTTTGAAATGTAACAGATTTTAGAGTATCATCCTCAAATGCTACAGGAATACCTTCAAGGTTCTGAGAGTCACTTCTTGTATCCCAGGTAACAAACTCTGACTGATTTATTAGTTGTTTATTTGCAAGAGATTAATATTAATTTCTTTTCTTTCCTTAAAAAATGTGTCAATTAGTGGAATTGATCAATTCAAGCGTCAATTTGATCATCTGGAGGAACACTCTGGTAAAGGTGAGAGAGGCAGTCCGCTCCTGAGGAAGTATGTCTCCTTGCCTAGGTATAACTAATGTTTGAACAAAGCATGTGATGTTTTGCAATCTTCATCTTTTATTTAATTGGTTTAGTATCACCCTCCTTGCTTATCCTTTACTATCATAGGGAGCGAATCTGTACACCAAGAGATGAAGATGATGATAATTGTAAAACAGAACAGAATGCAACTTCAGCAGAACCTGCAGCGCTTCAAAGCACTCCTGGACCTGGTTATTCATTAACTGCTCTGAATGGTTCTGTTCAAGTAGACTGCAGCAATTACAACCTGTTGAGGAGTGCAAGTATTAGTTGCTCAAAATGGGTGGATTAATTGCAAAGGTTGCACGGTAAGTACACTGACTCTACAAAAAGAATCCGGAGGGTTTTTGNCGGGGTGGATCTTTTATTGAAAACCTATGCTCGTCAATCACTTGAATCATTTGTGTATTCGTATAATGTGTCTTAAACCAAAGCAACAGAGAAAAATTAATAATCATAAGTTAAGGGTGAGAAGGCTTGTGCTTATTGTCTTAAGGGGAATTATGATTCCACTGCACTAAGAAAACCTACACTTCTCTTCCGAGACACAACCCTCCAAGAAAAAAAAAGCAAAAAAGAAAGAAACCTTGCTTGCTGCTAAGCTTTCTCGCAAATTTCGTACGGTTTGTATGCTCAATGAAAGGACCTGTGGAAAGTTAATTATGCTCACTGGAGTTGACAAAGCTCTCTGTAAGGGTCACTCTATTTTTCTCAAACTATTTTCTTCAGAAAAGGTGTTCTTCAAGAGGTAGCTTTCAGTTTTCCCGTTTGTTCAGTTTGACAAATTTGAAATCACCGACCTCTCTAAATAACATCCTAGTTATAAGGGATGTGGATTTTTTCCTCTCTATGACTTATAGTGTGAACATAAATCAGATTGTTCTCAAATTATATGACTTGTTTGCTTTTCCTTGCAGGCAGAAAGAATGCCAGATTGCTAGCCTTTCTCAGAATCTTAAATTGTAAAATGTCTCTCATTCATATGGCTTTGAACTTGCCATTTAACCTTTAAGCTCTCATATGGTTCCACTTCTGGGCCATTTTAGTTTATCATAACTGATGTATTGGTAAAGGATAAATGTGGACAACATATGCAAAGTAAGAACAAACGATCAAATTTATGCCTTTTGGCTTAGCGTTTCTTCACTGGTTCATTTTTAATATTTGTTTTATTTGGGTACAGTAAGGTTGGAGATTTGTTTCGATCACTTCCTAGAATTATTTTAAGTTTGTAAGAAATATACTTCTAGTACTTGTTCAATACTGCTCTTTNAAAAAAAAAAAAAAAAAAAAAAAAAAAAAAAAAAAAAAAAAAAAAAAAAAAAAAAACATACATGAATCAAGAAATTGGAAAAACGAGCACCCAACTCAACTAAGAAAAGATGATGGGGGAGGAGTTGACTGATTTAGAGAGATCTCCTTCCAACCACTAGTATGGTTATTGAATGGTTATTGAAATCATTAAGTAAAAGTTGGATATAATTTTTCAAATGAAAATGTATAATTATTATATGTTATTTAGGAATAATGGAAGAGGGGAAGATCAAGTCTTATTTATGTTCTCGTATAATTAGTAACATACAATGCCTAGCAGCCGATCCATATATATTCAAAGAATAATACAAATCAAACAAAGGGGCGATGATTCGAACCTAAGACCCATAAGTGAAGTTATTCGTGTAATCATGATCAATTGAGCTATCTATGCTCAAACCTACAACAATGCTTCAATTTCAAAAAAATTAGAATTTTAGTATTGAAGTGCGCAGCCCCATCATGGTAGTAAAAAGTCTCAAAGCTCTTTGGTTGTTGATTGGTGTTTTCCTACCCACTTCCATCAAGTTGTCCATGAGACAGAAGATGTGCCATGTATTGCTGCCAGAATTTAAACAAAAAATGAGCTATAGTGGTAATTCCCTGGATGTGGACTTCCATTTTGTACAGCCTCACAAACATAGTTAGAGGATATGATAAATATGCACCAGAAAAAGCTCCATTTCTGATCCGAAACATGTGATGATATTCGTTCCATCTTATATATGGCTTTCTTCAAGTGTTCATGTGAGTTTGAGTACTTGTAAGGAACAAGCTGGGCATATAAGCAAGGATATAGTGGTAGTAAGGGGTGTATTTGTTATTAGTCTGGTGTGTATTGGTCATAAATCCGGGTGTTAGGGTTTTCTTAGAAAAGGGAAAATGTTTTTGCTTCATTGTCTTAGTGCAGGAATTTTGGGGGACAGCCCTCTCAAAAGACTATATTGGTATTGTAATTTCTATTGATATTGCAATATAGTTCTATTAATGTTTTCTTGTTATTGTGATCCTAACATGTTATATCCTTGGTTTGTTGCATAGCTCGACCTTCATTTCAGAAATAGTTAATGCCCATAATTAGACTACAGTTCATTTAGACAGCATCTTAAAATTTGTATACCTACAGATGGAACAACTATACAACTATAATCACTCCAGCTAATTCCAAACTGGCAATAGAGCTTTATAAATCTTTCTCCCTAGTTGAACAGAGAACAAAGGCTATAAATTATCATAATCTCCTCATTTCATTGTCATCAATGACTTCATAAAAGGGTATTCTTTCATCTTAACAACATTTCTTAACTCTTAACAAAGCAGCAAATTTCAGAGTTTCATGCACTTACATAACTTCCATATGATTTGTTCTCCTAATTCCCACATTGGAATCATTAAACTGAACTAAAAATCTGACCAGAAATCAGTGTAATACAAAACAATTCAACACTCAGCAGGAATCATAATTACGTACCAAACTAGAAAGAGAACAACCAAAAGACGAGGCAAACTTACAGAATGATATGCATAAGGCGATTTTCCTTGACGTTCAAAATGTTTAGCCATGACGCAGAATTCAATTGGACCCCATTCTTCTATTTCAAAACAATTCCCAAGAGCAGCTTTGTACAACTACAGCAAACAAAATGAAAATTAGCACAAGAGTTGTGAACATCAAAAGAGTATGAAGCCCAAATCAAAGAACGCAAAAACCTTCGTAGTGTCTGTCAAGAGCTCTGTACCAGCAGGGTAAGAAGCATAAAATTGATCCCCTCGAGAATACCCAGCTCTAGTTCTGCAATACCCCGAACAACAATTAGAGAACAAAAAAGTGGACAAAATTAAAGAGCAATGTCTAAACTCACGTATTGCTTGTATAAGCGTAACTCAAAACGGAAACGAAGAGATAGAATCCAGTATAGGACACAAGTCTTCGAAACTTTTGAATCTTTAGGACCTCTTTAGCTCCGTAGTACAGCCCCATATCTGGAAGAACAAAGACCCCTGAACATCAGTAATGAACAAAAGTGGGAGTATAGCTATTATAATCGTCATTACAAGCTCACCAAAATCGAATCGTGAACGAACCTAGGAGTGGGAGCAGGCGAGTAAGATTCGAGAGAGAGAGATCGGTGGCGAGGGGAAACCGGAGAAAGGGAGCTGAGAATTAGTGAGAATTTAGGAGCGATTGGGGGCTCGGAACTCGCAAGGGAGAAGGTTCGCAGTTGCGGCTTCAGACTCCCGTTTCATTTTAATTTAGTTGAATTTTAATATCAAAATTGAATATAAATTGGAGAAAATTATAATTAAAATCGAAGGCCCAACCCACTGGAAGCCAAGCCCATGGGCCAAGCGCCCGTAAGGCTGGGTTTTTCTTTTTACATTTTAAATTAGGTTTTTCTTTTTACATTTTAAATTAGGTTTTTATTTTCTTTTTACAAACGTTGCCGCTAAATGAAATTAAATTGACATGTCAGTTGCATTGCATCATTCTTCTTCTTTATTCTTTATTGTATTTAAATTATGTCGTTCAAGATATACTAAGGTAGAATGCGACTATGAAGTTACATAACTATTATGTTTCCTCTTTGCTTATAACCTATAACATTATTTTCTTCATTTCTCTAACTTAGCTTCCAAATTCTCTTTCCTCTTAAAGTGGGGCCAGAGGGGCTTCGATATGTAGTCAAGCCAAAAACTATATGATTTTTGAGTTGGCTGATTCACTTAGTGATGAGAGTGAACGCCGTACAAATGTTGTGTAACACCATGCATACAATAATGTTGGTCCAATAAGTATACTAATTATTTTTTATTTTATTAAACTTCTACACCACTCATGATATTTTAAAACAATCTACCTTAAAACCTATTATAATTAACAACCGCTCAAATTTTGAAATTTAAATTTTAGGTGAGAGAGAGAGAGAGTGAGAGTAAATGGCGCATATTCTATGTTTAGAAATTATAATTAAGTTATCATATACATTCTACATTTACGCTAGTGGTAATACAAATTTATAAATAAATTATTGAGGTAAACATTTCCTATTTTTAATGGCCACCTAAGAAAAGGAACTTAAATTTGTGGGTCCAATAATTGAAGGATTAAATATTTTGGTTATGTTTACATTTATAGAAGGTTGTTTGAGTTATGATTCCCAAAAATGTCACAATCTTTAAAACAATAAAAAACTGAAGTGTTTTAAGGCCCTAAAAGACAGCCATGAACCAATTCAAAGGCCAACCATTATAATCGCAGCTTTCTGCTGGCTTTCCTAAAAAATTCTAGCCTCTACTTTTTCATTCCTATGAATACATCCAATTCTCGCCCTTTTCTTGTTCACATTATAAATAGGACAGCTTCAGGTTTGAATATCCAAGTCAAGAATTATTGGTTGTACGTTCATGATGAGGACATTGAGATGCTCTAGCCTTTTCGTCCTTGTTGTGTTCTTCGTAGGATGCCTTGGCCTCGAAGAAAACAAGGAGGAAAAGGTTTTTGATTGAATATAATTTATGAGGCATTTTGGTGTTTCTTTTCTTGTCTGATCATCCTGTGCTCGTGTTTTTTGCAGAAACATTTCATTGTCTTTCTGGAGAATCAACCTGTTCTGAGTGAGGTTGACGCAGTAGACAATCATCTCAATGTCCTCATGTCACTCAAGGAAAGGTGGGTCTTGTTATGTTATTCTGAAACCAAACCAAATCCTAAAATCATTCCATTTTTAAACCCTTTCCTTTTACAGCCATGTGGAGGCAAAGGAGGCGATGGTGTATAGCTACACCAAAAGCTTCAATGCTTTTGCAGCCAAGCTTACAGAACAGGAAGCCAACACATTGTCAAGTAATGAATTGGACTTCCATTTTTTACTCATTAATTTCCCAACCTTTCTTTCATTTTTATATATATGAATGGGTTTGATGTAGAGAGGGGCGATGTGACTCATGTGATCCCGAGCAGACGTAGAGAGATTCAAACCACCCGATCATGGGACTTCATTGGATTTCCTTCCAATGCAAAAAGACGGCCCAACCGGGAGTCTAATATTATTGTGGGTTTATTTGATACCGGTAAGAAATATATCTACATTGTCACGATGACTGTCTTTTGGAGAAGTCCAAAGCAAAGCTATCATAACTTTAGCTTCCTCGTCCTCGTCCGGTTTATAATTGTCCTCGTCCTGTTTATAATTGTCCTGTATTTGCATGTTGTTAAATAGGGATCTCCCCAACAGCCGATAGCTTTAAAGATGATGGGTTTGGTCCTCCACCTAAGAAATGGAAAGGCATCTGCCAAACGTCTGCCAATTTCTCTGGTTGCAACAAGTAAAATTTCATATCATTTTTGTTACTTCAAATCTTACATTTTCATGGCTTTACTTCTCACTTCTTCCTTTGTTCGTTGGTCTGAAGCAAACTCATTGGAGCTAGATATTTCATGCTCGAACGCAGCCCTGGACCCCAAGACATTATGGCACCGGTAGACGTCACCGGCCATGGAACGCACACGTCCTCAACAGCGGCGGGCAATGTAATTGCTGGAGCCAGTCTCTCCGGTCTGGCCGAAGGAACAGCCCGTGGTGGTGCGCCATCTGCAAGAGTTGCCATGTACAAGGTCTGCTGGGTCGGTGTTGGGTGCTCTGATATGGATATTCTGGCTGCCTTCGACGCTGCCATACACGATGGCGTTGATGTCATTTCGATATCGATCGCAGGCACCGGGTTCAGCAATTACTCTGAGGACGTGATGGCCATTGGCGCCTTTCAGGCCATGCAGAAGGGCATCATCACTGTGGCTGCCGCTGGCAACACTGGTCCGGCAGCTGGAAGTGTCGTCAACACCGCGCCGTGGATTGTGACGGTTGCTGCCGGTACGATTGATCGGGAATTTGTCACCAAGTTGGAGTTGGGCAATGGGTGGAACATCTCTGTAAGTTTATTGCATGACTACTTCTTTATTTACTTCTAAACTGATTGCTAAATGGTTGGTATATACATTATAGTTTAAATGTGTCAAAACAAGATTTAAACTTTAGAAATGATGTTTGAATTCCAGTTGTTTTGTATGAATTATATATGAACAGGGAGTAGGAATAAACCTATTCAATGAGCAACCAAAAATGTACCCTTTGGTTGATGGAGGCGATGTGGCCAAGAATCCAGGGGACGAAACCAGTGCGAACTTTTGCATGGAGGGTTCACTTGATCCAACCAAGGCCAATGGCAAGCTTGTGTTCTGTCAATTGATGATCTGGGGCGCTGATTCCGCTGTCAAAACAGCTGGTGCCCATGGCGCTGTGATTCAAAGTGATCAGTACTATCTTGATCATACCGATCTCTTCATGGTTCCAGCCACCTTGGTTAATAGCACCATTGGTCAAACCATTGAAGCCTACATCAAGTCCACTAAGTAAAAGTCTTTACCTTTTGTGCTTTTTATAATTTTGGTTTGTGTGTTGGGGTGGCGTTAACAATTTTGGGTATTGGAATTGATTTGAATGCAGAACACCGACGGCAATGATATACAGAACTTTTTATAATTTTGGTTTGTGTGTTGGGGTGGCGTTAACAATTTTGGGTATTGGAATTGATTTGAATGCAGAACACCGACGGCAATGATATACAGAACTTTTTATAATTTTGGTTTGTGTGTTGGGGTGGCGTTAACAATTTTGGGTATTGGAATTGATTTGAATGCAGAACACCGACGGCAATGATATACAGAACAGTGCAACGGCAAGCAGCTGCTCCATTCGTGGCTTCCTTCTCAGCTAGAGGCCCAAATAAACGCTCCCGCCTCATTCTAAAGGTATATATAAACACAAAATTGATTCCCTTTAATTTAGATAAATACTATAATAATTGTGGATGTGTTGCAGCCGGACATAGTCGCACCAGGAGTGAACATATTGGCAGCCTACACACCACTGAATTCACTGACGGGGCTCAAGGGTGACACCCAACACTCAAAATTCTCTCTCTTGTCTGGCACTTCAATGGCCTGCCCTCACGTGGCCGGCGCCGCCGCCTATGTCAAGTCTTTCCACCCTCTTTGGTCTCCTGCGGCCATTAGATCCGCCTTGATCACCACGGGTACCCGCTCTCCCTCTATTCTGTTCAATTAATTACAATTGGAAGTTGTTAAGACACTAATGTTTTAAACATCTGTATTATGAAGCAAAACCTCTAAGTCGAGTACAGAGCCCGGATGGGGAATTCGGGTACGGTGCGGGACTTCTAAATCCAGATGGAGCCAGAGAACCGGGGCTAATCTACGAGGCGGACAAAATGTCGTACATCCAACACCTTTGCGCACAAGGGTACAACGGATCTTCAATTTCCATCCTCACCGGAGCAGGACCCGTAGACTGCTCCACTCTAATCCCCGCCCAGGGCCAAGACTCTCTCAACTACCCAACCTTTCAACTCAGCCTCAATAATACTCGACACCCGGCAACCGCCGTCTTCTGGCGACAGGTCACCAATGTTGGTAGTCCTGCCTCCGTCTACAAGGCTACCATCACGGCTCCCCCTGGGGTCAAGATCACAGTGGAACCAACGTCTCTGTCGTTCTCGTCTTTGCAGCAGACGCAGAGCTTTAAGGTGGTTGTGAAGGCCAATCCTTTGCCGCCGCAAAACATGGTATCTGGTTCGCTTACGTGGGCTGATGGTAACTATGTTGTCAGAAGTCCGATTGTTATTTACACATATGAGGACCGAGAGGAGTGATGAGGGTTTGATTGTATGAAGCTTATGTGTTGGACTAATNTTTTTTTTTTTTTTTTTTTTTTTTTTTTTTTTTTTTTGATAAACTGGAAGGTGCTCGTTCTTCGTAAACTCTAATCTTGCATCATCTCTCGTGATACTCTCATGCCATAATGGAAACAATGGTTATGAAAACTGAAAAATATTCAAATTGCAAAGATTATGAAGGACTTGTTTTCAACCCAAGCAAGATTGGAAAAGAAACAGGTCATTGATTCCCAATTGGGTCGGCTGGTTGGGATGACTTGAATAGAGAATTGACTTAAGGAAGCAAAAACATGGGGAATTGGAAAAGGTGTATAAACTGTTCCACTCACTTTCGAGACAGACATCCATCTCAGGGATCCAAAACTAATCCCTCCAATGATTGTGTATATATACAAACCCTCTGCTCTTCCTGCTTCACACAAGCACAGTCAGTAAAGATAATGAACTTGGTTCTTTTCTAATGTTTCTCCTGCATGCATCTTTACATGAAGCTTTGTAATTTGTTGAATTTGTACTGAAAATAAAAGATTACGTAAAAGCAATACTAAAAAACCCTGAATGCTCTGATGATATGTTTGGTCGTTTTACTTTTTCTTTTCTATGTAGCTTCAACTATAGTTCCAACACAAATTGGTCTACTTTCAAAAGGGAATTTCAGTTGCCCATCAAAAGGAGAAGTTGTTCAGCCAGGGGACTTGAGCTACCCTTCTTTCTCTGTGTCCATGAAGGCCAAAAATGTTAGTGTTACACTGAAAAGAACAGTCACAAACGTTGGTTACCCAACGAGTGATTACACCGTTCAAATCAACAATCCAAAAGGAGTAGAAATAATTGTGAAGCCCAAGAGGTTGAGCTTTGAGAGATCAGGGGAGAAGTTGAGTCACAGAGTGAGTTTTGTTGCATTGGAAGAAGCAGAAGATTTGGGTGAGTTTTGGTTTGGATCTGTTGTTTGGGTGTCGGGGAAGTATCGTGTAAGAAGTCCTGTAGCAGTAACCTGGCTGTTAAGGATATTTAGTAATAAATTATACTTTCCAGTATATATTATATTTGATATTTTATTATAAGGCAAATATTAGATATTTGCCTTATTACCATAGGTATCTTTCTATTTATTGTTATTTTCATTTATTACTATTTCCATATCCTTGTAATTTATTTGATTATAAATAAGATAACTTTCACACCATTTAGGTGTGGTGGATTAATCAAACATGAGTTTGGAGTGCATTTCATGTATATGTATTTGTATTTGAAAACATCTGACCCTTAATTTTTCAATTGTGTTAATTAATAAGGATTTATTTGTTATAATTATTACATAATGGAACCAATTGTGATGATGTGATGGAATGAAAGATAATATGGTTACTTAAATTAAGTCACTAAACCAATTAAATCCAACATTTATAATGTCATTAATAGCCACTTATTAAATACGTGCCAGCTACATGTAACTATAAAAACGGTTACTAGCCGTTACTCCTCCAAATTTTAAATTTAAAAAAGTTCTAAAAACATAGATGAAAGGGTTCTCTCTTTTTATTTAAAAAAAATAATAATAATAATAATAAAGTTGGCATCTTTAAACCCCATTCGAGGTCAGCTGGTTGGCATCATCATACCCATCTTCTTTAACTTCACTCTTACTATTAAAATTGTGTATCGATTTCAATTGCATCTTCCATGCCTTCAAATTCACTCAAACCAAACCTTGTATCACAAGATCAATTCATTGGTGTCGCCCCCACACCCTCATCGCCTCTCATTTTAAACAACAACAAACAAGATTCTCCCTTTTTCTCTCTACTTCCATTCCCTTCCTTGCACTTCCTTGCAACAAAATGTACCCAAGTAAAGAGACATAGAGTTGACTGAAGCAACCAAGAAGATGGGGATTCCACTATCTATCTTTTGAGACAGACATCCATGTTGTTGGATTTTCCTTTTTAGTTGGAAGGCGTGCAGTACACTACCACCAAAGGGATTCCAGCATAGCTTTCAATCATTACTTGTGATCCATAATAACAACTACGAAATATAGCCTCAATGTCTCCAGCTTATTCATGTATATAAACCATCTTCTTCGCCATTTATACATTCATCTTCTTCCCAACTGAAGCATCTCCCTGGTTCAGGCAAGCACACTCACTAAAACTCTCTCTTCTCCCAATCTTTCTTCTGCATGCACCCTTGTATGAAGTTTTCTCTTTCTTCTCCAAAAAAAAAAAAAAAAAAAAAAAACGTTTGCTTTTCATGCATTTGTGTTTCATTATTGGGTGCAACCAAAGTTATACATAAAGCATAAAAGTATTGGGGTTAGCTAGAGAGACATGAATGTGCGACATTGTGGATGAATTAAGTAGATGTGTGACACATAGTAATGAGTAATTAAGATGATTTAAAAGTAAGTTGGAGATTTGAAAAGTATTTGTTTGAAGGGAGGGGTATGAGGAGTGCAACAAGGATAATTGGTTTGGTGATTTTGGTTGTGTATGCAGCCACACAATGGGGTTTAGGGAAGTATGCCTGTTTTTGTCAATATTCCTTGCAACCTCCACTGCTGCTGTGGATCAACAATCCTACATTATTCACATGGACACCACCAAGATGGCCGCCCCCACCCCCGAACAATGGTACACAGCCTTGATTGATTCTATCAATGAAATCTCATCTTTACACGACCAACAAGAAGCATCAAATGCTGCTCAAATTCTTTACGTCTACAAAACTGCTATTTCAGGTAACATTTTTAATATCAATGTCGGTGAAAAAAACCACTTGTATTACTCATATTTTATTGATTTCCAGGTTTTGCTGCCAAGCTCTCCACCAAAAAGCTTCATTCTTTAAGCAAGACTCCTGGCTTTCTGGCAGCCACTCCTAATGAACTACTACAGCTTCACACTACCCACTCCCCTCAGTTTCTGGGCCTACAAAGACAGCATGGCCTTTGGAATTCTTCAAACTTAGCTTCTGATATTGTTATTGGTTTGCTTGACACTGGAATTTGGCCTGAGCATATAAGCTTTCAGGACAAGGGTCTTCCCCCAGTGCCTAAAAAATGGAAAGGCACTTGTCAACCAGGCCAAAAGTTTTCACCTTCAAATTGCAACAGGAAACTCATTGGCGCAATGGCCTACATTAAAGGCTACGAAGCAATCGTCGGTCGATTGAACGCAACGGGAACGTTCCGATCGCCCCGAGACTCGGATGGGCATGGCACACACACAGCATCCACTGCTGCTGGAAATATTGTCAACAAAGCTAGCTTTTTTAACCAAGCCATGGGAGTGGCCACTGGAATGAGGTTCACTTCAAGGTATTCAATTTCTGTCCATATGTACATATTCTCATCGATTTGATATTAAAAAAAAAAAAAAAAAAAAAAAAATCTTGGTACTCTCCAGGATTGCAGCGTACAAAGTCTGCTGGACAGAGGGGTGCGCCAATGCCGACATCTTGGCAGCCATAGACCGCGCGGTTGCCGATGGCGTCGATGTTCTGTCCCTCTCTTTGGGTGGCAGTGCTAGTGCCTTTTACAAAGATGATATTGCCATAGCTACATTTGGTGCTGTTCGAAATGGGGTTTTTGTGTCATGTTCAGCTGGTAATTCTGGCCCATCTAGCTCAACGGTTAGTAATATAGCCCCATGGATCATGACAGTCGCTGCCAGCTACACTGATAGAACCTTCCCAGCCACTGTTAAACTTGGAAATGGGCAAGTTTTTGAAGGCTCTTCTCTGTATACTGGGAACAACATAGGTCAACTCCCACTTGTTTACAACAATACTGCTGGCGGACAAGAAGCAAATGTTTGTACACCTGGTTCACTCGTCCCATCAATGGTGAAGGGCAAAATTGTGGTATGTGAAAGAGGAACAAACTCGAGAACAGCGAAAGGAGAGCAAGTGAAATTAGCAGGCGGTGCTGGAATGATTCTGATCAACACACAACTGGAAGGTGAGGAGCTTTTTGCTGACCCTCATGTGTTACCTGCCGCTAATCTTGGAGCTTCAGCTGGCCAAGCCATCATTCGCTACATATCTTCCTCCAAGCATCAACCAAAAGCTTTGATCGGATTTGAAGGGACCAAATTTGGAAACAGAGCACCGAGAGTGGCTGCGTTTTCTTCTCGAGGGCCGAGCTTAATTGCACCGGATGTGATAAAGCCAGACGTAACTGCACCAGGGGTTAATATATTAGCTGCTTGGCCACTCATTGCCAGCCCAAGTGAGCTGGAGTCTGATAAAAGAAGAGTGTTGTTCAATGTCATTTCAGGGACTTCTATGTCCTGCCCCCATGTTAGTGGCTTAGCTGCACTGCTTAAATCAGCGCACAAGGATTGGTCACCTGCAGCCATCAAATCAGCACTCATGACCACAGCCTACACTAATGACAATAGAATGAGTCCCATTTCGGACGTTGGGTCTGCAAGCGGCAAACCCGCAAACCCTTTTGCATTCGGCTCTGGTCATGTGGATCCAGAGAAAGCCTCCGATCCAGGGCTGATCTATGATATCACGCCCCAAGACTACCTAGACTACTTCTGTAGCTTGAACTATAATTCAACACAAATTGGCTTAGTTTCAAGAGGGAACTTCACATGTCCATCAAAGAGAAGAGTTGGTCAGCCAGGGAACTTGAACTACCCTTCCTTCTCCGTGTTCATGAAGAAGAAAGCCAAGAATGTTAGTGTTACGTTGAAGAGAACGGTCACAAATGTTGGTGGCCCAAGAAGCGATTACAGTGTCAAAATCAAGAATCCAAAGGGAATAGTGATTAGTGTGAAGCCTGAGAAGTTGAGTTTTAGGAGATATGGACAGAAGCTGAGTTACCAAGTGAGCTTCGTTGCATTGGGTAAAAGAGAAGGTGTGAGTGGATTTTCTTTTGGATCTCTTGTTTGGGTGTCAGGAAAATATGCTGTCAGAAGTCCAATAGCCGTAACTTGGAAGTAGCTGCGTTTTGGACCATCAAAGTTTTAACAAAAATTACATAACCTTAAAACTATAATCACATCCCATGAAATATTTATATATTATGCCAACGTAATCTCCGACCCCAACGCTAGGGGCATTATTATAACTATGTATTTATTTCAACTATCAATGCTTTACTTATAAATTACCCAGTGGTGGAACCACATGTATGAATCTAATTATTATATATAGTGAGCCGACTACTTTCCAAGTCATCATAATATATTATCATAATATTATAATAATTTTATATATCCAAACACAAAACTTTATTATCTTAGAAAATTTAATGTCATATCAAGCATACCCATAAAATAATATGGACGGTGAAAATGGGTGGTTTGTAAATGAATTAGCACATGATGATTATGGTAGCAATTAAGTGGTAATTTTGTGAGCAGATGAAACATATATTAATTATAAGAAGTTGCGAGTTTAGAGAAGAGGGCAAAGCATCCAATGTAAGTGGAAAATTGACCAAAATGTGTGGAATTGAAGAAAGGGTTGACTTAATAAGCAAACAAAAAGATGAGGAATTATGAAAGATACTGTTCCACTGTGTTTTGAGACAGACATCCATCTTGTTTTGAAACGCACAGATTTGGTTTGTGGGTTTTCTTTTAGTGGAAATGCGTCCACTACTGCACTCCCACTAAACCCATCCAACCAAACCTAATTTCATTCATTACTTACCATTTGAATGCATACTAATCACGAGCTTAACTGCTCCCTTTTGTTGTTTGCCGTCGCTCTTTTTCTTATATATATATATATACTCATCTCCTCCTTCGCCATTGCAGCCTCTGCCTGGATCAGGCAAGTATACTGACTAAATCCTTGTCTCTCTCAAAAATGAAGCCTTTTTTTCCCCTAATGTTTCTTCTGCATTCATCTTCATATGAAGTTTTGAGCTCTGTGGTCTTTGTAAGCAAAATAAACAACTAAAAAGTTGGAAGTTTTTCCATTCTTGCATGCATCTTTGAATCAAGTTTTCTCATGCATTGGCTAAACACACAAAGATTATCTAATATCTATCTTACTTTGAAGTGTTTTTGGTGAAATCTTCAGGCGTGGCAGACTAAAGAGACTTAGTCATGTATGATATCATTTTTGTTTCAAATAAGCATATTTTGGTCCCTCAACGTGCTCCTGGTATTTGTTTGCAGCCACACAATGGGCATTACGGAACTCTGGCTGTTGTTATCAATAATGCTTGCAACTTCAGCTGCTGCTGTGGATCAACAATCCTACATAATTCACATGGACACCACAAAGATGGCCACAACCAACCCTCAACAATGGTACACATCCATCATTGATACCGTCAACCAACTCTCATCTATCAACGACGATCAAAATGAAGCATCAAATGCCGCTGAGATTCTTTATATCTACAAAACTGCAATTTCAGGCAAGCTTTTTTAAATATCCATGTTGAAATTTTCATATCATTTTTTAATATAAATTTTTTATTTAAAAAATCTTGATTTCAGGGTTTTCTGCTAAGCTCTCAACAAGAAAGCTTCTTTCTTTAAGTAAACTCCCTGGCTTTCTATCTGCCACTCCTGATAAACTACTACAGCTTCACACCACCCACACCCCCAAGTTTCTGGGCCTACAAAGAGGACATGGCCTTTGGAATGCTTCATACTTGGCTTCTGATATCATTATTGGTGTAATTGACACCGGCATTTGGCCTGAGCATATAAGCTTTCAGGACAAGGGTCTCTCCCCAGTGCCTAAAAAATGGAAAGGCACCTGTCAAGCAGGCCCCAAGTTCTCACGTTCAAATTGCAATAACAAACTCATTGGCGCAAGAGCCTACATCAAAGGCTATGAGACCATCCTCGGCCGATTGAACACGACCGGGACGTTTCGGTCGGCTCGAGACTCGGACGGGCATGGCACGCACACCGCATCCACTGCTGCTGGGAACATTGTGTACAAGGCAAGCCTTTATAACCAAGGCATGGGAGCAGCCACTGGAATGAGGTTCACTTCAAGGTATTCAATTTAGAACCATACTTTCTTTCAAATTTTGTACAATATTACCAAACAAGCTTTATACTTTCACAATCTGTATAGGATTGCAGCATATAAAGTATGCTGGCCAGAGGGGTGCGCCAGCACCGATATTTTGGCAGCCATAGACCGCGCTGTCGTCGATGGAGTCGATGTTCTGTCGCTTTCGTTAGGCGGCGGTGATGGTTTTTTTTACCAAGATGAAATAGCCATAGCTGCATTTGGTGCTGTTCGAAATGGGGTTTTTGTGTCATGTTCAGCTGGTAATTCTGGCCCATTTATGTCAACTGTTGGTAATGTAGCGCCATGGATCATGACAGTCGCTGCAAGCTACACTGACAGAACCTTCGCAGGCTCTGTAAAACTTGGAAATGGCCAAATATTTGAAGGCTCTTCTTTGCATTCTGGGAACAGCATAGGTCAACTCCCGCTTGTTTATAACAAAACTGCGGGTGGAGAAGAAGCAAATGTTTGTACAGCTGGTTCGCTTGTCCCATCAATGGTGAAGGGCAAAATTGTGGTATGTGAAAGAGGCACAAACTCGAGGTTTGAAAAAGGAGAGCAAGTCAAATTAGCAGGCGGAGTTGGAATGATTCTGATCAACACACAACTTGAAGGTGAAGAGCTTTTTGCTGACTCTCATGTTTTACCTGCCGTTAATCTTGGAGCTTCAGCTGGCAAAGCCATCACAAACTATATAGCTTCATCAAAACAGCCACCGAAAGCTTCAATCCTGTTTGAAGGGACCAGATATGGGAGTCGAGCACCCAGAATGGCTGCCTTTTCGTCTAGAGGACCCAGCTTCTTCGAGCCGTACGTGATAAAGCCAGACATAACTGCCCCTGGGGTTAACATATTAGCTGCTTGGCCACCCGTTGTGAGCCCAAGTGAGCTCAAATCTGATGAAAGAAGAGTGCTGTTCAATATCATTTCGGGAACTTCTATGTCCTGTCCCCATGTTAGCGGAATAGCTGCTCTGCTTAAATCGGCTCACAAGAATTGGTCGCCTGCCGCCATCAAATCCGCACTCATGACCACAGCTTACGTTACTGACAACAAAAGGAGTGTCATTTCCGACGTGGGTCGCCCTAGCGGTGGACCTGCAGATCCTTACGCGTTCGGTTCTGGGCATGTGGATCCCGAGAAAGCTGTGGACCCGGGATTGGTCTACGATATCGCACCCCAAGACTACCTAAACTACTTGTGTAGCTTGAACTACACGTCGAAACAAGTTGGTTTAGTTTCAAGAGGGAATTTCAGTTGTCCATCAAAAGGAACTGTTCTTCAGCCAGGGGACTTGAACTACCCTTCTTTCTCTGTTTCCATGAAGAACAGGGCCAAGAATGTTACATTGAAGAGAACCGTCACAAATGTTGGTACCCCAACAAGTGATTACACTGTCAAAATCAACAATCCAAGTGGAATTGCAGTGAGTGTGAAGCCTAAGAAGCTAAGTTTTAGGAGATCTGGACAGAAGCTGAGCTACCAAGTGAGTTTTGTTGCATCGGGTAAGAGAGAGGGCTTGAGTGACTTTTCTTTTGGGTCTCTTGTTTGGGTGTCAGGAAAGTATAGTGTGAGAAGTCCTATAGCAGTAAACTGGGAGTAGAGAAGGGTGGGAGTACACAAAGGGTGGGAGTTCTCATTTATGAGAATTTAATAATGTTTATGTCACTCCCATGCAAATTTGTAATGTAATTTTTGAGCCCAAAAGTAGGGACGCTGCTGTAAGTTTATATTAAATGTATGCTCTTTTTATAACTTTATTGGATATCAAACTTTGAACCCTAGTTCATCATCTGTCACATGCTCACTCCTCACTTTTTAGGAGTCAAAAATTATCCCAAAACCTCTCTACAAGCTTTTAAACGCAAAATCTCCTTGTCTATGTGTCACACAATTTGGTTTCTTAGTTGTAATAGATTCCCAACGTAGGCGAAGGTCAACTATTTTGAGCCACTCAAGAAGGGCTCACTCTAGTGGCTAGAATGCTCCATACTGGAATAGCACATACAATTTTAATTGTTTTCTAAAATCATTCCAGATGCATATCATACTTTCCTAATTATCTTTTCATCTATTACCCTTGTAACCTTATATTCCATTACATGTCCCAAATTATTAGTTTTATGGAACATATTTATGGTGTTTTGGGAGAAAAATGATACACAAATTAGTTAAAACCTCATATTCGTACTAATTCAAGTACACGACTACTTTTCATTTTATACGTTCTTTTTCTTTTTAATCAATGGATCTATGATAATTACAAGTTTTTATCATTCTTGAAAAAGTTAATAATCATTCATTTGAACTTAATAATAGGATTGCTCAACATGATCGTTCCAACCGCACTAACGGCATAGGTGATTCTTCAAATCCATATATGTCATGTGACCTTAAATTTTAAATTTTAGAAAATTTATGTAATAATGAATATCAAGAAAACATGTCCTACATTCAATTAAATTCCAAATTGTTATGATAAGAAATTCCCAACAAAGTTTCAAATCTAATAAACCTACATTTAGTCCAAAAGGAATTTAACACACATTCATGAGTGAATTGCTCGTGTTAGTAATCCCGTTCTTCTTTTGTCATCATTCATTAAGATATCGGGAATCAAATTTCACTAATGCTGAAAAGATATATCGCCTCCACTTTCTTTCAAACTCTATTTATTACTCTATTTATGGGTTAGAATCAATATATTCATATATCCAATGAGATTTGTTGATGGTTTTGAGGGAGACATGAGTGCAATATTTAAACCCATTACATCTGTTTTAGTTGGCCAATGAGTCGGCATGTGCTTGTTGAACTCATAAGAGAGGTAATGCCCTATTTACAAGCTTAGTGTCGCACTTTTATTCCCAAAGAGGGTCTGGAGCAACCATAGTGGGTCACTTGTTTTTGTCTACCAACAACTTGTCAAATCCAAACCACTTATTTTGAAGAACTTTGAAGCTGGAGCTTTCATTTCAATATCAGCCTCCACTTTCCCTAACAGAGACATCCTGTTGATATAGGATACAAATTAAAGTTGTAGCTTAACCCAACAACCAAATAAACTCCCACACTTGTTTATTTATACACACTGTTCTTGTATCTTTTGGATCAAGATTTTACATTTTTTCCACAATTAATGTTATTAATAATTCTAACCCTAAAAATTTATGGGTGTTAATTACTTGTATAACTACTATAATTATTGGGGGATAATAGCATGATAATTTTTGTTTAAGTTTGAAATTTCTATCCAAAACTATATTTATTTATTATTATTTTTTTTTCTAAAGTTTGAAATCTCTTTTATTTTGGGTCATTCAGTCAATAATGATGAAATTATTACTCAAATTATGGAACAGTGGGGAGGTTGATTTAAAATTTACAAAAATAAGAAGTTATTATAATTGCCCTGGAGGTTATATTATTCAGCAATTAGTGAGGAGTAATGAAGCATTACTTACACCTAATCTGGAGACTTGTTTTTCCAAGTAATAAAAACTTGGGACATACACATCCACTCTTCTGGGAGTAAATCCTGTTTATAAATAGTGTCGAAGTCTGTAGGGTTGGCAAAACATTGAAATCAACTGACAGCTCAAAAATGTCCGGGTATGGAAAGTTGCAGGCGGACATTGAAATCAAGTCTCCCCCTTCAAAGTTTTATGAAATGTTCTGTAAGAGACCATACCATGTCAGCAACGCTTCGGGGGACAGAATACAAAGCTGTGAACTACATAAGGGCGAATGGGGCAAAGCTGGTTCTGCCATCTGCTGGAACTACTTTCATGGTTTGTTTTCTGTTTTTCTTCTTTTTTACTTCAATACATATATCATAGGATGGATATTAATTAATTGAATGTTGCGCTAAACTGCAGATGGAAAGGCTAGAGTATCTGAGCACTTAATTGAAGCTGTGAATGATGATGAGAATCTGATTGTTTTTAGAGTAATTGATGGAGACCTTTTGGAGAATCATAAAGAATTCAAGTTTACAATGCAAGCTACTCCCAAGGGTAAGGGAAGTATGGTTCATTGGACTTTGGAATATGAGAAACATCATGAAAACATTCAAGAGGCATATAGTCTGCTGGAGTTTGTGGTGGGCATGTCCAGAGACATCGATGCCCATCTCATGGAAGGAAAGTAGGGATTGTGAGCGCCCCAACACATTGATGCCCATCCAATATTACTATATGCTAATATTACTATATGCTAATATTTAAATAAATGCTTGATGTACCAACTATATGGTTAAATAAATGCTTCTATCGCATGCTTTGTTTAAATAAATGCTTGTATCGCATGTTTAAAATATATTGAGAGAGATTGTAGTTGGTACAATTTATAAATATAAAGATAATAACCCAACAAAATCCATGTTAGATCTGACACCGTCGGCCCCAAATGGAAACCAATTCATGAAATTTCTTGAGGGAGAACATATGGTTACGAGCAATTATTTTAAGCATAAGATTTATTAATACATATAGCATTAACCAATACTTATTACATGTTAAACATAATTAGTAATAAATTATAGTTTACCATATATATTATATTTGATATTTTATTATAAGTCAAATATCTTGCCTTACTATCTGGTTATTTTCATTTATTACTATTTCCATATCCTTATAATTTATTTTATTATAAATAAGATAACTTTCACGTATTAATTAAACATTCTTACCTATCCTTAGTTGTCCTCCGTAAGGCCATCCCCAAGGTCTTTGCAGAGATCAACGCAGAACTGAAGTATCCTATTAGAATCTGGAATCCCTCCATGCAATTTCTCGTATTCCAAAACACAGTGAACCACACTTCCAATGCCCTTTGGAGTAGCTTCAAATGTACCCTTGAAGGTTTTATAATGCTTCAGAAGGTCTGATTCCAGCACTTTCAAACGGATCATATTCTTCTCCTCATCAACTGCTTCAATTAGATGCTTTGCCACCTTAGCTTCTCCATCTAATTAACAATATATACAACGCCACAAATTAGTACACAATCTCATCATTTATTTAGGAAACTAAAACATTAGATTTTGGAAAGCAAACCATGATAGTAGTTCCAATAGATGATAGAACCAACTTTTCCCCATTCACCCTCCTCTAACTTACAACCCTGCACTTTGTCTCCTGAAATATTGGATATATGGTGTGGTCTGTTGCAGAATATTTCATAAAACTTTGAAGCTGGAGCCTTGATTTCAATCTCACCCTCCAATTTCCCTAACAGAGACATTGTGTTGACAGAGGATAATAAAGTTGTAGTTTAACCCAACCAACATATAATGTCTTATATCAACCTCTTTATTTATACACTGAGCTGTTGTATCTTTTGGATCAATATTTTATATTTTTCCACTATTAGGGTTATTAATAATTCTAACCCTTCCAATTTATGAGTGTTAATTACTTGTAATTACAACTATACTTATTGGGATAATAGGATGACATTATGAACTAAGCATTATACTCTCAATTATACACATTGGTTGGAGGGGAACAAACCATTCCTTACGGGTGTGAAAATCTCTCGCTAACAAACGCATTTTAAAATCATAAAACTGACGGCGATACATAACGGGCTAAAGTAGACTATATATGCTAGCGATGAGCTTCAGTTGTTACAAATGATATCAGAGTCAAAGACTAGGCAGGGTGCCAGCAAGAAGGCTGAGCCCCATGAACTAGACACAAGGCGGTGTGCCAGTAAAGACGTTGGCCCTAAAAGGGAGTGGATTGGAGGGTCCCATAAAGAGGAGAACAATATCTGCTAGTGATGGACTCGGACAAACTTGAAAAAGACAATATTTACTAGTAGTGGACTTGAAACATTACAAATAGTATCAAAACCAAGTTTTCATCTTAAAAGAAAGTTTAAAGATATTTTTTAACATAAATCCTATTTTGATTTGATTGTGTCTCTCTCTTATTTATTTTTATTCCTCCGGGCACAATTCAAGACGTGGGAGACAAGTTTGGGACATTCAGTCAACAATGATGAAATTATGACTCAAATTATGGAACAGTTGGGAGGGCCATTCAAAATAAATTTTACAACAATAGGTGGGTCTATTATAATTGCCCTGGAGGTTGTATTATTCCTCAATTACTGAGGAGTAATAAAGCATTAATTAATTACTTACACCTAATCTGGAGACTTTTTTTTTTCTCCAAGTAATAAAAACTTGGGACCAAATTTAAAATTATGAACCAAGTTTTAGATGCATTCCCAATATGGAAACATAAATCGCAGCAAAGCACAAAACTTCTTTCAAACATAAATGCCTTGTGTGTTTGTTTTAACCACCACATTCAATGATCCTGTTTATAAATAGTGTCAAAGTTTGTAGGGTTACCAAAACATTATCGCTTTCTGAACTAACTTGAAGTGGTCAGAAATGTGTGGGTATGGAAAGTTGCAGGTGGACATTGAAATCAAATCTCCGGCTTCAAAGTTTCATGAAATGTTGTGTAAGAGACCATACCATGTCAGTAACGCCTCCAGGGACAAAGTACAAGGCTGTGAACTACATAAGGGCGAATGGGGCCAAGCTGGTTCTATCATCTGCTGGAACTACTTTCATGGTTTGTTTTCTTTTGCTTCTTTTTTACTTCAATACATGTATCATAGAATGGATATTAATTAATTTAATGTAGCGCTAAACTGCAGATGGAAAGGCTAAAGTAGCTAAGCAATTAGTTGAAGCCGTGGATGCGGATGAGAATCTGGTTGTTTTCAGAATGATTGAAGGAGACCTTCTGAAGGATCATAAGAACTTCAAGTTTACAATCCAAGCCACTCCCAAGGGTAGGGGAAGTGTGGTTCATTGGAGTTTGGAATATGAGAAACTTCATAAAGACATTCCGGAATCATATAGTATGCTTGAGTTTGTTGTGGAGATGTCCAAAGACATTGATGCCCATCTCATGGAAGGAAAGTAGGGACCGCGAGCCCAACATTTCCTTACTATCAACTATGCAATACTACTATATGCTATGTACCAACTATATGGTTAAATAAATGCTTCTATCCCATGCGCCACTCTAATTGATTCTAAAAAATTATGAACCATTCGTAATGCTCCAATCAAACAATAACATTAAAGAAGGAGATGACGCGAACTAAACCCTTTTCTTCACCTTCACAGCTAACTAACGAGTATATATATTCACATGTAATCACCATAAAATTATGTCACTCATAGGTCCCCCCCAACACATAAAAATATGCTTTAAGGGATTTTGGAAAACAAAATATTTAGTTTCTACAATACAATCTCACCTTCTACTATCAAGTTTTTGCCAGAAACCCCGTTCCAAGGCGCAAACTGTTAGTTTCCACGAGTCTCATTATTTTATGCCGATAGAAGTGGAAGTAAGATCGATTGTACTCACACACTCACAAACATAAATTAAACAAAAAGACACAAAGATTTACTTGGTTTGAAGAGCCTTACATCCACGGGAGATAGCCGATCACTATAACTAAAGTGCTTACAAAGGGTATCTCTCACACTCTCACACTACAAAGTCTCTTATAAACTTTCTCTCAATTGACAGATACAAAATGACAATGACTCCACGTCTCAAAACAATGCTAGACAATCTTTTATATAGTCATAGCAATACTAATTCTCATATACAGAATATGAACCAAATGAGAGTTAATAACCAAAATAAATGAAAATATGAACCATCAACGAACTAAATGAAACTTATAACAATACAAGTTTAGTTACTATTTGATTGTTGGTATTTTGAATGTAGGGTTTGTCTCTATCCAATTTAGACTTAAGGAATAGTGAGATTTTAGGGTTGGAGAGAAACCTTTCATACACAGACGTGTTTTAAAGCTGTGAGTCTGACAACAATACTTAATGGATAAAAGCAGACAATAACGGCTAACGGTGGGCTTGACCTATTGCAAATGGTATCAGAGTCAGTCATCGGACGGTGCGAGACACTGGTTAGAGTTGTACGACAACCAAGACACAATAGTAAATATAAATTTATGAGTAGGTTTACGTTTACAAGGATTATTTTCACAAGGCATGATAACCGAGAGTTATTAATACATACCATAGTATAGGGCAATAATTAATACATATCATTTGTTACCTTAGGTAAGAGTTAAATACATACCATAGACTAAAATAGTAAACACATTTTGAACATTTTGATTAACCAATATGATATTACAAACGATATCAATTCGTAGTATTAGGCCAATAATTAATACATATCATATCATTAGTTACCTTAGGCAAGAGTTATTAATACATAGCATAGACCAAAATTGTAAGCACATATTAAGAAATGTTATCTTGATGTTAATTAAGATATTAACAAATATGGATACCAACATAAAGCTAAGATGTGAAACATGAAATCACAGTCGAGGTCCATGAGGTTTATGTTTTGAAAATCGAGAACACACAACTTGATCTAGTTTAAGAAATGAGTCATGGATTGTTGATCTTTTTTTTACGCCCACCCTGGGTTCCTAGTACTTATCACTTCCCTTTTTAATGGATTATTTAATATAATACTTTGGGTAAACGTATAAACTTGTGCCCTACCTTTTGGCATTAACTTTTGTAATAAATTAACGTATACAACTTTCACCATACCTACGTGTCTTCTTGATCTACCTTAGACACTCAAACGATTCAATTAACCAATATGCATATGATTGTTTCGTATTAAAACTGTGTTTGTTTTTTTTTTTTTTTTTTTTTTTTTTTTAAATTGTTTTAAAATAAAACACATTTTACATTATGTGGAAGAATTACCAATTTAATTTGACTTTTTAACCTGACTTGGAAACAATCTTAACTGTTTAATTTGTTTGGTAAAACTGATTTCTTTTTATTCATCTAAAATTATTTTTTAATTTAGTCAAAATCAGGCTTCTATTATTAGCTTATTTATGTATTTAAAGTTTATTTATCTTCTTACAGCTTCGCTACTCTGACCATCACAGTTACAGTATTATATTCTTACATTCTTACGAGTAATTTTGGATTAAGGAACAAGTCCAAAAAGGAATTCAAAGCATGTTTAGTTTTGAATCTATGGAACAACTCTAAACAAGAAAAGGAAGTCCGAAGCAAAATCAAGGAAATACATGCCTAATCACAATCTACTTAATAAAAAAGAAGGATATTAGGAATAAATCAAGACAATAAGAGTGATAAGATGATTAAGAAATCTCTTATTTTCTTTTCTGTGGTTCAATTATAAAAACTCTATGATTAAGCATACTTTATTTAGAGCAATTCTATTTTAGGTGGCCTCCTATAAACTTTTTATGGATGCATGTGAGTGAGGATAAGAATAAAGAATGTTGTGAGGATTGGTGTTAATCTGTGGAGCTACTCACTCTTAAAAAGCAAAAAGTAAAGTATCCCATGTGGTAGAAGATGTAGGCGAATGTTGGGACCATGAAATACCCAATAAAATACCAAATTACCAAATTGTAGGCATGGGTCATTACAAAGGTCGAAGCTTAGAAGCATGGTTGGGCAGAAGGGGAGGAAAGAAGTTAGGCCAGACCCAAGGGTCTTGTAGGGGCAAGTGTATTCATTTTTTATATAAGAAGTGCAAGATCGACGAGTTTATCAGAAGTTGCAATGGCCAGCCTTCTCTTCTTTCTTCCTCCTCCTCCTCCACCAATAACCTTAATGTCTCAATCAAAGATTCCAAAAGCTTTTCACAACCATTCATGGCTTTTCAAGAACCCTATTGAGAAACCAGGTTTTGGAGATAAAAAATGGAGCATTCATGCAGATTCTTCTTCCTTCAATCTCTTAAACTTTGCTGTATGTTTGTAACTCTCTCCTTTCTTTCTATTTTCTCTCTATCTAAATTGCACTCCTTGTCTAAGTCCTTGGAATTGATACTCATGTGCGTAGGATGGCCTTGGGCTTGTTGAAGCTCCCGCTAAATTGGATATTTTAAGGCATTTATTGAGACACCAAACTGGAGATTATTCCTTGGAATGCTTGAACCTTATTGATGCCACCCAACGCCTTGGCATTGATTACCACTTCCAACAGGAGATTCAAGTTGTTCTTCAAAGGCTATACGTCTCATCTAACCATCAACAGGACACCAATCTTCATTATACTTCTCTTCTCTTTCGACTTTTGAGACAACAAGGTTATCCCGTGTCCACAGGTCACTACCAACTACTCTATTATATCAACTAAAAGGACGAGTGAGCTACTTACCCGTCCTAAACACAATCTAACTCTTTCTAATCTTTGTTCATAATTTCAACCAATAGATAGTTTCAGAATTTTCTTGGACAACAAGGGAAAGTTCAACGAAGGGCTAACACAAAACGTGAATGGGCTGATGAGCTTATATGAAGCTTCACAGCTATGCATGCATGGCGATGACATACTTGAAGAAGCTGAAACTTTCAGCACCCATGGCCTTACTCATTGCCTTGCTCATCTTGATCATCATATGCTCCCTTTTGTGCGCAACACTTTAGCTCATCCCCACCATAAAAGCGTTGCTAAATTCATGGTGCCTATCTATTTTGGAGACATTCAAAGCACAAACAAATGGATCCATGTTTTGCAAGATGTTGCCAAAATGGATTTCAATGCAGCTCAGCTGTTACACCAAGACGAACTTGTTCAGTTCTTGAAGTAACATAACGATTATCTATAATATTGTTGTCTTCATTAGAAAAATAAAAAATAAATAAAATCTTTAGATGCTTCCTCATGTTTCTTGATGTTTTGTTAATTATAGATGGTGGAAAGAAACAGGCTTGGCGGAAGAGTTGAAGTTTGCAAGAGATGAACCTATTAAATGGTACATGGCCTCGGTAGTTTGTCTCGTAGATTCATGCTATTCCCAACAAAGACTCCAACTTGGAAAGACCATCTCTTTTGTGTTTCTCATTGATGACCTTTTTGATGTATTTGGAAACCTTAATGAACTCACCCTCTTCACTGAAGCTGTCTGCAGGTTGGAACCCATATTCTCATTGCATGGGAGTTTGTTTAAAATCTCTATTTGAAGTTACCAATGATATAAGCTCCATGATCTATAAGAAGCATGGCTGGAATCCCATTGGTTTCTTAAGTAAAGCGGTATGTATTTTTAACTTGTTGGATCAAGTTTGATCTCTATAATGTCACCCAAAGTTGTGTTTTGACGTTTGTGTGCAGTGGGGCAAATTATGCAAGGCCTTCTTAGTGGAAACTGAATGGATGAGTTGTGGATATTCACCAAGTGCAGAGGAATATTTGAGGAATGGCATTGTTAGCACTGGCATCCACGTTATTTTAGTACATGTTTTCTTTCTATTAGGCCAACAAATAAGCCACCAAACTGCAGAGCTTTTGGAAGATGATTCAGACATTATTTCATCTACTGCCATCATACTTCGACTCTGTGATGACATGGGCAGTGCAAAGGTAAAATAAACTTACCCAACTTTGACCACGCATTCACCGTTTAAAACAGTAACGACCCATGTCAAGAATTCAAATTACTATTCAAAATTTAGATGGTCCAGACATTTTTGGTGGCTCAACAAAGCACGATTATCTATAGAGTTCCTTTTCAGTGCCTCAACAAAGCCTCTCTTTAGGATTTGGAAAAAGTTAGAATTTATGACGATTGATTTTAATGGTCGAACATAAACCAGCATGCATTTACACGTGCGCAGGACGAGAAGCAAGTGGGGCGAGATGGATCATATGCAAAATACTACATGAATGAGCATCCAAGCATCTCCCATGGAGCCACACACCATCATGTTACGAACAAAATTTCTCAAGCATGGAAGACTCTCAACAAAGAATATCTCTTAGCCAACTTATTCCCTGCAAAGTTGACTCAGGCTTCTCTGAACATCGCAAGAGTAGTCCCTTTGGCTTATAATTATGGCACAAACCAATCATTTATGACACTTGAAAAGCTCATACAACAATTGTTGTTTCGTGTATATGTGTAACATTGGATCTTCATACACATTTATTACTACAAACTAAAACAAAACCATGATGAATACTCAACAAAAATTACACATTTATAATTGTTGTGTAATGATAATATCCTAGCCCAACAAGGAAAGAAGAAAATCCTTGTAACTTCCTGATGTCTCTGAACGAACAGCATCATGCAGCGTTTTCTTATACTTCCTGTGGTATTCTGTCTTTATATACTGCATATCTATCTCAGCTCTTGTCACAATTATCCTTATCAGTGTGGTATCATCTGTTCCCAACCCCTTCATTGCCTTGTACAATATCTATAATCAAACAGTCTCAATCAACATGTTCTTCAATGCTTAACTGCAACTAAAGTTCAAAAAAGAAAATACCTTTGCAAAGTACAACCCAGGATTCTCAGCACACCGCACGATTGTTTGAAGCCCAAATTCAAAATACCCTGAAGTTTCGTTCTTTATTGCCTGCAAATATGTTTTGGTGTTTGTTTGTGTTGATCTAAAATCCTTAGATTACTGTAAAACCCGAAGATTGGAATAGTAATAAATAAATGGCACCTTTTTCAAAGAGTTCCCATATAAGTTCTTATAAGTAGAGCTAACAGCAGCAAGATGAGCCCTGCTTCTTTCACTAAAGATCTGTATAAACTTGTCCTCATCAGTACCCCATCTTTTCTCCCCTGCTTTATACAGAGCCTCTGCATCCTTGGCTACCATGTCGCCGTCAATTTCAGGACCTTCATACCGTGGTTTACTAACGTAAGCCAATAGTAGCTGCCAATCAAATCAATAAAATCAAACATAAGCAATCAAAATGAAGGTTTGTGAAAGTATTGAAGGGAAGATTATATGCATATAACCTTCTTGTGATCCCCGGAAGCAACATTTTGAATATCATGTTCGATGTAGGATTGGAACATGGACAAGTAAAGTTGTCGAAGCTGCTGAAGTTGAGTTGAGGTACGAGAACACATTACTTCAGTGGCACGTCTGAGATGAACAGTTTCTCCACATAAAGCCTCCTTTATTATGACAGCATCTCGGCTTGCCGGATCATACATCCATAGTAAAACGGCTTTCTGCAAATAAATAAATAAATAAATAAATAAATGAGGGAATGAATCTAAATCCCAAGAAGCCGAATGAATCTACACGGACCTCAAGGTTACCACTAAGCTCAGATTTCAAGTGTTTGATGAGACCCTTGGAATACATGGCTTTGTATTCACGTTGAATGAGAGCACGTTGGGTTGCATCTCGATGTGCAAGAATGTTGACAACTGCAGCAGTGTCACAGCCAAAGCCTGCATGGATGGAATTATTTAGGAGGCGCAATAAGAAGAAGAAGAAGTGGAAACTAGAAGAAAAGAAGTAGAATCTTTCCTTTGAAGGCACGGTGAAGTTGGGCAGCATCGTCCTGAGGTGAAGTTAGGACGGGCGGTATGATCAAAGATGACATGTTTGTTTTTTTTTTTTTGTTTCTTCGCAGAGAAATGTGGGAAGGGAAAGGTTGAGGGGAGAGGATAAATATAGTGGATGATGATGCTTAATATTAGAATTCAGCTGAGTGAGTGGATTGCACAAACAAACAACAAAAAAGAAACATGTTTGTTTCTCCTTGTTTCTCGCCAATTCTTTCTAACGTTCCCCCATCATTTTCTCCCAACTCTTTTTAACTCTCACCTAAATCTCCCTTTCTTAATATCAACAAAAAAAAAAAAAAAAACATTAGTACAGGCCACTACTAATACATAGTACCATATAAGAGTTATGGAAGAAAGTTTTATTTAACTAAATTCAAACTTTATTGAAGCCAAAGAAATCCAATTTGTAATTTAACAATTTTATATTCTTTTCAATATTGTAGCATAAAATTGGAGAAAATATTTTCTAAAACAAATTAAGCTGTTTTTTTTTTTTTATAGGGATTCAAATATTAGTGTTTTTAAAAGCAAATGAATAAGTATCAATTATATATATTTAAAACAACATTACTTGCATACATGTTATAAAATTTGTTTCAACCATTGTCACAATCAAATAATTGGGGTTTAGAGGGAGATAAACTTAATTTTAATTTATTGGACTCAATAATTTCAACATTATTTTAAGTTAAATTATAAATTTAGGAGTTTTATAGAAAAAAGAATTTAATAGAAACTAAATTATGACTTTCTCAACATTTATATTTTATATATATATATATATATATATATATATATATATATATATATATATCATTTTATTCTTTTTCCAACTGTACCCTCTTCGTTTTCTTCTCCCTCATTTTCTATTGGTTCATACCTTAGACTCTCTCTCCCAAAATTTCTTCCATTTTTTCCGTTTTCTACAACACCTCAACTCTCTCTGAAGATAAACCCATATACATTGTGTAATTGCCGGCAGTTTTGGACGGAATAATGGCCGGATTTGTGGCCAGCGACAGCGACAGTCCACCAGATGTGGCTCTACTGGACTTTGTTCGAGATGTTGTTCGAATGTCGGCGGGGACGAACAGTCTAAAGGTTTTCAAAAAGGATTGCACCGATCTCGTGCGTCGGATCGTGCTTTTGACGCATTTGTTTGAGGAAATCAGAGAATTTAATGGCGTCCAATTTCGACCTGTTCATACATCTTGCTCTTCTTCTTCTTCTTCTTCTTCTTCTTCTTCTTCTTCTTCTTCTGGGAGTGATTCATCTCCGAGTCCGTGGCTGTGTGATTTGGTGGCAGCATTGAAGGATACTAAACGCCTTGTTTTCATCGCTTCGACTTTCCGGTCCTGCAGTTCTTCTTCTGTACGCGCTTTGTCTAATTTTCTTTTAATTTTCTGTTGGACTTCTGTTGAAATTGGGAGGGGGGAGATGAATTAGCAGCTTGAGGAATTTGAAGAGTAGTATCTCAACTTGATGGTGTTTATTATCATTTTCAGTCTCCTGCATTCATCTAAAACTAAATTTCACTTCACTTTCTTCTGGTTAGTAACATAGCTTTCCGCTTCGAAGTTGTGCTTTATGGAGCTACTGATTGAATGAACGGCCACTTGTTTCTCACGATCTTATGTTTGATTACTGATTTTCATTCACTAGTGGTGTTAGTTTCTCTACAAAATTTTGATGATGTTGATTTTTGTCATTCGGAGGACAACTGTGATGAACTTTAACTTTGAATGCTGTGGCACCGCTTTCACATATGCTACTTTTGGATGAACTTATTATCTGTCGTGTACACGGTGTTAGTTAGACGAATCAAGAATCTAGAATGAGGAAAGACAAGATCGCTAGATTACTGGGTTATTGATCAGTGTTCATAGTTAGTTCTGTTACGATCTCCACGGCACAGGTGTTTAGTTGCAGATCGTAGCCATTTGATCATACTCGTTATTTCAGACATTGACGTTCATGAATGTTTCTAAGATGTTTGCCAATCTTCTTCTTGTTGAATCAATAATGGGATGGTGTTGATAAGTCCAAATTTACCTCTTCTGAAATTTGTCTACGTTTTAATTTTAAGGAGGAAGTTACCAGGAAGATACTCTTCCAATTCCAATGTGTGACGCTGAAGTTAGAGAAGGCTTTGGGAAATCTTCCTTATGATCGCTTTGATATATCAGAGGAAGTTCAAGAAGAGGTAGGCTTCGACGAAAAAAAGTACAAAACTAGTTTTTGACTTTTCAAATTCTGAGCATACTCTAAAATCTTCTATTGATTCTGTAGGTTGAATTAGTGAGAGCTCAGTTGAGGAGAGCAGCAGAAAAATATGGCTCTCTGACCGCAATTCCTCCTTCAGTTGTTCAATCTCAGTTGCTAAAGAAAAACATGGATATGTTGAATCTGAACAACTGGGCTGATAACTTTGATGTTGAGGAGAATGGTGTTGTTGATCATGAGATTACAGTGAAATTTGATGAATTCCCAAATTGCAGAGGCTTCACGAATAATGGTGTGGATCAGCTGATTTTCGAAGGACTTGAGAAGAAACTTCCATCCCCCTCAGAGGCTTGTTCTGATGGACAGGATGACTCTACCAAAAAGAGTGGAGATCAGGTGAAGAACTCAGATGGAGTTTCAATACCTGATGATTTTTTATGCCCCATTTCCCTGGAAATAATGAGGGATCCTGTTATTGTGTCCACAGGACAGGTATGCTTAGTTGAATTCTATGATAATGATTACTTAGATATTTCTTTTGAATTCTATTATCATTTTGGTCCCTTATACTTGGAACTCATTCCATTTTAACTTTTAAAGTATAGGGACCAAAATAGAAATTTACCCTTTGATGAATTTGAGCTTAGTGTTGAAGAAACTTGGATTCTTTTATGCCTTTTCTAATAGTTCTCTTTCTAACAACACAGACGTATGAGAGATCTTATGTGCAAAGGTGGATAGATTGTGGGAATACTACTTGTCCCAAAACTCAGCAGAAACTCCAAAACTTGACTCTCACCCCAAATTATGTACTGCGAAGTCTTATTACTCAATGGTGTGTTGATCACAATATTGAGCAACCGACAGGATTAACCAATGGAAAGATCAAAAAGTGTGATGGATCATACCGTGATGTGTGTGAGGAGATGGCAGCCATTGAAACTCTGGTGCGCAAGCTAACTAGCCATTCGATCGCGGAGCAGAGAGCTTCTGTGACCGAAATTCGATCTCTATCAAAAAGAAGCACGGATAATAGAATGCTGATAGCTGAAGCAGGAGCAATACCAAATTTGGTCAATTTGTTAACTGCTGATGATGTTTTAATACAAGAGAATGCAGTTACTTCCATTCTCAACCTTTCAATATATGAGAACAACAAGGGATTGATTATGCTTGCTGGTGCAGTACCTTCCATTGTCCAAGTTCTGAGAGTTGGGAGCATGGAAGCGAGAGAAAATGCAGCAGCTACACTTTTCAGCTTGTCTCTTGCTGATGAAAATAGGATAATCATTGGTGCTTCTGGGGCCACTCCGGCTCTTGTGGATTTACTTGAAACTGGAAGCCCAAGAGGGAAAAAGGATGCTGCAACCGCACTATTTAATTTGTGTATTTATCAGGGGAATAAGGGAAGGGCTGTGAGGGCAGGGATCATCCCAGCTCTATTAAGGATGCTCAACGTCTCAGGTAACTCCATGGTCGACGAAGCTCTCACGATAATGTCGGTCCTAGCCAGCCATCAAGAAGCAAAAGTAGCCATGGTGAAAGCCAGTACCATACCTGTTCTAATAGATCTGCTGAGGACTGGATTGGCTCGCAACAAAGAAAATGCTGCTGCTATTTTGCTTGCTCTATGTAAACGAGATACCGACAACCTTTGTTGCATAAGTAGGCTTGGGGCTAAGATTCCGCTGACTGAACTCTCCAAGAGCGGCACAGAGAGAGCAAAAAGGAAGGCTGCCTCACTGTTGGAACATCTTGGAAAACTACAGCAGCTATAGAATAGGTGTGGATTTCTGAACAAGCATTTTCCATATTTTTCCCACTTTGAGTTCCCCATTACATTTTCAGCTCCTTCTTCTCTTTGATTGTGTTAACAAGGAATTAGGGATGAATGGCTAACGATGGCCACTTTCCTTGAATCTGTTTACTTCATTCCTTCATTATATTGTACAAGTGTGTATAAATTCATTTAACAAATTTGTGTTATAACAAGAAGCTACTGTTTGGGAATACTTGGACTTTCTCACTCTATTTTCCCCCCTTTTTCATTGTCCAGTTCCTTCTTGTAACAACATTTTTTCAGTTTTCTCACTGTTCCTCATTCATTTTCTCATGTTGAGTGAAAATAAGGAGGAACATTAAACCATAGATTCAGCCAAAAATGATTATCGTGCACAACATAGATAGCTACATATGTATGATGATGAAGTTGACTAATAAATACATAGTGAGTTCTTCGAGGAGCCGTAAACCTATGTATATTCTACCAAAGCAAGCTCGTACAAGATTCAAATATTTTAAATTGAAGTAAAAGTCATAACGTAGCACTTCCAGTAGATCGTTACTGTATTACTTCAATATACTTATTCATGAATCTTGTTATTCTCGATAATTAAGATGCCACTGCAATTTCAGTCCCTGCTTCCATTGTCGTCATGAAACTTACACGTCGCTTCTGCATTTTCAACTCATTCTTATTTAAAAAAAATTATATAATACAAAGAATTGTGTATTTTTTTTTTATGATTTAAAAATATTAGAAAATTTTTGTCATAAATAGGAGGAGGGAAAAGAATGAAGAAATAAACTAATAAATGATATTAAATTTCATTAATGATAGTTTTCGATTTTACAAAATTATATTAATAATAATTAGGGGAAAGAAAAGGTTGCGTCTATTATACGATGGAAGAAAATTCTACAAAAAAAAAAAGTTGAGCAATTAATGGCCCCACACTATCTATTTAATGAATTTGATTGATATNTTTTTTTTTTTTTTTTTTTTTTTTTTTTTTTTTTTTTTTTTTTTTTTTTTTTTTTTTTTTTTTTTACTATTGAAAAAAAAAGTTAAATTAAAAATTTAGATTCATTTTGGTACATATTTAGTAGAAAAAATAATTATGTAAAACAAAGATGGTTAGGCTAAGAAAAAGATTGGCATTAACGGGATTTGAAGACAAAAACACTAATTAAATGAGAATAGTTGATAATTATTTTTAGATTTATTTATTTTCATTAAATAATTTCAAATTGTAAAAGAACTTTATTAATTTTGAAAAATAAAATTAGATGAAAATTCAAACTCCAATAATTATAGGATGGAAAAGTGTGAAAAGATAAGTTACACTAATTAATGGGTTAGAACACCAAGCACTAACCAAATAACCAAATAAAAAGGGACTAATCTGATAGTGAGACTCAACAATTTTATTAAATACTATAAATGATATTACTATGGAGATTATCTAAAAGATAAATAAATTAAAATAATTATATATTCTATTATTTTGAAAATTAATAATCATTAAAAATAGTCCATTTAAATATCATTTAGGAACTCGTCAACATATTTTCTAAAAAGAAACAAATTTGAAGGTATAATATTCTATGGATATTTATAATAAGATGTTGACGTGGTTTTGGCAAAAAAAAAAAAACAAATGAAATTAAAATATTGACTCATTGGATAGTGAGTGAGTCAACTTGGGGTCATCCATTTAAATCACTAAAAGTGAATTATAAATTTAATTAAAGTAAAATGCAATAATAATAATNAAAAAAAAAAAAAAAAAAAAAAAAAAAAAAAAAAAAAAAAAAAAAAAAAGTAAAAGGCATACGCACCTCACGTGGCTTGATGCCATCCTCCTTCTCCTCTTTTGGAGCATTTTTGGAGGCACTTTGTGTGGTTTTATCCATGTAAAGTCCGTACAGTCCCACGATCTTCTCCGCCGCCTCTCCCTTATCTTTGCTTTCCTTCAACAGTTTCTCCACCTCCGCCCTCGGCAGCCTCACCTTCAGCCGTGTGGTTCCCGCTCCCGAAGACCCCTCCCCGGCGTCCTCCTCCGGCAACACACTCTTTGGTTTCATGATAGTTAGGTCTGATGCGGAGCGGCGTGCCAGCATCAAACTCTCCAGCCTGTCCTTGGCGCTCATGTGGATTGCGGAACGTATGCGGCGTGGTGGCTGTATTAAAAATATGAATAAAAGGGTTAAACGTAGAGATATTAATTAGTTAAGTTTGTAATTTGATTACCGGTTGGTTTGGAAGCTTAGGCAGGTCCACCAGAAAATAGAGGCGCTTCCTGCTGAGGTTTTGGTGGGGTTCCAACGGCTTTGCGCGGACACCGTAGTGCTTCACGGCCTCGGAATCCAGCACAACGAAGCCGGGATAATCTTTCACAACATCTCCGGCTTGAACCGGGGTGTTTAGCTTCATGGTCTCCCCGGTGACCTTCATCACCTTCACTGTCTTCTTACCTCCAAACGCGTTTCCCATGGCGCCCAGAAGGGAATGAGCGAAGATAGGCGGTGGGTGTGGCGTATAACACACAATCTTATAATATACAACACTTTGTTTGATGCCTTAAAAAGTGGTTTCCTTTTTTTGGTCAAACAAAGAAGCCAAAGTTTGAAAATTCAATTAAAACCATACCTTAACTTCCCTCTCAACAAATATATTATAATCATACATCCGATTTGAGGTTTGAATCTTAGACTTCTTGATTTCATCCCTAATATATACTTTCTACTATTTAAGCTATGCTTATGTTCTCATTTTATTAGACGTGCTTCATTAATGTTCTCGCACATTATTCAATTTCTCCTAGAATTTTATAATTCTTAACCAGATTTCAACAAAGAAAATAAAAATTTTACAAGGATATTTTATGAATTTTCCAAGCCTTGGAAATTTCAAGTTTAATTTTGTATTTTGTATAATTATATAATAGTTTTATTTTATTGGGACGTTACTAAAAAATGGGAATTGGTGAAGGCGTTAATCACGGGCATGGATCCAAGCATTAGTTTCTTCAAATTCTTCACATCTCTCCCCTAACCTTACGCTTCTTTCCAACCCTCCAAACCAGTTTGATAGCGACCCCACTCATTTTCATTTACTTCAACTCTAAATTTGATTTTTAAATACAATTTTTTATTTTATAACAGTTATTATTATTATTATTATTATTATTATTATTATTATTATTATTATTATTATTATTATTATTATTATTATTATTATTTTGTGTGTGTATGGAACACAACAGACACAAAAAGACAAGAAGGATTTTGAGGACACTGAAAAACGCCAAATTTGCAGTGACCTTGTCGGAGATTTGACCTTCAAATTATCGTTAATTCTGTATACATAATTAAAAGACTCAATTATCTATTTATTTGTAGCCATAACCATAACCATAGGAGGAGTTTCTTGTATGATGTGGTGTCAATTGATGTATATGTTTTGTACATGCTTCTACACGTTTTCAAAATGCTATGTCGGGGATAATTAGAGAGTTTCTAACTAACCACAAATGGAGAATTGTTTATCATAATGACCTACATGTGTATTGTAGTTGGCTTAAAAATGATGTTGCTCTCTTTCCGGTTTAGGAAATTATCAAGTCATTAATACCACACGAGGATGAATCCTTTAGGAGCCACGACATGCTCATCATATTTCTTATATACCATATGACCTCGTCAATGATGGACGGTGTCACATATACATACATATATTGAATCAATAAGGAGGCAAGTATAGCATCATTCATTATTACTACTATTGTTATTGTTGCTAAATATAAGTTAGGTGCGCATGTTGAAATAAACATGCTCCATGGGGCCAACCCCTCTTCCCCATATTTTCCTCTACTTGTCTTCCAAGTTCCATCTTCGCACCACCAAAATGCCTAAAAAGTCTTCACCACTTTTTCTCTCTCTAAATAAAAACTGTTTATTCTCTCTCTCTCTCTCTCTCCTTCCATTTGAACAGAAAAGAAGTGAACTTTTTTCACTTTTTCAAAGCCCACCATCCATTATAGCTCTGATTCAAAGTTCACCTCAAAAGGGTTGATTTCAATTTGTCAAAATATTTGAAAAAACTTAAGTTTTCAAAATTTTAAATATAGATAACAATTACTACTTGAGAAAGAAACAAAATTTGTTTCTGAAAAGTTCCAATAAAATATATATTTTAGATGTTCTTTTTTAAGTCCACCATGGGATTAGTTATTGTTTGTAATAAAATAAAGGTTAGATAATGGTTTTAGTCCAACATTTTTTACAAAAACACAAACCCATAGCATATTTTAAGATTAAAAAGTATTATAAAAAAAAAGCAACTAAAATTGACACTAACACTCACACACGTACGTAAGGCTTACGTAACAATTTTCTTTTCTAAGTTCAGCCACGTGTTAGATGTTAATGAAGATTTCCCATTAAATCTTTGTTTCTTTGTACACAACTGTAAGAGGTGAAAAGGGGTTTAACAAAAGAATGAGAGGGATTCCATCAGATTTATCTGCAATTGCAATCCCTTTATTGATCAACAAATGCTTTCATGGACAAAAGAATACAATGATCCATCACAAAATCAAGAACACCATTGATCAGGAACTGTGAGAAAATAAGAAGTCATTGCCTTACGAAACCGTTTCTTGTATTGCATCGGAGAGATGATAGTTGGAGAAGCATTCCTCGGCCCTCCGAGTATCCCCGACGCCTTAACCCACGTCTCTAACTGCTTGTCCCATGTATACTGTCTCATGAAATCAATGATGCCTAACACAAGCTCCTTCCTCTCCTCGTCAACCCCGACCAAAAGCGAATAGTCCATAACGTCAATTGACTGAAGAACAACGTGAAAAATCAGTATATTTGCTCCAACATGAAGAAATTATTAAGTACTGAATGCAAACAAACATCCATCCATCCATCCAAGTTCTCATGCTCAGTTAATCCAAACCAAATGCAAAAACAAAGACTGATCCTCCATCCAAGTTCTCATGCTCAGTTAATCCAAACCAAATGCAAAAACAAAGACTGATCCTCCATCCAAGTTCTCATGCTCAGTTAATCCAAACCAAATGCAAAAACAAAGACTGATCCTCCATCCAAGTTCTCATGCTCAGTTAATCCAAACCAAATGCAAAAACAAAGACTGATATCAGAATTCAAGAATGCAGCTTCTTACCGCCAAAAAATATGTGTCATTCCAGATGGCCCTTTCAAGATTTCTTTTGGCCTTGCTTCCAAGAAATATAGGTTTTGTCCGCAATGCTTCTAAAAGGTTCTGATCGAGTAGAACCTTGTCTGCCCCAGTCGTGTCCGGGTTGTAACGAGATCGTGAAGATCCCTTGAGGTCATAAACCTTTGAGATATTTCTCATGAAGAAAAGATTCTCCATCACCATCAAATCCATCTTCACTTCTTTCCCACCTTTCAGGTGTTTAACAGTCACCTGCCACAAATATCCCAAACACTTTGTAAACCAAAATAGTTATTTAATGGTTAAATTATAAATTTGGTTTAAGTTAGAATTTAGTTCACATGGATTCAAATGTTAGAAGTAGTTCCTAAATATTTTTACCTGATAGATCCCAAGAATTTTTGCAAGGCAAGTTGGACTTCCAGAGTTTAGAGCTTGTGACAAGTACTTGAAATATTGAGGAGCAAACTCCTCAAAAGAATCAAGCTCTGTTCTCGTGACTTGTTTTATAATGAATCTTTCATCCAAAGACTTGGCGAAGTATACATTACTTTTTCCACCTTGTGCACTCCATTTACGACACCGACTTAAAGACCTCACAAAATCCACACCTTTGGGGCAGCACTTCTTCCTAAGGATGTCAAATTGCTTTGCGAAATAGCAAGTCACAGAGAAATTGACTTTACCTCCAGATGTTGAAGATTCATCGGTGAACGAAATCCTCAAATGAGGAGATTTTTTGGGATCCGAAAACAGGGTCCTCAGGGTTGTAGGATCTTCAGAGCCATAGTTTCCATAGTGAATATAGTCCAAGTTCAGAGCACCAAAAGACTGCCAAGCTGAAAGAGTTGAAGGACGAGAATCTTCGATGATCCTAGGGACATTCCGACCTCCCTCATTGTCGGTAAATTTATTAGCAACCCAGTCGTCATACTCTCTAGAGTTGAGGGCGTATGCAATTATGCTAGTAGGTTCATTGTCGTAAACAGCAATAACTGCATCAATATTGCCAGTCTGTGGAAGCAGCAGACGAACGCCTTCCGGGACATGAGATGCTGAGATAAAAGATGGAGTTGAACTGAGTAATAAATTTAACTTTTGTGTCTCAAATGGTAACACTTGAGAGTGAGCTCTAGTTAAACTGGAAACAGGATCCCTCAGCATACTATTGTAATCTGCAGAAGCATGGAAAGATCTAATTGTTGACAACTGAAAAGTGGATGGATGCAATCCTTTCCTGATTCTCTCTTGCATTCTTATTGCAGAATCAAAGGAATGAACTCTCACAGGTGACATCAATACCCTTCTCAGTTGAGGATTATCATTTTGACTCATTTGCTTCGTTGCCCCGTCTGGAGGTTCTTGTGCTTGCAGTGTTGAAACAGCCTGTGGTTTCGTCACAGATTGCTCGGATCCAGACCATGCACAATCTATTCTCTCAGAGAGAGTTGATTCATAAGAAGGAATGCCTTCAATTGAGGCTATTACGGCAGTCATTTCCTCATCTGTGTGTTCTTCTTCCCTGCAGACTTGATGTAAGGTTGATTTGGAGCATTCTACTGCTGTGGGTTCTTCCTTCTGCATTGATTGTAAATCATTTCCAGCAGACTTGTGGACCAAACAAGATTCATGAATGTTCTCATTGCAGCCAAATTCAATTTTGTCATCACTCTGAGCAGAATCTCTTTTCAAAACTCTCTTTAGAGGAGACGATACATCAGCCTTGGGATTTGAAATCTTTTTAAGGAGAGAATCTAGTGAATAAAGGCGGTGATCCCAGTAGTGTGTATGAATTAATAGGGAACGCCTCAAGCGATTTAGTTCCAGAATGTCGACAGAAATCATCCCCAGTAGCGAAGGTTCCATCATGAAAGGTTTCAGCAAACCCTATTAAAGCAGGCAATTAATTAGATACCCGTACATATTAAACATAGATTCATATACAAATGTGCAATGACAAAAATACAAGTTTATCATATTCAAATTGTTCTCAGCACTTACAATATAATCACTTCGCTCCTTTTGAATCAGTTCTTTCAGTTGCATGACGTGGCTTTGCATCTCACTCGAGTCTGACGATTCCTGCATGGACAACTTGCTTTTCTGTTCCATCCTATCAACAATATCGGAAATCTCTGCATACAAGCTTTCCATTTTGCCAATGATCTGATTGAAAGCCAATAAAGTACTTGAGTAAACATAAGCAAGATTCTAAAATCATGTAAATTACATTCTGAATTCTCAAGACAACCTCTGAAGCTTCTTTTGATATCCATTCCTGTTGAACATGGCTATTGAACTCGAGCACAGAAGGGGGCAAGGTAACAGAGAGAATATCAATGGTCGAATATCTGAAGAACGCAACCATGCTCCCAAACCTGTGGAAATTTCGTATTCAGTGACAATCAACATCCAATAACAATTTTAAAACTAATGCTGAACTCAGATGCCCAACACACCCATAGAAACGGAGGCAGTCTCTCTGCAATGAATGACCACAAGTTGCAACTCGATTTGCAGTTGCATGGTTTGAGAAACTAAGCTCCAAAAATTTTCCAAAAGAAAGCCCCCAGGCAGCATCAGACATAATAACCCTAGGAGTTGCTGGCGGGACTCCATCTATTTGGGCGCACTTGAGGCACCTGTGCCACATCCATATCCTGCCATCTTCTTCCCCAGGAAGCTTTATAGAGGGTAGGCGTCTAACATTAATTGTAAGATTACCCTGCTGATGGGTGTAACACTGAACGTGGGCCTCAGCGGACTCCTTACAGGATCGACAGCTTGATGTCTGCAGCAAGAACCCAAACCACAATTACTCAGCTACCCAGAGAAGTCAACTTAATGTTTCAATTGGATATATACGGAATAAGGAAATAAAATAAACCTGGGCAAAGAGATCATCGCATAGGAATTTCCCTAAAGGCTTGTCGAAACGGCCATAAAACTTTATGCGCAAAAGACGAGAGCGCTCACATACAGTTCCTTTAAGTACACAATGGCTTGAAAAGGATACCAAAATGCTCTGGTGAGTATCTGCTGCTGAGAAGCATTCACTAGAGAGATCGTTTTCATCAAAACTTTCAGACTTCTGAAACTCTGTAATCCCTCCAGATTTCTCCCTTCTCCGTTCCAAAGTTTCTGCCAATTCAGATTCAGAAAGACTTCGAACATCGAAGGGAACTGTTTCACCATCCTTTAATTCCTCATAATGACTAAGAGATGGATTTAGACCAACATCGGATGGTGAATGATCATTGAATATGCCAGGAAATGTATCAACGATGCTAGGCTCTTCTTCAAAGCCAGTAGACAGTAGAAAGTTATTATTATCAAGGTGGTGATACATTGGATATATTTTAGATTCTTCAAGCTCAGCACTAAGAGAAGAAACTTTATATCCAGTGGAGACATCAACTAGACAATTGGATGACATTGTAACATCGGGATTCCCAGATGATGAATTATCTTCAACAGAAAGAGAGCGCTTAGGCATCTTAGGCAGAGAAGCACCTTCGTCCACAAGAAAGGAAGTCTCAAGAGATAAGTGATATGCTGCAAATACTGCATATTGAACAACATGTTTAACTTTTTTAAGTTCTTCACGACACATGCCTTTCAGCAAGACCTATGATAAGAATTGTGACATGATTAGAAGCAAAACAGAAATTCTACAAAATAACATTTTTCTAAGTCCACAGGATTCATATCATGACTCCTTTGACAATCAAGCATAAACTATTTACATTAAGACAGAAAAGTTAAACAAGTCCTAAATTAAAACTCAATGAAAAAAGGGTGTTCAAAAGTAGCCAACAAAAACATTTTGAAAAAGTATCCACAAGAAACCAAATAATTTTCTAGCAAGAATTACCGTGCAACCCAAGCGCTTTGGACATCCTTCAAAGAACATCAAGGTCTTGGACATTTTTTTATTTTGATTGACAGTCCCATACTCTTCAGTCACTCTCTCTAACCGGAAAAGTTCACAATGTCCTAATCGTGAAATGGACATATGATCAATTGATGGAGTAAGTGAAGCACCGGTGCAACGGGCTATACGCTCTAGTAAGGGCCTTTTAACATTCAGCACCAGAGATATTTCCTTGGCCAGCAGATATTCCTTTGCACGCGAAGAAACACTTTTTTCCACCAGCAGAACATTGGGGCGGAGAGACTCTATTTTTGAAATAATTGTTTTCAGATGATCATTTTCCTGCAAAAATAGGATGCAGAAAAATAAGAAGTCAAAAAAAGAAAAAAAACTACTAACTAGTTCTAGCATTTTGTATGCATAGAAAACTTAAGTATGTGTAAAAATAAGACAAACTAATTAGTTACAAGTACCTGATGTAATAATGTATTAAAAGAAGCTAAGTGGTCAGAAACTTCGTGATATTCAAGGGATCCTCCTAAAAGAAGTAACCTAGCATTTTTGAATTGTGAGGTCATGCGTTTGTGCTTTATGTTTTTTGTACAAACAACTCCCTTTATAAGTGTGCTGCAGAAAAAAGATAAACAACTTCAAGACATTAGTCAAAACATACGATATAGACATGAAGGACATTGAAGCTATGTGTTCAGAAGGATATTCCAAGCTGCAGTATCAAATAGCCATAAGTTATACCTTTCACGAGGGTGTCCCGATGCTACACATTTTACTTTTATATAGTCCCCAGGATCCATGCTGCCTCCTCTGCTAGTATCCGGTCTCACAAAATTGGCAGCTTGCCAGGCTATTGTGGTAATTACATCAACCCAGTCCTCAACAGAATCTCCTCCAGATTTGATATCCTCCCCCTGTAACAGTTGGGCAACAAGAGCCCTAAAGTGGCCCTGAACCATAGCTCTAAGAGGCTCCTTATTCTCCTCATGCAAATTTTGCTTTGCTGGAAACATGCTAGAAAGGCTTCTGCTCGCAGAGAACATAGCGCCGGAATCCCCAATATCATCGTCTTCATCATCATAGGCAAAGAAATTATTCTCCAACTCATCACTTTCATCATCAGGAGGTGGAGGGAACCATATTCGATCATTGTTTTCAAAATCTAAAAGTGTTTCTGCATTTTCATCTTGGTTCTGAGTGGATGGCAGGACACTAGAGAAGGGATGTTTATGATCATCAGACCTATTTAAAATGGTCTCAGCCTCTTGAGGCAATAGATTCAACCTTTGACCTGGATCTACACTCTGTACAACATGATCAGCTTTATTTGAAGTATAATCACTCCTTGAGGGGCTGGCAGAAGGACTTGATTCCTCAAAATGAGAACTAAAGAACTCGTTTCTAGTACTAATACTACTTGACTCTATGTCTGAACTGTCACGAAAATAATCACTTGATGGGCTAAAAAAATGTCTCCCAGAATCCTCTCCATCATCTTCATCACTCCTACATTATTACAATAAGATTAAATGAGACAAGTGTATCGAATCATTTCATGTCACTATCCTGTATTAGTATTGGAAATTGAAGAATTTGAACATCAAGGAGGGGCAACAACATTTTACATATAATTTGATTTCTTGATTTAAAGTACAAGAATACCAAAAGGTATTAGGAGAAACATGCATTCGAATTCAAATCAAATGTTACCAGTTGGGAGAGTGGTGAACAGAAATAGGAGATGGATGATCATTGAACAAGCTTAAAAGCCCATTTGATGCTGCATAAGGAGAATAGCCACAATCTTGTGACTCAAGATATCGACACAAGCGATCATCAGGAATTGATTCGGTTTTCTTTGGAGACTTGTATGTACCACGATAACTGGGAGAAGGAGCTTCTGGGCTATATCTGGGAGAGACAGAAGAATATACTTTCTCACTATGTCTCCCTCCACCTTCATGCCGTAGGTTGCCATCAGAACAAAACTTGCACGACTTGGTTGTCTTCACAGCTTCATTACCCACCTTCATAACATCTGATTGAACAACATAAGATTCATAACCCCGAATACAGTTTCTGCAAGATGATTGACTACAACTCTGGCACAGGTATACTAGAGAAGTCTTTGAGAAGCTCATATCACACTCACAACACATCTTGTAACTTTTGTTAGGCGCCACAAATTCTTCTGATAAGCACACTGATGAATCAGGTCCCCAGGAAATCCAAGACCTAACCTTCTCAATCAGATCTGATAGAGAACTATCAGGAATTCCCATAAAGATTCAATCATCCAAGAAGAATTAAAACCTCGATGACCCCTCAAAATTGAAACAGTATAAGACCACTCCTCTTTCAAGTTCCAAATATGGAAATCTTTTATTGTCTTTCACACATAATAAGAAAACGGAAAAGGAAAAGGAAAACCTATCCCTTGGAAACAAAATACCCACAAAAGTTCCAATAAAAAAGAAGAAACTGATATTACCCACAATTAAAAATGATGGGGTGCTTTGGGATGTGTATGTATGAGTCTCAAGACTGTATACTATGTATTTCGTCCCCTCTCTTTCTGTCTCTCAAAATGGGGGCCAAAAGCCAGAGAAGATGAAAAAAATTAACAAATCCTCCAGGAAATATATCAAGAGAAGGATATATAGAAAGCTATGAACAAACCCGAGATACCCCAAAATCTAGCAGTATTTACACCAAAATCCTATCATAGTTACAACCCCCAAGACCAGAGAACCCAACAAAGACCAGTATCATTACCTACAACAATAACAACAACAAGAACAAGGAACCACAAAACGAAACCTTACAGCCAAAATGATGCCAGAGACCTCAAGAATGAATCAGACAACCGATTTAAGCATCCCAAGGACAGAATCCAGTGAAAAACGATCATATGTAAGAAAGGGTCGAAGATCAGCGAAGAGAGTTAACCTGATTCGATAGACATAAGGAAACACAAGTCAAGTCAAAATTGGGCACCCCCAGAAGAAGAAACACGAAAAGAAGACCAGATTGGAGTAAGAAAAAGCAGGATCAGATGGAGAAACAGCAGGTAGTGAAGAAGAAGAAGAGGAAGAGGAAGAAGAAGAAGAAGAAACTGGAAAAGGATTTGGGTTTTAAATGCTTGGTAAAATAAGAATCAAAAGGAGGTATAGAAGGAGTACGGAGAAGGTTCCTTTTCGATCGGAATCAGTAGCTCGCATATCGAAGCTGAAAATTCCGTTGCTGTTACCCCAACAACCACCAACCTCACTGTTCGTCATTCCCACCGGAAGAACCATGTGCGGTTTTAATCCACCATTCTTTCGTTTCCCTCTGATTTCACTAAAATTCTTTGCGGGGTTTTTTCTTCTTCTCTCTGTACTCTCTCTTCTGCTCTGCTTCCTTTTTCCTTTTATAATTATCGAACAAGAAATCTGCATATGCGGCTGTGCCTCGAAAATAAAAAAATGATCGAACCCATCAAACTACTCTTCTTTTCTCTCTCATCTATTTTCTTTTGCGTCTAAATTCCAACTTAGCCCTTCAGTTTTCAGCTTATTTCATTTTTGTACATTACTTTAGTAAAAAATATATATATATTATATACACGGAAAAGTTTTAATTCACCATANCATGGGCTGCATGTTCTTTGCTGGTCCACTGCTCCTCTTTCATCTATGCTGTTGATTGGTCAACAAGTCGGCGTAGAAAGATGAAGAAGCACAGTCAGCTCTAATTCACCCTCACTTTTGTTTAATTACTTCAAAAATAGGTTATATTATATTTATATATATATATATAACACCTATACAATAACCTTAATTTATTCTATTATTTCAAAAATACATATATTCTTCTAAAAATTATAATATTACCTTTCATCGACTATATTTGAATGTTATTTTTTTAAACTTCAACTAAACCAGAATTTTAATGCCTATCACTCTATTTTAAAATTCTAATATTTTTTTTATTTCAAATTATTTTTAAAATATTTATAAAACGTCAATAATAAATATTCCATATTTTTTTAATGAAAACAAATTTTAATATAGTATACATACATATATATATATATATATATACATATATATATATATATATATACATATATATATATATATATATTAGATTAATATTAAATATATTATCTAAAAGAAATTATAGAACTTTTTTTTATAATAAAATTGTAGTTTTCTTTGTTCTTTTTGGGGCCATGCCCACTTTAAGCGCGTGTGTTGCATGCGAGTTTGACAACGTTTGGAACGTGGATTGGGACAAAGGTTAACCGGTCAAATTTTACACCCAACCAAACTATGGCTATTTGCCTGAATGCTACCATTTTTATGTGGGTTTTCAAAATACTTATTTTAGTTTTTTCAAAATATATTTTATTTTAATATTTAAGCTTTAAAAATATTTAATCTTTCTACTTGTGTTGTTGAAGTAAAAAAAAAAAAAAATAATCATATTCGAAAATAATCATAAAAAGAAATTCGAAAATAAAAGGACTCCGTCTTAAAAGGAAATGAGTTGGAGACCAAAAGAGAAGAAGCGAGAGCGAAAGCAAAAGCAATGGCGACAGGGATAGCTTCGTTTGGTGATACAACAGCGTCTTAAGAGAGCGACGTACATGCTGACAAGATTCACCGAAAGATAAGCCCCTTCCTCGAATATTATTCATTTACAATCCATTCATCCTGCCCTTCCTTCAATTCTGTTTTCCTCTTGCCTTTCGGCAGCAAATCGATTCATTAGGTTGAAATAACAGCATCTGGATTGATTTGTAATTGCGTTTTTTCAAGGTAGATGACTAGACAAAGCGAATGGTCCAAAATGCACACCAAGTGTTTGTGAAAATGTTTGCGTCATTTTTGATACACCAATGGCATCGGTCGGGCGGGTGGGTGAAAAGAAACGTACTGCCTGCGCCGCCCATGGGCGAATTAGTCATCATGCCTGACTCAGCTCCACGTGAATGGTATGGTATGGTATGGTATGGTATCCTCTTTTTTCTTCTTTGAATCGCTGCTTTTTGTTGGGAAATTCGTATTTAAACCTCTGCATGTTTTAGTTTTCTATTGCGAATTATTTGTCAAGATAGGGCTACTTTGGTCCCACATATTTGATTATATTTTTTTATGTTAGATTCCTCTCATATGTCATTTGTATGTATAATTATAGATGTGGTAGCTAAAGTCAATATATGATTTGGATAATGTTGGTCTGGAAGATGAGGATGGGAACCACTTAGGACCCTTCTCATACCTCATACCGTGACCCTCTCTTTTAGACTTTTGTGGCTTAATTAATGTGTTTCCTATGTATTTTGCAAATTTCTAAACCCATAAATGTTTTCTTCTTGTGATTTTGACCCATTAAAAGTGTCTTTCTTGTATTCTCATTAATTGTACGCTTAATAAATAATATTGGAATTTTGGAAGAGTAAAAAGTACCTCCTTTTCAAAATTTTCGTGATGTTTTGCTATATAGTCAAATCTGATTTTGGAAATTCCAAAAAGCTTATTTTCTTTTTGAAAATGTCTTAATAATCGTTTTAAAGTGCTTCTTTAAACTACTAATCTTAAAATCATCTCAAATCCTATTTTACAAAGAGAGAAAAAAAAAATCGCAAACTCTGTATGGATATATTTGGCAATGTTTTTATTTTTGGAAATAGGTAGTTTTTAGTAAATACTTATTTAGTAAACATTTACTCAAATGTTTAGTTATATACTTCCAAGAATGTTTTTAAGTGCTTCTCAATTCAAGGACGTGGGTTAAAAGCACTTTATGAGGGTTTTCTGATTTTTCTAAAAGTAATTTTATGTTATGTTAATCTCAAATATGGTAGAAGAGATATTATGTATTAATTTTTGGGATTGAGGTTTGGATGATTCCCTAAGAAAAGAAGAAAGATAAAATTTTATCTCCCCTCCACTTTAAAGCAAAATTAGCATCTAAACCCAAAATTCAAATGCTTTGTGATTGATTATCGTCGAGGAAAGGCATCTTCCAAAATTGTCAAATAAAGTTAGGGAGTGTGTTGTGGTTTGATCGTAATGATACCTTTGTGGAAAAAGGAGAATCGCCATCAAATTCATGTAAAATTCTGGGGAATGGTCGGCTAGAAAACCCCAAATGACATGACTTGGCACAATCCCCACTTGCCATAGNTTTTTTTTTTTTTTTTTTTTTTTTTTTTTTTTTTTGTTAATAAGTGGTGCCTTTCTGTAAACCAATTTCAAGGATATAGCTTTGTTTTGGCCCAGCCTAAACTTTTGGTTTTCCTGATCTCACCACAAGAGAAGCTTCAATTTCAAGTGGGAATAACATAGACCTTCAAATCATTATGGATTTTTCTTTTGTGTTTTTGTGTGATCAGGTATCTCAACTATGAACCACACGCCTAGCTTGGGACAAAACTCCCCCTCCCCCTCTGTCTTAAGTCTGTTGGATTTGAGGTATGAGCTCCTAGCATTAGCAGCGTAAGCTTTTATCCGGGCCTAGTTTAGACCAGTCTTGTTCTCAAACCAAATACCAATACAATATTTCCATTTTATTCAATATGTAAATTCATGTTGATGCTCATTCACGAGCATAACTTTTATATTTGTAGAAAAAAATGAAAGGGTATTTTAGAAAGCTTTGCCTTGGGCTTAGGGAATAAGAATGGAAAACAGGGACGAGGGAGAGATTTTTAAAACGCATCTACCAGTGAGAGATTTTTAAAACGCATCTACCAGGGAGAGATTTTTAAAACGCATCTACGAGGGAGAGATTGAGATTTTTAAAACGCAGAGATTGAGATTTTTAAAACGCATCTACGAGGGAGAGATTTTTAAAACGCATCTACCAGGGAGAGATTTTTAAAACGCATCTACCAGGGAGAGATTTTTAAAACGCATCTACCAGGGAGAGATTTTTACACACTTAGAGAAAGAACCTCTAATTGATCCTATTTGTAACTGCCCAAGTCCACTATTATCCTCTTTTAACTTTTCTTTTTGAGCTTTCCCTTCAAGTTTTTAAAACGCATTTACTAAGAGAGGTTTCCACATCCTTGTAAACAATGTTTCGTTCTCCTTCCAACCGATGTGAGATCTCATAGAACCCCTCATTGATCGTACGTGGAAGAATCGAAGAATGACACATGGGGGGCATGAGTGAGTCTAAGAGTACTAAAGGGTCAAAATTAGTCAGGGAAGCGTGAGGGTCGTGTCTCAACCTTGACTAGTTTGAGTAGAACAAGAAAACAAGGTGAAGGTGAGGGTGAGCATTAAAAGTGAATAAAAGGCAATGAGGAAGCATCGATGTGATGAGGGTTGTAAAAGGCAAGCAGTTTGGTTTTGCAGGAATAGAAGATAGGGATGATTCAAAGATTGAATTCAACTCTCTTTTCTTATTTAATGTTTGTTTGGATTGAAAGGATGGAGGGAGTGAGGAGCAATAAAGTGGGTGTAAACCAATGGGAAAGGCATTTCACCTGCTCCCTGCAACAAAGAGAGACAGAGAAACGTATGTTAAGAAGAGTTTTACAGCCACACATTACAGCCACCATGTTTTGGACATTTCGTAGGCTTATCTACTAACCTCCTAACACCTCTGAAATCCAAGGGAATAACATCCAAACCTCTCTCAACCTTTGTTCCTTAGCTATTGGGGAAATTGATAAATACTTTTATATTATCCTTTACAATTTGACACGTCATAAAGCTACTCTTTCTGATGTGGCTAACAACGAAGGGAGGTGATGCATAATTTGTCCGTATCTTTCCCTTTGCCCTTCCTAGCTTTTCATTCTTTTCCATTAAAACATAAGTTTAATTATAGCTTACCAGATTTGAGATTTTAAATTTATATGCGTACGTCTTTAAACTTTCAATTTGTTTTAACTTTTACTTTTATTTTTAAAATGTGTAATTGATTTTTAAACTTTTTATTTTGTGTCAAATGATCTCGAACCTCTTTTAAAATTAATAGATCTATAAGATAAATTTTACAATTTTATGTTTAAAGAGATAACACGGTTTTAATTTTATATGCAATTCCATGGATTTCAAAAGTATCAAATAGATCGTAGACCTATTCAAAAGTATCAAATGGATCGTAGACCTATTAGATACTAAATTAAAAAATTTTAAACGTATTGAGGCCTATTATACATAAATTCAAAGTTCAAATACTTGATAGATTTTTTTTTATATGCATAGAGACTCATTATTCTCAAATCTAAAAATGTTTTAATGAAGTTTAAAATATTATTATTAAATAATATGTTTGTCCTTTAGACTATTTAAGCATTTTGTTTTAGGGGTGCCTGTGCTTAATTTTTCATAAACCTTTTCCAAAAAGCATAACTCCATCAATTTTCACCCTAAATTTTGATTAGTAAAATATCAATTTATAGCCTAAATTGTATCAGGTTGAAAACTGTTTGTTTATGCACGCACAAACTTTTATATATCAATTAAACTCTTTCATAATTTTATAAAATATGTTATTTTGATTTAAGTATTAATTTTATTTAAACATATAAGATTCTGTAGCTCGGTTGGTTAGAGTATTGGTCTTATGAGTTCGAACCCTGCTGGAACCAATAATGTTAAGAAAGAAAAGGAAAAAAAGGGTTGAAGCATATATAATTGTTAAAGCTGAAACAAGCTCCAATAATTGAGTGTCTTTATTATAAACACTACCAAACTACGTGGGGATTTAGATTTCAAATGCTTTTTACATACAGAATGAGTCCCTAGTCCGTATAGGTCGATCATATCCCCACGTTCATTAGGCTTCTGCTCAAAACTTGTCCTCTCCTTGCAGTAAACAAAAAGGAGATAACACCACAAACGTGCCATCCACCTTAAAACTTCACTGATGAGAGAGCATCAGATGAGATGAGATGGAATCATATTGGATGGTAAAGGCAGTCCAGTGAAAATAAAGAGACCTCTGTACCCACTTGTGTGGCTGTTTTTCTTAAGTTTTCCATGAAATTCCCACTGTCGTTCTACAAAAGTTCTCTTCTTTGCTTCAGCTTTTATAAATAGAAATGTATTTTAACTCCGACATTGTTTCTGTGTTGCATGGTGAAGATTTTAGCATAACTAGCAGAGACCAACTGTTTGGATAACTATATCAGAGGACTCTATGATTTGATATTCATGAACCATCCAGTAACAACGTCAACCTCTTGATCGTATTTTGATACAGATGCAGCCATTGCAGTTATTTTACAGGACATCAAGTGTTGATTACATGATAAAGGGACATCCTTTCTTCAGTTCCCAATAGTTATTACTTCTAACCAACTTCTACTTGGGTTTCTTATAACAAACCCAAGCTCAACGCTAGCCCGATATTGTCTCTTTTTGCCTATATTACATCAAATTTACAGTTTTAAAATGTGTCTCTTTCCCTTCTCCAACAGATGAGAGATCTTACACACGCCCTTGTAAGTAATCACTCCATTCTCCAGCCGATGTAGGGTCTCAAATCCACCCCTCTCAAATGCTCTATCTCCGGTGGGCTCCAATACCATTTGTAACAACTGAAGCCCATCACTAACAAATATTATTTGCGTTGACCCATTACGTATTAGAGTCGGAGTCGGATCTCACATCAGGTATCGCCATCAACCGAAATGACTATTTCACTATTTAGAAAAGGAACCATGGAAATGGTAAGAGCCAGAAAATATGAATTACCATAGAATGTGTGCCGATTCTCAGATGTATGGTGGGTGAGCACGTAATATGTGGGTGGCTACCCGAGGTAGCCAAAACTGAAGTGAAATTGAGAGCGAAGGGGAAGTCAAAAGAGAGGTGAGAGTGAGGGAGATTGAGGAAGGGGGAGTACTCATGATCGGTGAGGGGTTGAACTGTGATATAATAAGAAGGAAGAAGAGATAAATGAAGTTACTCCCCCTTTTGGTTCTTTCTCTGCATAAAAAATTGAAATATATATAAANAGCAAACAAAAAAAATGAAAAGTAACATAAAATAAAACATGAAAATTCGATAAAATATAAATTTAAAGGAAGATAAACAACACCAAAATTAAATACAAAACTACTCCTACTAACTACGTGTTCTCATCAGTTCCACACATGAACATCGGAGCCTTGGTAGATGTGTAATTCCTTGGGCCCTTCAGTAATTTCACACTCAGAAGTTCCGTAAGAAGGCCAACAATTGAAATCGAAGCCTTTCGCCATTTCCATCAACATCCCCTGCAACTCCTCCAAGCTACAGCTTTTTTCCTGTCCTCAACAATGGCGGATTCCGTTTAGGAAAACCTCGAATTTACGAGAACTAACAGCGGCGCAGTATTGTATAAGGGCACTTTGTTATTTTACCTCTCTCTTCTTGTCTTCCGCTATTAGCGACCACAGTTCTTGCATGAAATCGCACATTCCCTGGAGAACACAACAATGGAGGAATTGTCAGATAAGAGTGCCATTTTTTGAAGGCAGAAGAGAAGGCTGATAAGTTCTACTAAGGTTTTACTAACTACCACCTCGTCGTTTTCGTCATCATCAAAATCTTGAATTCCGGCGTCGTATCGCGTTCTCTTTCTCTCATCCGATAGAACTGATCCAACAAGATAAAACACAATCAGATCTCGTTTTTCTGGATAGTTCTGAACAACACATACGGACGAATTAGTTTCGGAGGAATTAGGGCTTTTTAACACACCTGAATAGGCTTCTTGGATTTGTTGGAATTTCCGTTTGGCTGTACCTAACGGCAAAGGATTTTTCACACATCTATCGGGATGCCATTTCTGAAACCACAAGCATATACAACACTCGATCAATGAATTTTCAGCCACAAATAACGAAATTACAAAGAAGAATTCGAAAATTCGAGAAAGAACCAACAAACAGAGCCAGAAAATCGATTTTCGTTTTCGTTCTTCCGTGGAATTGCATTTTTAGCATAATTATCTTGAAGGATCCAAAATTCAGCAACAGTGATTTTTTTTTCAGATTCGAGACAGAGTAACTAACAATGCCAGAAAAATCCAAGGCTCTCCAATCTTATTCCTCGGATTGAATTGCATTCTCCAGTACAATCACAACTCTAAAGAACCCACAAATTCAGATTGTTCCAATAATAATGTCGTTCATATAATAGACAAAATCGAGAGAGAGAGAGAGAGAGAGAGAGAGAGAGAGAGAGAGAAGGAAATACCATGGCGAGCTTGCGATAAGCTCTGCGAATTTCATCGACGGAACAGCCAGAACTGACGCCGAGAATGCTGTAATACGAAGTCGAGCCACAATCAGCCTCCATCTCCCCTGATTGTTATGACAGAGAGTATCAAGAAACTCCGAGCGCTCAACAATGGAGAAATCTGTCGTCCGAAATTCACAGCGTAGAAGGCAGAATGGGAAGTGATTTTTATATGTGGGAGGGAGGCTTGGGTTGGGAAAGTCCAGAAGATTCTAAAGAGAAAAATATCTGTGAACGAGAAGGAGAGAAAGTGTTCCAGAAATTTCTAATGGAGAAGGAGAACAATGACGTGGCCGTTTGCTTTTCCCAGTTTTAGATATTTTGGGCTGACTTGTCGCTCCATCGTAGATTATTAATTTTTTATTACCAAACAAAAAGCTTTGTGGGGACCACTCGACAATAAGAAATTATTCACCAAGTCCTGTGGTTGGTCGCATTTATATCGAGTATTATTGTGCAGCTGACGTGGAACAATTGATGCCAACCCTAATCTTTAAACAATCAATTGTGAAATAAAATTATTTTAATTTAGCCAAAAAAAAAACTGCTAGCTTGAAGCGACACAACGCAAACCCTCCCAATAAAATTAAATTCTCTCAATTACTCCCATGGCGCCGATTAAACCCTCTCCAATTTTCCTCTTCTTCTTCTTTCAATTGTTTCTCTCGCTAACCCTAGCTCGAAAGCCCCATCAAATCGATTTCCGATCCCCAAATCTCTATCCGGAGGACCTCGTAATGGGACTCATCAGCGCAACATTTCATCGTCGGCTCACTCCACCACCGCACTCTCGTCTCTGTCTCCGACGCTGGCGTCGCTGAAAATTTAATCCACGATCCCGACCTCCCCGAAAACGTCTCGATCTTAGGCCTCGCCATCGATTCCATCAACAACCGCCTCCTCGCCGCAGTACACGCCGCCGCTCCCCTCCCGGAGTTCAACGCTCTCGCCGCCTACGACCTCCGATCCCGCCGCCGCATCTCCCTTACACTTCTCCCCTCCTCCAACTCCAATCGTCGCCCCGTCGCGAACGGCATTGCAGTAGACTTCAAGGGAAACGCCTTCGTCACAAACTCCGCCGAAAACTTCATCTGGAAGGTCGACAAACACGGATCAGCCTCGATCTTCTCAAAATCAGCGAGTTACAGTTCCCATCCGGTAACCGCTAATGAAGTCTACTCCTCGTCGGGGTTAAACGGCGCCGTTTACGTCAGCAAAGGATACCTTCTGGTGGTGCAATCGAACACCGGAAAGATGTACAAAGTCGACGCTGACGACGGGACGGCGAGGCTGGTACTACTGAACGAAGATCTGAAGGGGGCGGACGGGATAGCGATGAGGAGAGACGGCGTGGTTTTGGTGGTGAGTTACAGAAAGCTGTGGTTCCTGAAGAGTCAGGACAGTTGGGGGGAGGGGGTGGTTTATGACGGAATTGACCTCGATGAAGAGAAGTTTGCTACTGCGGTGGCTGTGGGAGGTGAGGGGAGAGTTTATGTGTTGAATGGGTATGTGAATGAGGGGCTAAATGGTAGTTTGGGAAGGGAGAGATTTGGGATTGAGGAAATGAGGTCTACAAAAGAGAGTGAAGAAGAGAGGGTTTGGATATATGTGTTGGTTGGGTTCGGTTTGATTTATTTCTTGTTTTGGAGATTTCAGATGAAACAGCTCATTGGGAATATGGATAAGAACACTTCTTGACCATTCCCTTTCTTCTTAGCTTTTCATTGTTCTCTAATCATCAATAACACTCTTCATTTTTGGAAGCTCCAGGTTGAGGAGGTCCTGGATTCCCGAATTCAGAATATGCCCTCCGAATTCATTCTCGACTGATCCACCATGGTAATCTAATAGATACTTTAACATAACATACATCTATGAAGTCTTTCAAAACAGATAAAGAAATTTAGTCACGATTTAGTGTTTTTGTTTATTCCTGCCCAACCTTAACATACATGTCTTCTAAATTACAATGCAGCATAATAGCAATGGTGATAAATAATTATGGCAATTACAGAACCTGGACAATGCATTCAGATCATTCCTACTACCTGTGAAGTGAGTACAACACCGACCCATCCCAAAGCCAGCAACACCTTTAATGTCTCCCTTCTCCACATCAAATTCATGCTTCTCCCGGCCCCAAATTTCTGCTTCCCATCAACTCAGGATTTCTGCACATTGAGTTCTTTCTCTTTTGCTACATCATTTTTTCGTCTTGTTTTCAGTTTCTGAAACAGCTTTCGAGAGACACTCTTGGTTGACTGATGGACACGAAGAATTAACACTTGCTTCAACATGCACAGCCGAACGGCAGCTCATGTTCTTTGAAGTGTTTGGTGCTTCACTTGTGGAGACTTGATGTCTCTTCCGAACTTTGAACGCGAGGATGACGCCCCGGCTGAGGACTTCGTCAGAGTGTTTCTTACTTTGGTGCCACTTAACACAGCCTGAAATGTACCATGAACCAAAACGAAGTAAATTCTATTGCTCAAGATATTTGAGAGACTAATTTCCTTTTCAGTTATTTTCCTCAATTTTTAAAGATAGACAGGTGTTCCTTACAGGCTTCTAAAGCAACATATAGCATGAACTTCAAGAAATTTTAGCAAATTCGACTCTGCTCCTAACTACACTGAGAAGAATAGATGGTACGATCTCTATTAAGGCTGTTTCCATATATTGCATGCACCGTGCCAGAAACAAATTATACGGTTTCTCAACTTAACTCAACTAAGTTGACTGTATCTGCCAAATGAAACTTGGAAAGACATGTACAACTACCGAAGAAAGCTGCAAATTTTAGTTAATCTATAATGACAGGACACGGATAGCTATTCAATTTTTCCTTTATAAAATTCAGAAATGACGAAGAGAATATTGGCTCTAAGTTGCACTGAATTCATAGGTCGCTTCAAGTGCTCACAATTATACTTATTTTGGAGTTTATTGTTAAAGATTGGAGCTAAAAAATGTATACAGCAGAAAAAGAAATTAAATTGCTCAGTCAGGGAAAACAGTTCTCAGTTACCTTCTTCCCATCTGAGTCTGGTCGAACTGCACCATAAGAAGAGGGCACTGGTTTTGATCTGATGTCGAGGTTCTTCTGTAATTTGTTAATTTCAGAATTTGCCTTGCCCCGAGACAACAGCGCCTTGTCAGTGCTTCTAAAATTGGAAGCCGAAGCCCTTTTCCCTGTCTCTTGCATGGCTGAGTTGACAGTCCGATTTTGCCTACTCCCATATAAAGTTAAAAATACGTGAGAATTTTGACGTCAATACAATAGCTAAAAGGAAGAGAATACCTGGTGGTTGTCTTTAGGTATGATCTAGATTCAAGCTTTGATGGAGAAGAATATGATACTCCAGAAGTTTGTATCTTCTCACCACTACATCAAAAGGATATTCTTCTCATGGGCACAACTCTCATCAAACAAGCTAACTTTTTTTTTATTAAAAAAAAAAAAAAAAAAAAAAAAACAAGAGCTCGAACATATACCGTCCACTCTCGAGAATGAGTCTTCCCTTTGGAACTTTAGAATCCTAGAAAATTTTAAATTAAGAACAATCAGGTTGGCTTTACTAAATTGAGACTTCGGTAAATTCAAAAAATATTTGTTTCAGGAGTTCGAGTTACATTATGAAAAGCTATAGATTACCTCAACTTTGGGGGTTCTACGGACAGCATGTGTACGTAGAGTGGTAGTTTTTGATGAATGCGCATTTGTGCAAGTTGTATGTGATGTCTCTCCTTTGCTTTTATTGGACACTTTTTCAGGAGTATTGATTGCACCACCAGAAATATTTCTCCGACTCTGACGAATGTTGGCCAGAGATTTGGAAGCTTTTGTTTCCCTTTGAGATGTCATCTAATATTTTTGGGGTGGGGAGCATAGGGGAAATTAATATTAAGCTAGAATTCAGATAGCAGATTAACTGCTGCTCCCCTAACTAGAAAAATGGATTTAAAAGATACCACGTGACTGAACCAGAATGTTTTTTTGACTTGAAAAAACAACAATGAAGATTAGAGAGAAGAACTGCACCTTCGGAGTGAGAGTTTGCCGACTTCCTGAGCTGCATTTGCCAGTTTTCTTCACTAGTTTGGGGACTGACTCCATGGCTTCAGATGGCGTATTCTCACTCATTCCCATATTGTTGACATCTTGCTTTATTTCAACCTCTGGATCATCACCTACAAAAGTTGAGAATTTGTTCCCCCCACTGTCATCTTGTTCATTTATTTGAGCATTGGCACCATTAAGATCACCAGACACTGAACCACCAACACTGCTGAAAGAATTTTCAAATTTAGGATTAGGAGATGAAATTCCAGGTTTTGGCATTTCTTCAATTTCTGTGACATGGTACCCATGGTTTTGTGAACTGACAGATCTATCATCGAAAGGGTCATCATGATTTTCCTTGTTTATAATCTCATTATCCTCTCCTTGATTCACTAGCTCTAATACATCCTTGTCAAAAGTATGGGACTCTGCTGAATTCTGACCAAGCAAGCCTCCCTTCTTCTTGAAATGAGCCTCAAAGTAAGCCTTTTTCTCATTGACTGAACCCGGTTTGGAGAATTTCTCTACCTCTTCTAAGTAACGATTATGGGAGAACGATGACCTCCTTTCCCAAGATAATGATTCATTTTCAAACCTTCCAAATGATATGGAGTCTGAGATTGCAGAATCTACCTGATCAATTAACATGCAACAGGGCATTAGACAAGAATCACGCAGGCCAGAAAAAACTGGAAAAACTTTAGTATCCAACTCTTGCTGGCATACCCCCAAAATTATACAGTTCATAGGCAGCTTAGAGGTCAGTCTAAGCACAGAACGAAGTTTTTTGAACTTCACTGTCAATGCTTAATAAGCTCATAACTACAACATCAACACCTGTCTAGGAAACCTATGTTCATCACAGTTCTCTATATAAATTCTTCGTGACAATTAATTACAATAACAATCAACACACGAAATTTTTAGGCAAGAAAATCAATTTACCGTATCAGTAAAATTAATCACTCTGATGAATAATAGTAACAATAAATGATGCACTTGTTGAGCAGAGTTTCAACAAACAGAAAGCGTGGGCGTTTTTTTTAGGAGAGAAAGAATAGAACGGGAGAAATCTAACGATGGCCAAAACAACAGTGATGTCTATTTCCATAGAAGGCGTTAGTGCGCATAAGAAAATTTCGGATTTAGGTTGAGAAACGAAACGCTTATTCGACATGAAGTAAGGCAATGAGAAAGGATAAAAAGCGAAAGCAGTACCTGAAAATCGAAGGTAAACGGCTGTTCGAGATCTCCAGCCATGATGAGCTCAATCAATCATCAGAAACCACTAAATAAAAATAACAATAATAATAATAAAGAAATCACATGACACAAGGAGAAAGAAACAACAGAAAGCAGTGCGGAAATTGGTAGATACTTGGATCATGAACAAAAATACCTTAGTAAGCCACATTCAGATTCACAGCCGTCAAACCAGAAGACGCAGAGGCTCCATAGATTATTGATGAAACAGTAAGAAGGAATGAAATGAAAGTTGAGAGAGATCACTTGCAAGTAACTCTATGGAATCTGGAAGCAAGCGTGTTAAGAGCGAAAAGCACAAATCTCTCTTGCAGGGGCAGAGTTCAGTGTGGGTGGGTGGGTGTGTGTGTTCTCAAATGCCGCTTTTGATCTTTGTTCTTCAAGCCTACAAACAGAACATATTAATTATTATTATTATTATTTTCTTCGGATCTGAGGTTCGTTAAATATTTTTTCTTTTTCTTCCCGGAAAAAAAGGTAAGAAGCTTAAGAATAGAAAATTACTTTAAATTTTAAATCATGTTAATTAATTAATTAATTAAGGGTTGGGCCTTAAGCGAAGAATAAAATGTGCAGTTGCATTTTGGGGGGTTTTTTATTATTATTATATTCTCTTCTTGACTTGTGCTAAAACTGGATCAGCCAAAGTCCTAATTTTCCGACATTTGTACACCAACGACGTCGTTTTGATGCCCCTTGACGCTGTGTGTTCATTTCTTCTATTATTATTCTCCAGCATAAATTTTTAGTATTTGACTTTCCTAGTCAATACTTGTTTAGTTTTTACAATTTTAAAAGTTAGAATGTCATCTCTATAATTAGATAAAACATTAAAAAAAAAAAATTGATTTATTTATTGCTGATTTGAGATATAAATCAATATGCTTTTAGTTTAAGATTAATTCAATATTTTGAAATTATTAGTCATCCATATAACTTATTATGGTGGATGAAATGGGCCATTGGAGACTTTGGTAAAAAGTTTTATTATTAGTATTATTATTATTATTATTATTATTGGGGTGTTGTAAAAGCTTCGTTGTTATGTTATGATTGGAAAAATTGTAGAGAAATGAAGGAACATGAAGATTGAAAAGTGAATAATTTAAAGTGTATCCTATTCTACGATCAATCAAACGTCTAAGTAGAAATTTGTTGAACAATAAACAAATAAAATAAGAACAATTTAGGAAACTAATAAATTAAAGGATTAAAGAAATAAAATTATGAGAAAACACAAATAATGCTCCATTTCTGGTCAAGCAATTAGTGACATGATGTATAATAGAAAGAAACNTTTGTCGTGAAATTACCAATTTGGACTTCACTTTGTTCCCTTAATATTCCATTTTTCCCTTTTCTTTCTTGAAGAATTCAGGAAAAATGAATTTGAACCTATGTGAAGTAAAGTGAAGCCCAAATGCTACAGTCAACGGTTTCTTAAATTGGGTCAGCCCATGGACCAACCCATTTAAATTATACTTGGACGGCCCATTGACCGGACCGCCCAATAATAATTATTATTTAGATATATATATATATATATTTTTGCTCAACAACTATCAGACGGGAATTGGACAATTAAACCGAATAGTTATAAATTAAGATATAAATTAATTTTTATATGATAAAAAGTTTCCAATTATGAAATAAAATAATATAACGTCTAAATGAGGATATATAGCGGGTAGTTGACTTATGACCAATTCAAGGGAAACGACACGGCAACCCACGAGTAAAATTCATTTCTTTTCCTTGACCGACGTGTCGACCAAATTAAAATCTATCGGATTTTTTTAATAAATATTATTAATTCTCTTGGAAACTAAACCAATTTGCTCCTCTATGTATTTATTTTAACAATATTTTAAATTAAGATAATTACGAATCCTGCAGTCAAAATTGTCAAAATAAACCAAACCTCATTTTGAATATGTCCAGATTCGTACTTTTTATTTTTATTTTCTTTTTCTTAAAATTAAAAAAAAATGAAGGAATGGAAGAGGAAAAGGTCAAGCTTCTTCTATATGAAGATTATTTACAATTTTATAAATATTACAAATCTCTTCCTCTGTTCCGTTGTCTGTATTTCGATTCTCTTCTCAAAATCTTCGACGACAAGGGGAAGTGTTCAAGAGCATGCGAAGATTTTGAAATGAGTAATCGGACAGGACTTCTTCGAATTCGCCTCTTGCGAGGCATCAATCTCGCCATTCGTGATGCTCCCACCCGCAGCAGCGATCCCTACGTCGTCATCTCCACCGCTAACCAGGTTCCTTCTTCCACTTCCGATTCATCTTCACCGATCTCTCTTCCACCATCCCGTTATAGGATATTTGTTTGTTCAAGTGTTAAACGGTCCGGATTTGGATTTGGATTCTTATTTTTTCCAACTTTCTGAGGAATATTTCTCAAAATTTTCCGGTTTTTTCTTATTTTCCCCTTCGAATTTCCTTTCAAAACTTCGCGAGCTGTTCGAATTCGGATTGCGACTTTCAGATTTTAAGTTTCTGTTCGGATTTTCTGCTTCGACTTCTGATTGTGATTTCCTTCTTTTGACTTTCCTTCGAAATCTTTGTCAAATTTTTCCATTTTTAGGTTTTCGCTGTTTAGATTTTCCCTTTCTTAACTGTGCAAGCGGCTTGAATTCTGATTGCGATTTCTCTAGAATTTTCTTGCCAATATTTGTCGATTTTTTCAGTATTTAGGTTTTTTGTTCGGATTTTCCCTCTCAAATCTGTCCAAACAGATCAAATTCTGATGGCGCTTTCTTCCTTGCAAAATATTCGTCGAACTTTTCCCCGTTAAAATCTTTTTGCTCGGTTTTTTCCTTTCGAAACTATGCAACCGATTCTGATTGCAGATTGCAATTTCTCCGTAACTTCCATTGGAAGATCTCGGAGTATTCATGAAGTTTATTCGTTTTTTCTTTTTCATTGATCTTATGGCATGACTCTTTTGATACTAATTTTTTGTACAGAAATTCAAATCTCGAGTGGTGAAAAAAAACTGCAATCCACAATGGAACGAGGAATTCACACTCTCAATTACGGACATCAACACACCAATCAAATTAGTAAGTCAAATCACACGCTTTTAAACCGAGAAATTCAGACAATCTTCCGAACTTGTGATCAAACATGAAACAAATCACTGACATCTGTTTCCATCACTGGATTCTCAGGCAGTGTTCGACAAAGATCGGTTCACGAAAGACGACGGAATGGGGGATGCAGAGATCGACATAAAACCGTACATAGAGTGTTTGAATATGGGATTAGAGAGTCTGCCGAAGGGTTGTGTGGTGAAAAGGGTCCAACCAAGCAGATCAAACAACCTTGCAGATGAGAGCCCTTGCGTTTGGAACGATGGTAAGATCATCCAAGACATGACTCTCAGACTACAGAATGTTGAATGTGGTGAAATCGCGATTCAGATTCAGTTGTTCAATGCTTCTGGGATTAAAGGCATGAGAACCTACTCTTTATCCTGAAAAACATCGCCTCCTCCTTTGATTTCATTTGTTCGTGTTCGTCATTGCGATGCTCTGTTCCTACTCCGCTTTCTCATTTCACACCAATTCCAGAAATCAGATACGTTTGATTTAGTCGTGAATGTAAATTTGCATTGTGTGTGTTTCTTGTGAAATGATTTTGGTTGGCCTACAAGAAGTTTGTATCCCCAGATTATTGGTTCGTTTGAATGTTATTTTTTCCATTGTTGTATTGCGTACTAATTTGAGGCGTGGACACATTAATTCTCTGTAGTAGCTACTGATTGTGTGAATTGATTCATTGTCTTGGAGAAATCATCATATTGAACTCGTTTCTTTACATATATATACACACACACACATATAGAGAGAGAGAGTTGTGGGGTTATTAAATGAGCCACCATCGAGTAATATCGAAGAGACCTTACAAAGATTGTAAATTTCAATGTATTAGTTGTGTTTGTGTCTCCAACGGGTTGTTTGACCTAAGCTTAATCTACTCTATTATTTACTTCCATAGATTTTGAAATTTGGAAGGTTGGAGAAAGTTCTCCAACAACTTTGGACAACTATTCTACTCTCTCTAACTTTTTAAAATATTCTTATTCAACATGAGTCTAAACAACTTTGGTGGCGAATAATCACGAGTCCTTTTCCATGAGTTAATGGTTTTGTATGATTGCAGTGTACAACAAAAAAATAAGATTGTGAATTTAGATGCTTTATAATGGAATTTAGCACTGTTTGGTTTGTTTGTTTAAATGCATGCGTTCCAAAGTTGTTTGACAAACTTATTGGGTTTTAAAACATTTTATTTTACTTGTTTTTAGAGCAACTTTTATGTTTTTGAATTATAAAATCATTTATTGTTATGATTGATTCTTGTACGAAAAGTCGGATGGTTACGTTCAAAATCAAGGAGTTCTAATTGGTTATTGATTCTATTCAAATCATACAAAATTGAATCATTTCTTCCCTTCTCTTTCCAGATATCTCTTGGCTCTTCTTAGATTTTTGTTCGTATATATATCCTCCAAGCAAAGAGCTTTCCAACACAAAGACACCCAAACAAAAAGAAAACATTAATATCAGTTCCTCAAATAATCCACATGATCATATAATAGATCAGTTCCGAACAACGCATAAAACAAACAAGAAAAAAATCCATCACACAAAGTTTGGAATTTTGTTCATAGATATTTCTTCTCCAACAAAATTCAAATGTAGGGTTCTAATTCAATATCCCTCTTCTTATCTTCCCCGGCCATCTCCTAATTCAATTCATTTCCAGCAAACACAAAATCTTTTTTTTTTTAAAAAGGAAATTATTTCTTTCAATCTCTCCAAGCTCTGCAACAATGGCGTCCGCCACTTTGAGCACTTCAACAACAACACGTCTTAAACCCATCACGAGGGCAGAATCATTACCAACTCTGATTCCAAACAGACCCTTTAATCCGAATGTGATTAGTTTCGCATTTTTTAAACGCGCTGCCGGGCGAGGAGTGGCGGGAGCGACAGTGAGGGCGACGTGGAGGACAGCAGAGCAAGGCGGTGCAGTAGCAGAGGACGAGGAGGAGATGGGGAAGATCCGGCGGCTGCAGAATGGGTCGGACGTGAGAGGGGTGGCGCTGGAGGGTGAGAAGGGAAGGACGGTGGATCTAACAGCAGCGACAGTGGAGGCCATTGCCGAGAGCTTTGGGGATTGGATCATTCAGGGGTTAGAGAAGGAAACAGAGCCGCGAGGGGAGCAGCGTGTGAGTGTTTCCGTGGGGAGAGACCCGAGGATTTCCGGCAGTGCTTTGAGTGTTGCAGTGTTCGCGGGAGTTAGTCGTGCGGGGTGTTTGGTGTTCGACATGGGTCTTGCCACCACGCCTGCGTGCTTCATGAGCACCGTGTTGCCTCCTTTTTCTTATGATGCTTCCATTATGGTTCGTATTTGCCACAATTCTTTCTTTTTTGTGCTTCAACACTTAATTTGTTCGTTATACTTTTTTATGTTTTTAATGTGTTGCAGTTGACAGCATCTCACTTACCTTATACACGAAATGGGATGAAGTTTTTCACCAAGAAAGGAGGGTTAAGCTCGCCGGAGGTGGAGGAGATATGTGAGAGAGCCGCCCTGAAGTACGCCAATAGAGTGGTCAAAGTCTCCACCCTTCTCCGAACGCCGCCGTCCAGGGTGGATTTCATGGCGGCTTATTCCCGACATCTCAGAGATATCATTAAGCAACGAATCAACCATCCGACTCATTACGATACTCCTCTTAAAGGATTTCAGGTCCTTCCTCTTTCTTTTTTTTCTTTTTTTTCTATTTTCTATTAGTGGTGGACTTGAGCCGGTTGTTAAAGGTAACCATTCTCCTTATTCTAGATAATAGTGAATGCTGGCAATGGATCGGGAGGCTTCTTTACGTGGGATGTCTTGGACAAGCTTGGCGCAGACACCTTTGGCTCTCTCCATCTCAACCCGGATGGCATGTTCCCCAACCATATCCCCAATCCAGAGGACAAAATTGCCATGTCACTCACTCGAGCTGCCGTACTCAAACACGGAGCTGACCTTGGCGTCGTCTTCGATACCGACGTCGATCGTAGTGGCGTTGTCGACCGTGAGGGTAACCCGATCAACGGCGACAAACTCATTGCTCTAATGTCGGCCATTGTTCTCCGAGAGCACCCTGGGAGTTGTATTGTTACAGACGCTCGCACAAGCGTTGCGCTCACCAAGTTCATCACGGACCGAGGTGGGCAGCATTGCTTGTACCGCGTCGGGTATCGTAATGTGATCGACAAAGGAATTCAGCTGAATGAGGATGGGGTGGAGACGCATTTGATGATGGAGACGTCGGGGCATGGGGCGTTTAAGGAGAATTATTTTTTGGACGATGGGGCTTATATGGTGGTGAAGATTATCATTGAAATGGTGAGAATGAAGCTGGAGGGATCGGATGAAGGGATCGGGAGCCTTGTAAAAGATCTTGAAGAGCCATTGGAGTCTGTGGAGTTGAGATTGAATGTAATCTCAGAGCCAAGATTTGCCAAAGCTAAGGCCGTGGAGATCATAGAGACATTCAGAAACTTCGTCCAGGTAAACAACATCAACAGATTTTAAAGATTAATTGGAAGATTTAAAGATTTGAAAACGAATGTTAACAGGAAGGGAAGCTGGAGGGATGGGAACTGGACTCATGTGGTGATTGTTGGGTCAGTGAGGGCTGCTTGGTGGACATGAATGATCATCCCAAGCCCATTGATGCGCAGATGTACAGGTCTGCTTAAAAGTTGAAGAATTTATGATCCAAATCTTGGAGAGTTCAATCTTGTTAGTACCAACATGACTGACTGATTGATTGATGCAGGGTTAAAGTGTTTGACAAGGAAAGAAGGGAAGTTGGGTGGGTGCATTTAAGGCAGAGTATCCACAATCCAAACCTTGCTTTGAACATGCAATCATCTGTGCCTGGAGGCTGCCTTCAAATCACTACAGACTTCAGAGATAAGTATGTATAAATGCTCCTACTAACCTCTGCTCTGTGCTCAAATCTATGCTCAAATCTATGCTCAAATGGATGTGTATTTAATTGTGTTTTGGCAGATTTTTGGTGGCCAGCGGCTGTGATCGTTTCCTTGACGTTGGAGAAGTGGAGAAGTTCGCAAACACTGGAATTTGAGTATTATGACCTTATGAGACGTGTAAACATTATAGCGTTCATAATTTTTTATTACAAATCAAATTAAAAGATAATGATACGTGTTTTCATTTTTACGAGCTCATTGTATAGGATACCTCCACTTAAACATTTGAATAAAATCATTTGTAATAACTACAAAGTAAGTAGAGGGTTGAGGACCGGAGACTACGATGATCTCTAATGGAGAGAAGGTGGTAGGTCTCTTGAGAAGAGTACTGCTATGGTAGACCGGTGTGAAGAGTACTCATTTACGGAAGAACTTGATTTCAACAAATAGAACTGCCCCACTATTAGAATATACCGAGAGAGGCCTTCTTAAGGATGAGGCGGCTTTTGAGGGAGGCCTTCTTGTTCTTTACCTACTCTTTATCGAGTTCCAACTAGTGTTACTGAAATAAGACCGTTAATTTTATTCATATGGTTGATGTTAGAAAAATTAGAAAAATTACTAATGAACAAAATATTTTACATTTTAAATAAATTAAAATGATTATGATTTAAATTATATACTTATATCCACGATAGTGTTATTATGTTGCAATTTTAAAATATTTTATCATTTTTTTTTTATAAATAATGGACCCAACAGGTGGAAACTCTATCCTACACGTGCCCATCACATTATTAAATATATATTCCAAATTTAATTTACAATTCATGAATATATCATAAAAAATTAATATTGATTAATATTTTTTATAAATAAAAAATTATTTTAGATATTAATTAAGAAAAATTTATTTGGTAACTTGTTAATAAAAAATATATTTAATTGATATTTATAATAAAAATAGTATAGATATTTGGTTGACTCTAAAATGGATGTATATATAATATATATAGAAATGTTGTTGGATTTTTTAATCTTTGATTTTGATATTAATATATATGATATTTTGTATTTAATAATCATTTAAAAATAATCTAAAAAATTTTGTATTGAGTAACTTTCTTGAATTTGGATAGAAGTCAAATAAATTTTTTAAAAACAGAAAATTAGAAATGAAATATGATCATTATAGAGGGAAAAAAAATCGGCTGTGGCACACCTGTAAATAGGGTGAAATATATGGGCCTTTGTTGGAAGTCAACGCTCTATAAATTTGTTTTCTCCGACTTTGAATCCCATCGTCGATTCGATCTCACGGATCTTCTTCGATTTCTCTATTTCACATCATTTTTTCTTCACTCAATTCTCCTCCCTCTTCTTCTCAATCTCAATTCCTTTCTTTTCAATTTGGAACCAGTAGAATCTTTTCTGATTCTCAGTTGAAATCCCTGCGCCCATCATTATTATCATCCACCTACCCGTCAGCCATGGAGGACAACCACGTTGCTTTCGATTCCACCGCTGCTAATGAAGATCACGACGCCCCCCTCTCCCACGCCCATGTTGACCATGGTTGGCAGAAGGTTACCTACGCCAAGCGCCAGAGGAAGACGTCCAAGCCCTCTGCCGATGCAGTTTCTGGAAAGATCGTGGCTAATGGTACCGTTCCCGCTGGGGACAACGTTTTCCGATCGCTGGAGCAGAAATCGCAGGAGCGCCGCCGTAGAATTGTCGAGGCGCAGAAGGCCGCGGCTATTGACGCCGACGAGGATGCTCCGGTTAGATCTAAGATCAGGTCTGACGATGAGGATGGCGATGATAGCGATAGAGAGGGTGTGGAGAATGAAAAGCCTAACGAGGAGGCCAAAAAGTTGAAGCAGAAGAAGCCGAAGAAGCCTAAGATTTCCGTTGCGGAGGCCGCTGCGAAGATCGATGTGAACGATCTGTTGGCGTTTTTGACCGATGTGTCGGTATGGCGAAATGATCTGCTCGATGATGCATTCTTGGTTTTATCTGATCTATTTTGATCTGCTTGGTTGGAAAAGAATTTGCTGTCGGTTGGTTGTATTGACTCTTCTTCTTCTTCTTCTTCTTCCATCTGTATGTTTGGTTATAGGGCTCGTACGACACTCAGCAGGATATTCAGCTGATGAGGTTTGCGGATTACTTTGGTCGCGCATTCTCGGGCGTGAGCGCTTCTCAATTTCCGTGGGTGAAAATGTTGAGGGAGTCTTCGGTAGCTAAGATTGTTGATGTGAGTTTAGCAATCTTTGCTATGTAATATTTCTCTGCAATTCGCCGTGAAGTGGATGAATTCTCTTAGTTCTGTGCTGCGTATTTCTGATTGGTTGTACTTAACCCTCTAGGTCTCTTGTTCTGAAGGAGAATAATCTTTGGGCAAAATTATTTTTTTTAATTATTATTTTTATAATTTTGTAGATGCATATTTGGTGTTATCATCGATTTTTCCGCTCTGATTGTCTGTAATAATTGTTCATGGGTTTCATTGGATTGGAGGGACTGAATTTTGGGATGAAAAAGCATCTTACTTTTTCTGTATTGTCTTTGGTTTTGGGTGACATGAGTATATTCTTCTAAATTAGCTATTGGATATGTTTGATTTGCTCGAGAAGTAAAACGAGTTTTATAAGTTGTTTGTGCAGCATTAGTTAAATCGAAATACAAGCCAGTTTTGCCTAGTTATGAGCTTTCTTTCTTCATTTTTCCCAATTGCTCGACCTCAAGTACCTACATTCTCTTTTCTTGTGTTTTGACATAAAATGGATGGAACTTGTAAAAAATGACACCTTGTGACCTAATTGTTTCATCTACTCTTTTGCAGATCCCCCTCTCTCACATTTCGGAGGATGTTTATAAGGCATCAGTTGACTGGCTCAATAAACGTTCTCTTGAGGCCCTCAACTCTTTCGTTTTATGGTCTTTAGACAGCATTCTTGCTGACTTTGTGGGCCAACAAACTAGTGCCAAAGGCTCTAAAAAGGGTGTACAAAATGCATCATCTAAATCTCAGGTATCATCAGTAGCACCGCTGTTTTGTTCGTTCAAAGTTTATGTACATTGGGAGGGATAACGGTGCATTGTTTTGTTCATATTTGGTTTGACACAACCCACATGTAACACTGATAACGTGAGTTCTTCTGTTTAACATGACTCCCATCTCTAGTGCTTTTTTGTTAAGGTTTTGAGCGTTAACAACCTTTTAGGGTTCCATAGCTAAAATTAGGTGTTGGATCTAATAAATGTAGAAAAAGTCCAAATTTTTAAGGACAAATAAGTTTTTTTAATATTTTTTTTAATTCCTTTTGGAGCTTGTGAAGCAAAATGATCTCGTTCTAACTAATTCTTTAATTTTCTAGCAATTGAAGAACTCTAACTTAAACTCATACGATCCCTTCATAGAATAAATCTTAAAATATAGCTGATTCTATTCGATACAGGCTGACTTTAGAATCTAGTGATTTATAGTTGTCTAGTTAAGATGAAGGATAGCTATCAAGGTTGATGGAATATGAAATTTTTGTGCTGTTTTTCGAAGCACTGCAAAATAGAAATCAAGAAAAGAGAGATCCAAAGGAGGTAGAAGATGAGGTTAAAAATAATATTATAAAGTAACGTCGAAGAACTCAATTTTCATTAACTAATGCTTAACCTTAACTAGTAATAACAATAATAATAATAAACTCAACTAGGAAAAGGATAAGTTTACCATAAGCAAGCAATCTATTTACTATTTGATTGGATGAAGGTGATGGATCATGATGCATATCTCTTTTATCCATCTCTTATTTCTTGATATTTGTTTATAGTCTATGTTCTCCATTTTCTGGTCGCATTTATTTTACCATTTTCTGTGACTTGTCCTTTAACGTTTACTCTTCTGGAATACATGTTTGACCTTCATAAATTTGTAAATCCATGACTCTCTAGTTATTAATAACAATCAGCTGTACAGATGCCTATGGGTTTCTATTTATTTTTTACTATTACTTTTGTCTTTCTCTTTTTGCGGGTATGGGTGGAGTAAGAGGGTGTGTTCACATATTTTCTGCATGATTCAAGAGTTAACATGTTATTACATTGCAGGTTGCCATATTTGTAGTTCTTGCAATGGTATTGCGAAGAAAACCTGATGTCTTGATTCAAGTATTGCCAACCATAAGGGAAAACTCAAAGTATCAAGGACAGGATAAGCTTCCAGTACTTGTCTGGATGATAGTTCAGGTGAATTAATAATAATATGCAATTCATAATTTATTGATTCTTAGGTTTTATTATTATGCTTCTTATACCGGATTTCCTTTTTCCTTTGCCAGGCTTGTCAAGCAGATCTTGCGATTGGGCTTTATGCTTGGGCACATAACCTCTTGCCCATAGTTAGTGCTAGAAGTTGTAATCCTCAGTCTAGAGATCTAATTCTGCAGTTAGTGGAAAGGTGGGAATACTGGATTATCTCCCAATTCATCTATCTTCCCTTTTGCTATAATAGCTCATCCTCCACGCTCCCTCCCCTATCAGTTTTTCTTTCCTAACCGTGGAAGATTATTTTGCTGCAGAATTTTGTCCTCTCCCAAAGCCCGTACTATTCTGGTAAATGGTGCTGTCAGGAAGGGGGAGCGATTGATTCCACCTTCTTCATTTGAAACACTTCTACGGGTTACTTTCCCTGCATCGTCAGCTAGAGTGAAGGTCAGTATACTTCAGGAAACTGTTGCTATTATCTAAGATATATGCTGAAAACACTATGTATGTGTTTTTATTGACATTGAACCATTTGCAGGCTACTGAAAGGTTTGAGGCTATCTATCCAACCTTGAAGGAGGTTGCGCTTGCTGGCGCTCCTGGCAGTAAAGCAATGAAACAAGTTTCACAGCAGATATTTATTTTTGCTGCCAAAGCAGCTGGAGAAAGTATGTTATTCATTTTTCCTTACCCTTTTTCATATGAAGGGAACGTGTTTGTTGTTCATGAACAGTAACTGAGAGAAGATCTATTAACAGGTGTTTCAGAGCTATCTAGTGAAGCTACTAATATTTTCATTTGGTGTTTGACCCAAAATGCTGATTGCTACAAGCAATGGGTGAGCTATTCCGAATTATTTTTCTATACGTATAATCAATTTTAATTCCATTCTCGATCTGATTGAAGTCCGTCCTTCTGAATATGCAATTGTTTTTTTGCAGGACAAGATTTATGAGGATAATCTCGAAGCCAGTGTCTCCGTTTTGAAAAAACTTTCTGATGACTGGAAAGCGCATTCTTTAAAATTATCTCCTTTTGATGCTCTGAGGGAAACTTTAAAAAGTTTCAGAACCAAGGTAGTTTCTATATTCTTGAGCAAAACCCAGCGCATACTTTTGAAGAATTGAACTGGTTGTTGACCATTCTTATTACATTTTTTTTCATACGATTTTACATTGATAGAACGAGGAGGCATTGACTAGTGATGAAGTGGGTGCTTGCCAATCCAAATACAAGGAGGCAGATAAGTATGCCAAGTCGATACTGAACAGGGTTTCGCGAGGCCATGGATGTCTGAAAAGTATGGCTCTTATAGTCATCGCTCTAGGTGTTGGTGCTGCAGTCATGTCCCCAAACATAGAGTCCTTGGATTGGGAGAAACTCACTGCTTTCATCCCACAACACTCTTTCTGAGCCGGCATTCCTGCATTGTCTGCCAAGGTTTCAAATTCCGACCTTGTTCCCCTCCGATGAAGCAGCAGTTGACAATGTCGTGAAAGCAACCTTGGCTCCTCTATGGGCAGGGAAACCAAAACCCTGTCGGTAACGAAATCGCACAACTAGTTGGTCAGTCGTTTTAGATCCTTTGTGTTCCTCGTGGGGGATACAAGAGTAGTGGAAGTAGTAGGGTTTTTTAAGTTAACACTGCATAAAAAGACTGGATAGCCATTTTAGCATCTTTTAATTTGGTTTTTCTCATTTGTTAGTTTTGTTTTAAGTTATTTGCACACTCTAACCTTCACAGGCTCGGCAGTAGATCAAAAAGGGAGTTTGGATACACATGTAATTTCGGAAGAAATAATGTTTTTTTTTTCTTTCATTTTTAATGGAATTTTGTAGCTTGTGTTATTATTTGGCGATATGTTTTCAGTCTTTTGTAGCTTTAAAATTGGATTACAGTTTCTCTTCATTTGTTAGGCTGCAGGACATAGAGGCAAAGGCTGTGTTAGGGCTCTTTTTCTCAGCTTCTAGAATTCTCTCCTGCACGTTTTTCACGTTTTGTGTACTATAAAATGGAGCCAGTAGTTGATATTGTTTTAATTTATATCATTTTGGCACAAAAACATAGTTGATCAATTGTTTCAATCTCTACCTTGTAATTGCTATTGCTGAGTATATATTCAAACCACTTACGTTTAAAAAATAAATAAATAAATAAGAGTGTTTGGTAACAAATATTATATGACCGAATAATATACCAATAAAGAACAAGAACACTTCTTAGAAGTTTAACAACTAAAATAATTATTTTAAAAGTCCAAAATAAAAATTATTGTTTTTTTTAGTTCAATTATTGAAAAGGTTGAGGTGGTTGCTAAGCAAGCTAGCCGATAAACCCATATATTAAAAGAATACACATTTTTAATGTTGGAGACTAAAATATAATATTTACACTACAAATTATTAGATTAAAATTTTATTTTATTTAGTTTTAGTGGTAATTAAGTTTGGAGATATATGATAGAGTTTAGGGGATGGAAGTATTAATATAAAATAATGTTTTTCAAAATAACATTTTTTTTTCTTTAATTATCCGTTCATAGAAAGACGGTTGATTTAATATTGATGGTTGAGAAAGAGCAACAGAGTCAAAGTCGACCATTTTTAATATAAACATATGAATACCCATCAAACTAATTATCATTATATTATATAAAAACAGAATAAAATAAAATAGAAAAATAATGACGGTGACACGTATGATATACCAAACCATGGGGCCAGAAAAACTGGAATTCGTTTTCTCCGAAATCAGAGCAAAATTCAGANAAAAAAAAAAAAAAAAAAAAAAAAAAAAAAAAAAAAAAAAAAAAAAAAAAAGTAGGAAGAGTAAGGGCCATTATTCGATCCTTCCTCTCCGCACAATAAATCCTCTCGTTCTTCGTTGGATCATAGAGACGGAATCACAGAGTAATCAGAGAATTCAGGCCATCTCAACACGTAACACTGCTAATTTTTAGAGACAGTGCTTCAAGAATATGGCTACGCTTCAGACGTGGAGGAAAGCCTATGGCGCTCTCAAGGATTCTACCAAAGTCGGCCTTGCCCATGTCAACAGCGAGTACGCGGTATTCTCTCATTTTTCTTTTTTAGATTCTCTCCTCTCCTTTTCTTCTTTATTTTCGATTTTGTCGATCGGTGTTTGATCCGATTTCTGCGTTTTTGCCTTGTCTTATTCTGCGGGATTCTTGTCTGAGTTTAGGATTTGGATGTGGCAATAGTCAAATCTACTAACCACGTCGAGTGCCCGCCGAAAGAGAGACATCTCAGGAGTGAGTGATTGCTGTTGCTAGATCCGTTTTGTTTCTCTGATTCCAAATCTACTGTTTTAGTCTGATTTTCTGTTTGTGTTTTCAGAAATCTTGATTGCTACATCTGCAATTAGACCTCGCGCTGATGTTGCTTATTGCATTCATGCCCTCGCTCGACGCTTGTCCAAGACGCGCAATTGGACGGTACCAATTTTATTCACCTTGGTTGAATTTCTCTGTGGAATTTGTTATTCTTTCTGGCATTAGCCTCTTTTTATCTGGATGATAACTGTCGTATAAGAAACATGTGCGGTTTCGTTAGCTATCCTCTCTTTTGAATGGTTATGTTCCTGACGTAACTGGTTTTTCTTTAGTGCTCCTAATTATCTGCATTGGATTTGGTACTTGCATTATCTGCGTTGTTTTTCAAGTTTGATACTCCACGATTGAAAACTGCGATATGTAATTTCTTTTTTCTGATTCTTAATATTACCATTTGAAAGGAAATGCGTATTTCTGTAATTTCTGGTGAATTTATATTTCTCCTGCTATGATAAATACAAAACCATTTGGGTCTAACCCTTTATTAGTTGAAGTTTTTGTTTCTAATTTCTAGGGTCTCATCTATTTATGATAATGAAGTATGATCTGTGTGGCCTGAAGATTGAAATATTTCCTGATTCCCAAAACGAAATGTCTGTATCTCATAGTCATTTTGACAAATATGATATTGAATAATCCATGATTGTCAGTGGAATGAATGTCACAATATAATGCTCATCAGCTGACTCATTGTTTACTGTTTCTTTTGACTCCATTTCATTTTGCATCCACTATATAAGTTTCTTCATGTTTTACAGGTAGCTTTGAAAACATTAATCGTCATACATAGGACCTTGAGGGAGGGCGATCCAACATTTAGGGAAGAGCTTTTGAATTTTACACAAAGAGCCCGAATTATTCAACTGTCTAATTTTAAGGATGATTCAAGTCCTATCGGTAAAATTCTTTAGATCCTCTTCTCTTATTTTTCTGTGATTCATACAAATGATACACTAATAGTGTAATCAATAATAATAGATGACTGATACGTATATCCTTTTCATAGCTTGGGATTGCTCTGCATGGGTACGCACATATGCATTGTTTTTAGAGGAGCGACTCGAATGTTTCAGGATACTAAAGTATGACATTGAATCCGAACGCCTGCCAAGACCTGCCCAAGGTCAGGAGAAGGTATTGTATTGAAGAATTTTATTAATTCACCTGGCCTCCTTGCATGGTACATGTATGAGTGAGTTATAACATCTTTTTCAGGTTTATAATATGGAAGATGCATGCCCTTTTTGACTATCGGTAATAATAATGTGATTATAGTTTTCTTATTATAAACATCCCAATTAACTGTAGAGATTTTTTTTTTTCTTTTTGTAAACTATGGATATGGTTGCCTCTACTGAGGTGGAAGCTTATTCAGTTGACTGGGGGTGAAGTTTATTAGCCTAATGACAATTTTTCATGATCTCTGGATGGTCAAGGGGACCTAGTAGAGTACTGAAATGCCTATTTTCACCCAAGTTAAATCCAATGGTTGAATCCTAATTTCTAGGTTATTATTGGTTAAATGCTGGCTCAACTCTTCCTGAAATGACACTCAGGTTTTACAACCTGCATTTTATACGATCCTTTGGATGGACTCTTTAAGAGAAATGAAGGCTTTTCTATGAACTTTCTATTTAGTATCAATACAAATTAAATTTGGTAAAGAATTCTTCCTTTTCCCTTAATCCTCAATCTCAATGGCATTGGTTTTGTCTCTATAATATGGTTTGGACGAGAACAATAATATAGTTTCATATGTATTAAAACAAACCAAAGAAATACATGGAAGAGTCAGCACTTTGGACTGTGTTTCGAGATATTCTTCTTTGGTGTTGTCACTGCAATGATTCATTCGGTGTAAATGTCAGGCTGATGACCTTCTTCACGTATTATTGGGTTGCCGGTTTGTTCAGTCCCTTTGGGCTAGGTGGTTGTCCACCTTTGGTCTAACTTTGCCTTTTCGTTAAGAGTTGCATTATTTTATGGCACGCCAATTTCTTTGCTATTTTGTGGGGGATTGGATTGAAAGAAATAATCAAACTTTTAGAGATTTGGAGCAATCTTGTGATGAGGTCTGAACGGTGGTTAGGTTTAATGTCTCTTCGTGGATATCAACCACTAGACCTTTTATTTTAGTCCATTTATATAGTCTTTAGGAAGTTCGTTTTGCATTTTTTTTTTGTTGCCCAATTATACCGTCATTNTAAAAATGCCCTATACTAACCTATGCCTAGGAAAAAAAAAATAAAAAGAAGAAAAGAGATGTAGTAGCAAAGCCACTAGTTGAACATATTGGATATGAGTTTGATAGTTATAGGGCACATTTGGAACATTTATTAAACATAATAAACATGTGTCATTATACATACAAAGATATGCATTTTGGAGTGGCTAAGGAGTGTCCTTAGTTCATAGATTCTTGAAATTCATTAGCCATGGTTCCTTTTGTTGGCAGGGCTACAGCAGAACCAGGGAACTGGACAGTGAAGAACTGTTGGAACATTTGCCTGCCTTGCAACAGCTGTTGTATCGTCTTATTGGCTGCAGGGTATCTTTTTGACACCTGTGAACCTCCAACTTTCATTTGATAATTAAATAAACTTTTTCAGAATATGGATTTTTTTTTAGAACTCTTTACTTTGACCTTCTAAGTACGAAAATTACCTGATGTTGAAATTACAGCCTGAAGGAGCAGCTATTGGGAATTATGTTATACAGTATGCCCTGGCACTGGTATGCTGAATTTCTTCTACTTATATCTCAGTTCCAGGATAATTTTTATTGTAGCAGAGAATATTATTAATGTTAATGTTTTCTCTATTATTATTATAGTTGTTATCATTATTTTTCATCTTTTGTGGGCCATATCCTCTTTTTCTTAGCTTCTTAGGTAGGCTTAGTATAGGTAATTAGACTTCCTTTCCTTTACCTGTCCACTTAACGTTCAATGGATAAGAAAAAATGCAAGGTCGTAATGGATTGAAATTTAAGAGTTATAAGAAAGATACATGCCTCCCCTCATCCTACTTAACGTTCAATGAACAGCTTTACTACTTTGTTGGGGTTGGGGGTGTCTTATTCACATGGTGAAATTTAAAAAAAAAAAAACTTGGACATCTTTGATTTTGTTATTTGACCAGCCGCCCTCTCTTTCTCCATGTTTCATATGTAAGGACCAGGATAATGCTCTTTATGTGGGCAAAAGCCATTGTTCTTGTATGCCTGTATCCTCTGTTATGTGGGAAAGAGTTCTAAAATTCTCTCAGCCTTTTGGCTGAGATCAAGTGTAGTATCTGTTCTCAAAGTATACTTTTCATTAACATTGCTTTATTCCCAGTCTTGATAATGCCGTGACATGCTATTTTCAGGTATTGAAAGAGAGCTTTAAAATCTATTGTGCTATTAATGATGGAATTATAAATCTCGTTGACAAGGTAAGTATCTTAAGGAATCAAAACTTTAGGACTCAGATACATAGAGTGCATTGGTGACAGAAAAGTTATTCAATTTCCTACAGTTTTTTGAGATGCCAAGACATGAGGCTATCAAAGCCCTTGATATCTACAAAAGAGCTGGCCAACAGGTATTTCTGAACTCATTTTTGTTTCTAAATATTATAGTTATCTTTTGCAATGGTTTCTTGTTTTTGGTTGTTTTCCCTTCAAATGTCTCTCAACCTTATTTATATCAGACACCAACAGGTATTACGGGTTTATTTGTCTTGCCTTTTCCATGCTGCAGGCCGGAAGCCTATCAGATTTCTATGATATTTGCAAAGGGTTGGAACTTGCTAGGAATTTCCAGTTTCCTGTTTTAAGAGAAGTAATGATGATATTATAGCGATTTATGTTTCTTATCAAGTTTAAGCTTATAGTATGAACTTATACTTCCCTACTACATGCTTTGTTATCCACTTCCAGCCTCCGCAGTCATTTCTTAATACGATGGAAGAGTACATTCGGGAGGCACCACGAATGGTTACGGTACCAAATGAACCACTGGTTAGTATATTCTTGACCACTTTTCATACCAATAATTGGATTAATGTGTGAGAATTTGCTTTTAGGATCTGTTTTCGTGTTTCTAATCTACTTTACAGGGTACCGTGACTTTCTTTTCTCTTTTTATTGTCTGTTTGTGTCCTAGAGTATATTATTTATGTATATTAGAAATTTTCTGTTTCACAATGTTTAAATTTATATTTTCTCATCCTGGACAGTTGCAACTTACTTACAAGCCGGAAGATTCTCCTTCTGAAGATCCGAACTTACCCACTGATGAAACGGAGGCATCTCCTTCACATGATCTTTCTATTACTCCTGTTGATTCGGCTCCATTGCCACCTCCAGTACCAGCTCCGGCTCCTGAAAGGCATTTAGATACTGGAGATCTATTGGTATAGATATATATATATATATATATTTTTTTTGTAATAGATGATAAATGCTTTAATCCACCATCCTTTCCACCTTTTAAAATTACAACAAATAAATAAAGCTTTTTGCTTGGTGGTTTCTTCAGGGATTGAGTCTTGATACCACCGAAGTATCTGCGATTGAGGACAGAAATGCTTTGGCTTTAGCCATAGTTCCTTCTGGTGGTAAATTCTCAGTCTCTATTTCTAGTTGGGTTACTTGAGAAATTTCACTAACCACTTTTGTTAATGGTCGCGAACCTAATATCAGATGCAGCAGCACCCACATTTCATTCCAATGGTGCACAGCCAAAGGATTTCGATCCTACTGGATGGGAGCTTGCCTTGGTCACCACTCCAAGTACTAACCTTTCATCAACTAATGAGAGACAACTGGTAGGCTTTAATGCGATTGTGAATTTCAAACCATTTCAGTCTCCAGTGTAAAACTTCTAGCCATTATTACTTGAGAACAATTCTGGAATGGAACGAACATAGTTAGGGCCTTGATAAGAATCTTTTAGGGGTTTCCTTGAATTTTTGTCAGATGAGCAAGTCTTGGATTTAGCTAGTGGACATTTCTGAATTAGATTCTTTGAAGTTTAAGGGGATTATTAGGATCACGGGAATCCAGAGTTCTAAGGCATTAGGAATATAACTATTGTGTAGGTAAACGCTGGTGATATATTCTTCCATCAAATTGATAGATCTTTTTTTTTTTTTTTTTTTTTTTTTTTTTTTTTTTTTTTTTGTTGTTGTCATTCTATGATGTACCAGGCTGGTGGGCTGGACACACTCACTCTCGACAGTCTATACGATGAGGGTGCATATAGAGCTTCTCTACAGCCCGTGTATGGTAAGCCCGCACCAAATCCATTTGAGGTGCAAGATCCATTTGCATACTCAAATGCCATCGCTCCAGCTCCATCAGTTCAAATGGCGCCAATACCTCAGCAGCAGGCTAATCCCTTTGGTCCATACCAACCTACCTTTTCACAGCAACAATCATTTACGATGGATCCTACAAATCCTTTTGGTGATGCAGGTTTTGGAGCATTCTCTGCTCCTAACCACCATACTGTTCCTCCAAATGCTAACAATCCATTTGGAAGCACAGGCCTTCTGTAGAGAGCTCGTGGGGCTGTTTCCAACGTGTAATTTAGTCTACAGGTTTGGTTTTCCACCATATTTGGCGAGATGTAAAGGGTCGATTTTCTTGAAGCTGCAATGAACGGTTGTTTCTGGGGCGTGCGACATTTGTTTGGGTTGAAACTTCCAGTGAGTGTATAGTGAAGGGTGTAATACGTAGCAAATGAAATTCATGACAATTTCGAGTTAGCTGGAACTCTGTCGTTCTATTGTTTTGCTGATTTTGAGTGCATTGCGCATAGAATCCTACTAAAAATTTTATGCATACCTGTATAATTCATCAAGTCATCATATTTCAGATCCTTTCATTGTTCTGCATTCTCTTTTTACATTTCACTGATCAACAGGAATTTAGGTTTACCTCAAGATGCCATGCAGGCAGAATCCAGTGGAGGTTTACCTCAAGATGCCATGCAGGCAGAATCCAGTGGAGGGAGTCTATGTTCTCATCTTTATATTTAGAATGTAAATTTTTTTCTTCCGTATTGGCCGAGATAACCTTTAGTTTCAGTCCCTTTTAGTACACATTTAGTCAGATTTGAATGGTGTCAATCGGAGCCTAAAAGTGTAACCATGAATTACTTGCCGTATTGGATTAGCCTAATATTATCATTAATGGCAGCTCCAGCTCTCCTTTTCTTTTAATTATTTATCACATGTGAACGAATTTTTCCAAATTCAGATTGCCTTGTTTGTTTGATTTGATAACTGTTAACTTTTGGTAAGAAGTAATTGTTTTTGTTTCTTGTTTCTCATAAGAAATGTGTTAAGAAATTGTGTATACTTTTCTTAAGTAATAAAATAAAGGTTTCAACTTTATGAAAAATTTATCCTGTTTTTATTTAGTTTAAAATTTTAGAGCACTAGAAATAAGAAATAAGGAATAATGCATTTGGAAAGAGAAGCATGTTCTTTTGAGACAATTATTGAATGCAATTTTTTGAAAAATAGTCTTGGCCACTTATCTCAAATTTTTTGATCAACTAGGTTCACCAAAATTGAGGAAATAAATTGCTTGGAATTACTCACTTATCTTGCGTTGACAAAACTATAAGCCTATCCTTCTCATTTCGAACGAGAAAGACCTTCACATTCTTAATCTACTGAAGAGCTAGACCGATGAATCAAATCACTTTGAAACAAAAAATTAAAAGACAAGACAAATGATATTACATGCATATTACCACTAATATTCCCTCCAAAGTAACCACTCCTTTACAACGTGTATACATGCATAATTAATATGAATTCTGACCGGATGCGTGTATAAAATATATAATTTCAACTAAAACTAAAACGTTAGAAGGCATTTAATAATGTTTGGGAAGAATGTGGAAAACTTTGGCGAGGCGAAGAAAAATCAAAACAAATTAATAACCTAAAAGAAGAGTTTGTCCGACAACACAAAAGGGTTTATGAGTGTTTGACTGTTTGTTGACTTAAAAGTTTTGTCATTTAATGTTCCCGCCAGATGAGCTGCCCTGCCCTTCCAGTTTTTCAGTGGTCAAGCAGTGAGTCAATTGGAAGATCAAAATTGAATTTTTGTTTGTTCCCCCCCCCTTCTCCAATCATCCCATTCTGCAACAACATCAGCAACGCCATCCCTATTTGATGGCGTAGACGAGCATGGCCACGAAGTTCAAGAGTTTGTTGCAGAAACTCAAAACAACATTCCGATCGGGTTCCTCTAGAGGTAGCTCCAACAAATTCCCTTCTTTTCTGTATGTATGTATGTTTTGATAGCGTTGGATTAGACACCCAGGGCGCAGAGTATTTGGAGCAGATTGCAGCTAAGGAACAGAAGCTTATTCCCTTCCAAACCTTAGCTCAAGCTACCAACAATTTTCATCCAACTCACAAGCTCGGCGAAGGCGGCTTTGGCCCAGTTTACAAGGTTTCTTCCAAATCTACTCCCTCTCTCCAATCTTTTCTTTCCCACCGCTGTTTCTAATTTCTCTCCCAATTTTTTAACACCTTTTCTTCTCCCGTCTCTAGTCAGTGAAATCATTGTCATTTTGTATTTGCCGGTAGACAATTAGGAAGGATTTTGGAAGAGAAACTTTGTAGTGAGTATGTTTCTGGGTTTATAAGTAAGAAATACATCTTCATTGATATGAAGTCTTTTGGTGAAGTTCAAAGTAAAGCCACGAGAGTTTATGATCATGAACAATATCATACTATTGTGGAGAATCATAGTTCCTAAAGAAATTGACATAAACAATATCGATCTTACTTCCGCTTCTGCTTCTGCTACAACAATTGAGTATCATAACCTTTGATCATGGCATCAGAGTAGAAAGGAAAAGTCTAAGTTTTTGTTACCAATTTGTTTGTTGCAGGGAAAGTTAAAGGATGGAAGAGTTATTGCAGTTAAAAAGTTATCCCATCATTCAAAACAGGGAAGAAGAGAGTTTATGAGTGAGGCCAAGTTGTTGGGTGGTGTGCAGCACAGAAATGTGGTTGCTTTGTTGGGATACTGTGTTCATGGTTCTGAGAAGCTACTGGTTTACGAGTACGTCTCCAATGAGAGCCTTGACAAGCTTCTCTTCAGTAAGTACTGCTCACAACTTCTCCTAACAACTGTCAACCCATTTTCATTTCACTTACTCACTCTATGTTCTCAGAATCCAGCAGACGTGGAGAGCTTCATTGGAAGAGGAGGTACGACATTATCGCTGGCATAGCACGAGGCTTGCAATATCTTCACGTAGATTCACACAATCTCATCGTGATATTAAAGCTAGTAATATTTTGTTGGACGATAACTGGGTCCCTAAGATTGCTGATTTTGGAATGGCCCGTCTCTTCCCCGATGATCAAACTTATGTCAATACTCGTATTGCTGGTACAAAGTAAGTTTGTTTGGAAACCAATCAAATTTTTTAATCCCAACTGGTGGGCTCTACTCATTTTTTATTTTTTCTTTCTGTGCATGAACACAATAGTGGATATATAGCTCCTGAATATTTAATGCAAGGTCGTCTATCAGCAAAGGTAGATGTTTTTAGCTTTGGTGTTTTGGTCCTCGAACTCATCAGTGGCCAGCGTAACTCGTCATTTGGCTCATATTTCGAAGCGGAAAACCTAACTGATTGGGTAAGGTTTTCATGGCGTTGGTTGATTATAATAAAGATCAACGCAAGTACTCAAATTCTAGACGTAGAATCTACTGATTGGGTAATATATTTCAACTGCCACAGTTACTCATTTAGAGTATTCAGAACACGACCGTGAGTGAGCTGTGTAGTTTACATTTTGAGCTTAGTTTAGTGAATTATTGTAATGGTCCAAGCCCACCGCTAGCATATATTGTTCGTTTTCATCCGTTACGTATCATCATCAGTCTCATAGTTATTGTGAGATCCCACGTCAGTTGGAGAGAAGAATGAAGCATTCCTTATAAAGGTGTGGAAACCTCTCTCTGTGAGACATGTTTTAAAACCGTGAGGCTGGTGGCCATATGTAACGGACCAAAGCGGACAATATCTACTAGGGGTGAGCTTAGGCGGTTGCAAATGGTATCAAAGTCAGACACCAAGCGGTGTGCCGGCGAAGACACTGGCACCCAAGGGGCGTGGATTGTGAGATCTCACCTCGGTTGGAGAGAAGAATGAAGGAAACCTCTCCCCAGTAGACGCTTTAAAATTGTAAGACTGACAGCGATACGTAACGAGTCAAAGTAGACAATGTCTACTAGTGGTGGCTTTGAGCAGTTGCAAATGGTATCAGAGCTAGGCACCAGTCAGTGTGCCGGCGAGGACGCTGGTTTCCAAGGGGGTGGATTGTGAGATCCCACATCTGTTGGAGAGAGGAATGAAACATTTTTTATAAGGGTGTAGAAACCTTTACGACGCTTTAAAATTGTAAGGCGGACGGCTATACATAATGGGCCAAAACGAATAATATCTGGGAGCAGTGGAGCTTAGGGACTTAGTTTAAAGCATGTAAGTGAAGTATATACCATAGGAATGTAAGCCAAACAACTCCAAAAGAACTTGGTCGCACTAATGTGAAATAAGCATTTGAAATATGGTGGGTGGCTTGCATCGTTCTCGAACGACTGAAGGCCAAAGAAAAGAGGGCTGTTTGAAGCAAAACCTTTTATTGTGCATGGTCTTACTTAGACGTGAATTTTGGTGTAGGCTTACAAGCTATATAAGAAGGGCAGGAGTTTGGAGATGATGGACCCAACATTAGCATCCTCAGCTGTTCCTGACCAAGTGGCAATGTGCATTCAGATTGGATTACTTTGCACACAAGGTGATCCAAAACTACGGCCGACCATGTCACGTGTGGTTTTGCTCCTCTCAAAGAGACCTGGTACTTTGGAGGAACCAACGAGACCAAGAATACTCCGTCCTCGACATACAAAATCTGCATTCGCCTCCGATGTTGGAACTTCTGGCGTATCTTATTCCTCGGCTTTGACCACCAATACTGTAAGCGCGACCGAAATTAATTCTCGTGCTTCTTCAGTTAGTCGAGGACACGATACTCGGGGGAAACGCCCCGTGGAAGGATAAGGCCTCTTCTACTAGGATCATTCTTTTTGTATACCACTTTTGTATTACAAAGTACACGTTGAGGTGGAAAGATTTTGGTGAGTGTAGTTGGATCGATTCAATTCAATTTCTTATTATTTATTCTTTGAACCCGATCACATAACATGTGTCCCTATGTTAAAATTTAAAATAAAAAAAATGGTGAATCTCAATATTGTCAAATAACAATTGAATAAAAAAAGACGACTGAACTCAAAAACAAAAAAGTCCAAAAACTTATTATATGACAGAATCTATAACAATTCAAGCTCACCGCGAGTAGATATTATCCGTTTTGACCCGTTATGTATCATCGTCAACCTCACGATTTTCATTTAGAAAATCAATAAGTTGATGATTAGATAAGTTGAGAAAGATCAAGTGGTCAAAAATCAATAAATTAAGATTGATCAAAGAAGATTAACAAATTACAAATTGATCGAAGAAGATCAACAAGCGTAAAGTTAAAAGCTCAACCTCAAAATTAAACATCTCGACGTTGGAGTCACGCACATGTTTAAAAAGAAAAAAAAAAGATTATATCAATACAAGTAGTGGCTAAACGTTGAATTTGTATAGAAAAATATATGAGGTTGAATTTATATATAAAAATGTATGGAAATCCCGAAGAGCACGTGAAGGAAGTGATAGGATGATGGCTGGGACTATCCAACCACCACCACCAATTCACATCTACCTACCTACCACTAGACCCGGTTCAATAATTTTAAGTAAAGTGATCATGCCGTATTTGTTGAAAAAATCTATATTAGTTTGTGGGGATAGTTTGTACGGACCACACATACAAACTTATCTAAAACTACATTATTGAAACAACTGGATTGACTTAGACTTAGTCGTCTTTTGACTTTTCAAAATCTTAACACCAAAACAAGACATCGACTTAGACTTTTCAAAAACTTGGTTGCATGAAAAAACTATAAATTGGAGTACAGAAGAAGTCCACAACCCACAACTCGAAGCCACATTTGTTAGAGTTATTTGAAGGATAAGAAAATGTCCCGCGGTACTCCGATGAACGCAGCAAACAGAACGCCATGGTCCACCGGCCTCTGTGACTGCTTCGACGACATGGGATCATGTAACTTTATTCTCCTTCTCCATCTCAGTTGTTATTTTTTTTTTAATGGTTTTAAATTATTATTTATGTAATATTTTATCATTATTATATTCATAATTAAGATTTATAAATTTATTTAATTGAAAATTTTATATCTTAACTAATTGAGTTATATTTATGAATTTAATTTACAGGTTGCTGTACGTTTTGGTGTCCATGCGTGCCTTTCGGGCAAGCCGCGGAGATTATAGATGAAGGATCAACTTGTAAGCTTCATTCCATCCATGGCTAACCTAACATTGTACTAAACCTAATATTTAGCCAAAGAAAACAAAAAGTCTAACATCTATAGGGAGAAGTTTCTACATCCCATGTGATCTCACAATCCACCCCACTTGGAGGTCCAGCGTCTTCGTTGACACATGGCTCAATGTATGGATCTCATATTATTTATAACAGTTGAAGCCCACCGCTAGTTAATATTGTCATTTTTCCCAGTTTTACTCTAATATAAAATTTAAGAAGTGAGTCTAATATAAAATTCTCATAATAGTTCAATTTCTATTCCTACCAAACCGATCCGTTCGGTTCGATTCTGGATCGGATCCAAAACTAGGGAAACCGAACCGAGTATTCGGTAGCAATAATATTGCAAGAAGTGGGCCTAAAATTGATTGAAAGTATTCATTAAAGAAGAGATTATTTCCAAGATAGCAGCAATGATTGGAGGCACTTAGTGTTGAACTGAAAATGACAGAACAGTTTATATGTTTATGGTTGTGGATGCAGCCTGTTTAGGTCAAGCATCGATTTTCACTGTGATTTCTTGCTTTACGCCCTGCATATGCCTTTATACATGCCATTATCGTTCTCGACTGAGGGCAAAGTATGAGCTTCAACAAACTCCCTGCAACGATTGCTGTGTTCATTTTTGGTGTTTGGGTTGTGCAATGTGTCAAGAGTACCGTGAGCTCAAGAATCGTGGTTTCGACATGCATATCGGTATTCTCAATCTCTTCAACTTTCAAAAAACTTCAAAAACACCTTTAAACTTTTTATTAAGGTTCAATAATACTCTTACCGTATGTATAGACGAAATCATTCGTTCTACATTTTTTTTCATGAACTTTCAAAAGTAACATTAATATTTTTAAACTTTTAGAAAAAAAAAAATTAAAAATTTGAAGAACTTTAAGTATGGTATTAACCCATTCAAACTTTTTTTTTTAAAAGTTCAACAGTATTAATGAAACTTTTTAGAGTTAATATATTTTTGAAACAAAGTATTAACCATTTTCCTCTAAAACTTACCTTAGGTATATTTTTTTTAATTTTTTTTAAAATTTTAAGAGTATTTTTATTACTTTAACCTTGTATCTTATAAAAACGATAATAGTGAACGTTGTGCTCAGGTTGGCAAGGAAACGTGCAGAAACAAAATAAGGGATTAGAGATCCCGCCTATGGTGGAAGGACAAATGAAACGTTAGAAGTTTGAAAGACTTGGGAAGGAGCAATAAGAATGGTGGTATCCTCTTTGCATTTAGTTGTTTGCATATCTTTATTGGGTTGGTTTGTTCAGGTCAAATTTTAATGCAGTATGTAAGTAGGAATGCCATTGTTTGGATTGAATTTCGGGTTCATTTAAGACCAATAATATTAATGTTCGAGTAACTCATTTTGTAAAATATATGGCCCCAATATCACGTTTAATAATATATATATATATAGAAAACTGTATGGCCCAAATTATAATCTATGATCCAAATATGGCGTTGAATTTGTGATAGAAAAATTATGGAAACCCCCAAAAGAGCATGTGAAGGAAGTGATAGGGTTGATGTCATGTCCAGTGACTTTCCAACCACCACCACTTCACATTTATTTTTCTCTGGCGGCCCCTCCCCTCCGAGTAAGTTTAGGTTAACTCATTTCTTACCAATTTTCATACCAAATATAAAACAACATGTATGACACTCAAAAGTGTGAGTTGGGATGAAGGTTTTATCTTCATTGATATCCACAACGTTTAAATAGGATACAAGATACCAATTAATACCTACAAATAACGAAAATATAAACTAACTAAATCTTGATAATAAAATAAAATATACTACTAATCAAATTTAACTGATATCTAAGTATATTTCCTAACTAATCATATATTACATAACTAATTTAAACTATACATAAGTTGCTCTGACAGACCATGTCGCAAACGATTCTAAAAAGACTCGTGTTAGCATACAAGTAAGAACAAAATATATTGAAAGAATCTGGGTTGGTTTATGGAGATAGTTTTCATAGTAAATAACATGAGTATGTCGTGTTCGATGAATCCAAATTACGAAGGTTGAGTATGGGATATTACAATTTAAAAAATTAAAAAAAAAAAAAAAAAAAAAATTCTCCCAAAGTTTGCATCGTATAAGGTAAGGATTCTTAAATGGACCAAACATTTGAAAAGAAACCCAACTCAAGCAAGACATTGACTTACACTTCCCAAAAATCTTATCCTCGTTGGCTTTTTAAAACCTTACCGCCGAAGCATGACTTTGACTTAAGAGTTACCAAAAAAAAATGTTCACTTTTCAAAAACTTTGTTATAAGAAACATCAATAAATTGGAGAACAGAAGAACTCCACAACCCAGAATTGGAAACCAAATTTGGTTGGCTTAATTATTTGAAGGAAAACAAGATGTCCGGCGGTATTCCGGTGAATGCAGGCAACGGAACCCCATGGTCCACCGGCCTCTGTGACTGCTTCGACGACATGAGATCATGTAACTTCATTCTCCTTCTCCATCTCTATTACTTACAATCATAAAATCATTTTCAAAAATAATTTACTCCTTTTTGTTTATGTTTATCCTTTTAAATTATTATTTATCTAATATTTTTTCAAAAATTTTATATCTCAACCAATTCAATTATATTTATGAATTTAATTTACAGGTTGTTGTACGTTATGGTGTCCATGCGCGTCTTTCGGAAAAGCTGCCGAGATCATAGATGAAGGATCAAGTTGTAAGCTTCATTTCATCTAATGCTAAATTACGTCTAAAGAGATTTTATCAAATTATAAATATGAAAATCAAGGTTTAATATAAAACTTCCATAAATAGTTCGATTTTCATTTGGATTCGATTCTCGATTGGGTCCAAAACTAAGGAAACCGAACTGAGTATTCCATCGTAATAGTATTATTACAAGAAGTGGGTCTAATATTAAGTGTTTATATGTTTATGGTTGTGAATGCAGCCTGTTTGGGTCAGGCATTGCTTTTCAGTGTGATAGCTTGCTTTACGCCCTGCATATTCCTTTATACTTGCTATTATCGTTCCCGACTGAGGGCAAAGTATCAGCTTCAAGAAACCCCCTGCAACGATTGCTGTGTTCACTTTTGGTGTTTGAGTTGTGCAATGTGTCAAGAGCATCGTGAGCTCAAGAATCGTGGTTTAGACCCCCATATCGGTAATCTCAATCTCTTCAACTTTTTTTAACTTTATTTTAAGTTCAAAAATACTCTTATCACTAGTAATATAGAACAAACTGCGTTTTAAAAATACTTAAATTTCAAAATACTTAAATTTCAAAAGTTACGCTTAACATTAAAAAAATTTGAGCTTAAAGATATCTATAAGGTGTGGACAACCATTTTATCTATATATGGATCATTTCTTTATATTTTTTTTTAATAAAAGTTAAGATGTTAAATACTACTTTTAAAATTTTATGAGTATTTTTTAAATATAATATTAATGGTAAGAATTTTTTTTTTTTTTAATTAATGAAAAATATTTTTTTAAATGTTACTTGCTATAAGTATATTATTTATACTTTTTAAAAGTTTAAGAATATTATTTAAACTTTTGAAAGTTGGTATTTTTTAGACAAAAGTATAAAATTCAAGAGTATTTTTATTGCTAAGGCGATGATATTGATCGTCATGCTCAGGTTGGCAAGGAAACATGCAGAAACAAAATTACGGTATAGAGATCCCGCCCGTGGTCGAAGGACAAATGAGACGTTGAAGTTTGAAAGACTTAAAAAGAGTCTTATGAAAGGGAAGGAATAAGAATGGTTGTTTCCCCTCTGCATTTCTATGTCGGAATCTTTATATTGAGTTTCTCTTTTCTACCGTTCGTATGTTCAGGTCAAGTTTTAATGTAATATGGCTGTCATGGTTTGGATAGAATTTCGAGTTCAATTAGGACCAATTCTACTACGTCATCTTCAAACTTTTAAATTTTTTAGTTCAAATTCTACCGTGCATGATGATAATAGTTACACAATAAGTCGCAAGTAATCATTATATTTTTCTCTCTACAAAATCCAAATTATGAACCTTGATCAAACTCGAACTAATATATAGCCACATTAACCGACTTATTCCCACCTGTCGACCCTTGGTAGTGAACAACCTAAATTTACCACTAGCCGATATTGTCCGCTTTGACTCATTACATATTGTCGTTAGTCTCACGATTTTAAAACGTGTATGCTAAGGAGAGGTTTTCAAACCCTAAGAAAGCAAGATCTACCTGTCTTTCAAGATGGTAAAATATTTTGTAAAACTTAAAGATTGAAATCTCTCGAAAGATTAGTAAGAACGGATGATCAGTTCAAAAAGATTAAGAAATTATAGTCCAATTCCAAAAAATCAATAAATTGATGATCAGTTCAAAAAAATCAACCAGTTAAAAATCGATCTAGAAAGATCGACAAATCAAAATTACTTGAAGAAAATTATCGAGGATAAATTAAAAGTTTAAGTTAAAAAATAAAGATTTGGACCTTGGAATGATTTATCAATATTAATATTTTAAATAGTTTCTAAGATTTAACAAAATTTGTATTAATTTAATAATAATGACTTGGATTCCATCCCTTTCTCTGTCTTGTATTTTCTCTCTCCTTATCCACCATTCTAGCCGTCCATCGTCGTTGCCATTTCTGTCATCGAAGGATAAGGAACGTTCAGATCTAGCGAGAGAATCGAAAAGTAAAAAANAAAAAAAAAAAAAAAAAAAAAAAAAAAAAAAAAAAAAAAAAAATTATAATAAAGTTTTTATTATATCAAATTAAAGAATTTGTAACAGCATTAAATCATATTAAAAAAAAAAATAGTATTATTTTTTTTCTGTAAGAGCAAATGAAGAAAGTGACAGTGTCGATGTGACATTCAATCGAGTACAATTTAGCCCATTTTTGAATAGGATGATTGTGACTATTCAACAACCCCTCTATTCACATCTACCCCTCTCATTCAACAGTAAAACCAAACATTTTTATAAAAAAATTTAAATATTTTCCTACTAAAATTAATAAATGATAGGTAAAAGACAAATATATATACTGAGATAGTTACCCATACACTTTTGCCATTATTAATAATTCTCTCATTTTCTATAAGATTCCGCTCCTGTGCTTTTGGTAGGCTTGCACTTGTTAACATTTAACATGTGTCCCCTTTAAATATATTTATCAACCAGTTCCACCTTCTTATGTTAGATTTTTTTATCTTTCCATTCAAATTTTATGTCTTTTTTAGTTATCTTATTGTGTATAGACGTTAAATCATAGTTGGAGTAATTCATTAGCTATGAATGATTTCTTAAAAAATCTAAATTGAAAGAATCTGTATTAGTTAGTAGGTGATATTTTTACCGTAAAGAACGGACTACGTATGGATGGAGATATTTTTAAAAGAAATCAGTCTCCGAAAGTTTGCATCACTATAACATGGGAAACATAAGGACTTATATGGACCACACATACAAACATTATCTAAAACAACATTATTGTTAAAACCCAACCCAAACAAAACATCAACAAAATTTTGTCCACCTTAACTTTTTAAAAAATATGTTGTAAGAAAAAAAAACAATAAATTGGAGGACAGAAGAACTCCACAACCCAGAATTCGAAGGCAAATTTGGTAGGCTTATTTGAAGGAGAAGAAGATGTCCGGCGGTATTCCAGTGAATGCAGGCAACGGAATGCAATGGTCCACTGGCCTCTGTGACTGCTTCGACGACATTGGATCATGTAAATTCGTTCTCCTTCTCCATCTTTATTAATTACAATCATTCTTATTCTCTCCTCTTTCATCTCATTATTTATGTAATATTTTCTCATTCTTATATTTAATAATTAGAATTTTTATATTTCAACGAGTTGAATTATATTTATGAATTTAATTGACAGGTTGTTGTACGATTTGGTGTCCATGTGTGCCTTTCGGGAGAGCGGCCGAGATTATTGATGAAGGATCAAGTTGTAAGCTTCATTACATCCATTTGTTAAACTACGTCTGATATTTAGCCGAACAGATTTTATCAAACTATAAATATGAAAATCAAAATGGGTCTAATATAAAACTCTCATAAATAGTTCGATTTTCATTTCTACCGAACCGATCCGTTCGATTCAATTCTCGATTGGGTCGAAAATTAGGGAAACCGAACTGACTATAACCTAGTAATAGTATTACAAGAAGTGGGTCTAATATTAAGTGCTTATATGTTTATGGGTGTGTGTGCAGCTTGTTTGGGTCAGGCATCGATTTTCACTGTGATAGCTTGCTTAACGCCCTGTATATGCCTTTATACTTGCTACTATCGTTCTCGATTGAGGGCTAAGTATCAACTTCAAGAAACTCCTTGCAACGATTGTTGTGTTCACTTTTGTTGTCTGGGCTGTGCAATGTGTCAAGAGTATCGTGAGCTCAAGAATCGTGGTTTCGACATGCATATTGGTAATCTCAATCTCTTCAACTTTCAAAAGTGTTTCAAATTTTAAGCTAAAAAATACTCTCATGGTTAGTACACACGTTACTTCCTCGTTTAAAAAATACTGCTGAACCTTCTAAAATAATATTAATATTTTTAAACTTAAAAAAGAATTAAAAGTTTTGAGATAATCTTATTAAAAGGGTATTTTTAAATTTTGAGGATGTTTGAACCATTTCCAAAGGTAATGTTAAGTATACTATTAAAAATTTAAAAATATTGTTGGAACTTTTGAAAGTTTAAAGATATTTTCATTAATTTAGTCTATGTTACGAAAATGATGATATTAAACATTGTGCTCAGGTTGGCAAGGAAACATGCAGAAACAAAACCAAGGATTAGAGATCCCGCCCGTGGTCGAAGGACAAATGAAACGTTGAAGCTTGAAAGACTTTTAAAAAAAAAAAAGAATGGTTGTTTCCTGTTTGCATTTCGTTGTCTGCGTCTTTTTATTGAGTTCCTCTTTTCTAGTGTGTTGGTTTGTGCATGTCAAGTTTCAATGCAGTATGTAAGTTCAGATGTCAATTGTTTGGATTGAATTTCCAGTTCATTTAAGACCAATAAATAATACCAATGTTCGAGTATGTGATTGAGAAACTCTAGATGTCATCTTCAAACTTTTAAATTTTCTAGTTCAATTTCTTCGGGGCATAACGACGATAGTTACACAATAAGTCACAAATAATCATTAGATTTTTCTCTCTATAAAATCCAAATTATGAACACTCATCGAACTCGAACTAATATATAGCCACATTAACCGACCGATCCCCACCTGTCGACCCTTGGCAATACAAAACTGGTTAAATATGCTACAATAGCATGGAAGCCAAGGGAAGCAGCAGTTTGACGATCCCAAACTGTGATGGAGATCATGCATGAATACAAATACACAAATGCTAGCAAGCAGCATCACAAGAACGCCAAAGTCATTAATAAAACACAAAGGATGGTTGAACTTGTGTAAGGGATGGTACCATGGAGATGCTTTGGAAGGCAGCCACCAGCTGAATCAGAAGAATTTGAGGATGGAGCCAGAGATGTGCTGTTTACTAAAGTGCCATTACTTCCACTACTGCATTGGACAAAAATACGAGGACACAACAGTCAGGAAGAGTAGTCACAGACATAGTTCGGTATATAGATATTTAAGAGTCGTTCGCGGTTACCTTCCTGGAAATATACACGTACCGTGACCTGCAACAAGAAACATCAAACCGAACATTAGCAACCATATCAAATCATTAGCAATCATTCAAGATTTCATACTTGGGTTTGTGGTGGTGATGATAGCCACTCCTTTAAAATCACAGGTCCCTGGAGACTTGGCCATTTTCTGGTAATAAGCATTGAAAGCATAGGTTGAATGGGCTATAACATTATCTGGTTGATAACATGCCTGCCCCTGCAACAGCGGGGAACAATCGACTTTCCCCGGTCCACACGCCCAATCCAGTGCTGCTTGCAGCAGCCTACGATCAGCACCGTCTCGTGCAACACAGAACGTTTGGTTTGTGGTATCATTTGCCAAAACAGCACCAGCACCAGTCAAGTGCAAGGTATAAACTGGCATTCCATTAGAATTGAAGAGACCCCAATTCTTTTCTGAGACTGAACCAGGTCTTAAATCCTCATTGTAGAGCTCATATATGTAGGTACTAACAGGAACACCCGGATGCTTAGGCGTTCCAGTGTTGTTAAGAACATGTCTAATTAAGTTGCTATTGTAAGTGTTAGCATTATCCAAAGTTGCATCTGGCTCCGATGCATCGCCCTTGGATGGCCAGCCTGACTCCGTAACAACGACTCGTATGTTCGTGAAGTTTAAATCAGACATTGCGAAATAGGCAGCATCAACAACCGCATCAAAGACATTAGTATAGTGCAATAGGGTATTGGCGTCAACAGCCTCCTTGGTTGGAGGGAGGGGCCGGAAAAGTGCATAGTCTAGAGGAATCACACCATTTGATTGCATGTAATCATAATAAGGATAAACATTAAGCATGAGATAAGAGCCAGTGGACTGCAAGAATTGAAGTAGAGGAACCATGACAGGGTCCCATGAACGGTTAAAGAAGGCCTGTGATGGAGGGAAGGAGTCAAGAATAATGGAAGAAGAATGCGGGGTAGAAACTTTGATTTGGCGATCCAGATTGGATGCAAGGAGAGCAGAGTGAATGAATTTGAGAGCCGATACAAGGATTGGGGCAGCATTTGGAAGAGTGGTAAGAACATCAGAGCCAATGGCTATGCCTGTGATGTTGGTGGCAGGAACATGGGCAATGACATTCCGAGCAACCCAGTTGGCTGCAGTCGCATTGGATTGGCCAATTCCAAGAAGTTGGTCATTGGGTACAGAAACAATGACTTGAATGCCTGTGTTGGCAAGAGCAAGAAGCATAGCCCGGTCGGCATCATATAACCTGAGATGTCTAATATTTTGAGCTTTGAGAAGTGCAACTACCTGAGTGGGGTTGGGCATATCAGAAAGATCCATACCAAGGTTTACACCAATGAACGCATCTGCAATTATATAAAGAAAACAATATAATTTCAAACACACAAAACAGGATTTGATGTTCCCCATATTTTGATGTTCTTAGCTAATCTGAGTAAGGAAAGCGCCCTCCCATCAAGTTCTTTTAATACCCATTACACACCACATGCTACATTTTTAACCAGGAAACTAATTCCAATAGATGTTAAAAAGCTTTGCAGTAAAATGGAGGGAAACCCACAAAAGACAGAGTGAAAAAACACAAATTACAGCAAAATCTAACAAGAAACCCCAAAAGAAAAGCTTAAAAAAAGGAGGGAAAAGCATAAGATTGATAGAATGGGAAGAACAGGATTAGATAAGAAGGAAGAAGGGGTCACCTTGATCAGCAGAAACAGCAGAAACGGCGAGAAGGAAAAAGAGCAAAATCATAGCCATAGAATAAAGGAAAACAGAAATTCTTCACTTGAAACCCTCAAAGATTGAAAAAAATGCTGTGTAGCAAAAACCCCAGAACCCGCATAAATTCAAAATCTATGTCGGACCCCGAAAGGAGAAGAATCCCGAAGAACAAAGAACAAAAAAAAGGAGCAAATTTTGAAGAGGGAGAATAAAAAAGGGGGAATATCTGTGGTGTGTTGAGAGAGTGGTGCAGAGATATGTCAGAGATCCAAGGGTGGAGATTTGATGAGGGTTCAGTGTAATCCTTGATGGTTACCATGGAGGATTATATTGGAGATGTGTGGATATAAAGAAAAAATGATAAATAATTTTATTTTTCTTAATTTTGTTGAGTGCTGAGTGTGCTGTGATTTGTCTTTTGTGTTGAGATTGAAAACTGTACAGAAAAGTAGCCAAAGTTGGATGCGACCAGAGTGGCTGACATGGACTGAAACTGCCAGCTGGATCCCAACGGTCGTCGTCTTCAATTTTTTTTCCTTTTTTCTTTTTTTTGTTAAAAGTTAAAACATTTGGTTAGTTTGATTTACGCGTTTATTTAATTAATTTTATTAAACAATTTTGAGGTTGAAAGTAAGGTCAAAACAAAAGTTGTTGCTGACGTTGGAAAGGAAGCAATACATGCACGAGTGCCAGCAAAGATTTAATAATAATAATAATAATAATAATAAATAAATAAATAAATAAAACAATTTAAAAATCCTCTCCCTAACCAATCAAACCCGCCTTACTAAATATTATTCGATTTAGTCTATTCTACATCGTCGCCAGTTTCATAATTTTACACACTTTCTCCCTAATCTTCTTTAATTGACGTGATTTCAATTAAAAATTCTATAAAAAAAATAATAATAAATCTATAATCGATGATAAAGCAACTAAAGTAATTAAAAGTGATATATATTCCAAGATGAATAGAGATTCAATAAAGTTCATACATTAATTACACCCTCCTTTAAAAAAATATATATATAAATAAATAAATAAATTGGCACCTATTAATACTCCATCATCATTAAATAATTAAACTACTCAGCTTGTCTACATGTCTTAATGTGGGGGTATGTCAAATATAATTGTGGGCTTTGTGTGTTTGTCTTTTAATGGTTACGCATTGCTTCTTTTCTTAATAATATTAGTTTAGTTTATTATAAAAGAGGGTTACTAAATAGATAAAACAGGTTATAAAAGTAATAGAATATATTCTTAGAATCCATGTGCTACTCATTATTTGTTTCCATCATATGCTAACCCATGTTCATCCACGTCATCCATATATTTTAATTAATGGATTTAATATTTTCGCATATGGTTCAATAATCCTACAATCACATATATTATGAAGATTCGAACATAATAAATAAATTTGAGCTTATGTGGACGATAATAAATAAATTCATCGGGTTGAAACCAAGGCCCAAGAAGGTGGAGGCCCAAGAAGGTGGAGGCCCAAGAAGGTGGAGGCCCAAGAAGATGGAGGCCCAATTCCACCCCCTTTTTTTGTTTTATTTCTTTTGCTTTAAAAATACCCAACAAAACCAAAGATGACATTTCCCCTTCTAAATTATTTGCACGTCCTTATCACTTAAAAGCTCCAAAACAAAATATTAAAATTTATAATAAAATTTAATAGATTTTACTACGACTTCCAAACATTTGCTCACGCTTCTATTGAGTCCACGTCATTTAACGTTATTAATGAAATGGTAAATATTTATTAGTCAATTTATATACATATATATAAAAGAATATATTAATAGTAAATTTAAAAATATGGTATTTGTTCTAATAAAGCCATTTGCTCCAAAGTTGATTTAAGTAAATGTGATTAGAAAAGATCTCTATCTATCATCATCCATGTGCCCAAATATGTTATTCTTTTACTTTTTAACTAAATAACTATATATATCCTTTTTACCATAAAAGAAACACCTCATTCATCAACACTATTAATTATATATATATATATCATACTTTTTATAATATATTTCACAAAATATGCTTTAAAAAATAAGCACAAGAAATACAATNTTTTTTTTTTTTTTTTTTTTTTTTTTTTTTTTTTTTTTTTTTTTTTTTTTTTTTTTTTTTTTTTTTTTTTTTTTTGTAATAATCCATGCTTAAGATTTGGACCAGAATTATAATCTCACTATTCTCCTGCATCTATTGCAGCATGGTCATGTTACTTACTCTTTTGTTATTAAAAGTGAAGACTATCGCACATATTAATATTCATTTCTTATGAACTTTTTTTATTATCTTATGTTCAAGATCGCTCTAATACATGGAATCCATCTAATTTTGTGATTTTTCTTCTCTTTCATGAACCGTGGTNAAAAAAAAAAAAAAAAAAAAAAAAAAAAAAAAAAAAAAAAAAAAAAAAAAAAGTAAAGTGATTTGATGAAAAATAGAGTAAAGGTAGGATTTAAAGGGCTTTATAGGAAGGAACACATTTTTAATTGATATGTAAAGGTTGAATGATGACGAAGGAATGAATGTTGTTTTTAACAAACCATTTCTTTTATTAAAACTACTCCCAAAATTTTGTTATCACCAGCCAACCAACACACAAGTTAAAAACAACTTCTTTTTTATTTTTATTTTGCTTCCTTTCATTGTAGTGCATGCAAGCTCCCCTCTCGTCGATAACGAGTAGCTTGACCAACTACCTTAAACTAGAAGACACCCTAGAGTAGATCAACCTTTTAGACGTTCAACAATAGACCCTTTATATAGTCATGATACTAATGTTGGAGAGGAATGATATAAATATAAAAGTTCCTCATGCATAAACCAAAATATGCTCAGCACAACACAACCCATATTCCATATTAACTCTACATTAGAGTGTACATGAAGAATAGGACACTGGGTGAGATCTATCTAAAAAAATACTAAAAATAGACATGAAGGGCAAATTTAATTAAGCAATAAAATTAAATACTGATTCCATGAAATTAAATGGGTAGGACGGGAGACCTATCTAGATTAAGTTCAAAGAACCTTCAACATTCCAACCATTTTTTCGACTCATCCAAGAATAGTCCAAAAGAATAAGAATCTTTTTTAAAATAAAGGGTAAAACTTGGGAATATATATTCTTTCTAATTTAGCAAGGTAAAAATAAAAGGTCTAATGAATATATATATATATATATATAGGCACACTTTTTAAAAAACGAAAAAGAAGAAGAGGACGTAAGGAAGGATTTATGACCCTATCGACAATTCCTTTTTTATTTTTTATTTCTTTAAAAGAATTAAATCTAATAAATACTAATATTCTACCGTTTGTGTAAGAAAAGGGGAAAAGAAAAAGATGGACGAGTTGAGGGCAATAAATCGTTATTAGGTGGGCAAATACATCGGATTCATTAATAAGTTAGCCACGTGCGGAAAGCCAGGTGGCAGCCTCTCAGAGAATGACAATAAATGCAAGTGGTTCCACCAGCGTAGTGATGGGTGAAGAGGGGTCTTTCACAATTCGCACGTTTTGAGTTACCGGCTAAGCCGGTCGTCCTCACTGGATCTCTTCCGGTAAACGCTTCCGATTAATTCAAAAGCATGCTTAAATTCCAATGACGGCCAGGATCCAATAATACGCCCTCTCTCTTTCTCTCTTGCTTGCTTTCGTTTTTGGTGCAGTTGAATTTTCTCTTCAGCGTCTTTGCCCTTCTCTTTGTTTCAGAGTTGGTCGGATTTGAGGTTTCTTCTGGTGTCAACTTTGGTCTGAAATGGAGAGGGATTTTTTAGGTCTCAGCTCCAAGGAGGAGCCATTGGCTAAGGTGAAAGAGGAAATTGACAACGATGGAGCCCAAGGTTTTGGTTATTTTTCCAATTCCATTTTGTTTACCTCAATGAACTTTTACGAACTTTGTCGTTGTTTGATTCATTTTATTTCTTCTGTTTTTTAATTCTCTGTTTATGGCTCGTTGAATCTTGATGTTTGGAATTTTCTTTTATTTATAGTGTTCTTGATTGGAGATGTTTTTTTGTTAAGTGGTGGTTGTTTGTGATTGGTCGGTGAAATTTTGTTGGATGACCAAATCCTCTTTAATTTCAGTTTAAATCTGTTTTTCTGCCAAGAAATTTGGGGGCCTTGATGTTTTGAAGTTCCATAATTTCATTTCTAGTTCTTGTTAGTCAAGATAATCTTGTGTTCTAGTCTGGTAATTTCACTGATCTTCACGAGTTTTTTTTTTAGGGTATTCTAAAAGCTCTGGTGTTCCTCCTCCGATGCCTTTCAAGATTTCTGCTGAGGACAAGACTGCGTATCCGGTTGCGGCTGCTTCGGATCAACGTCGAGCAGCCGATGCCCAGGTTTGATATCTGTTCCTCGGTTTTGTTTTTGATATGTTCTTCCTTCACTCGTTTGCTTTTAGTTGCGGTAGCTCCTAAACTAGAGGTGTATGGCTTGCTTTTGTTTGGGCTGATGTGGTTGTATCTCTTTCTCCGGTTGTATCCTTCACTTTTTCAATCTAGAAAACGTTCAATCTGGATAGGCAAGGTGGCCCTCAAATTTCCCTGGCAGCTTATCCTATGCAATCTGATTTGTATTCGATTCATCGTCCTCACGAAACGAAACTATTTTCCGTTCCAAATCAAGGTATATCTGTTTCATTAGGTAATCCATCCGTGAAGAACCCTTTTGCTCTTCCTGCTCAGATGGCTGGTCCTATCCTCAAACAACCACTTGGAGGAGTCCCGGTTTCAAGCGCTCTGAATTCATTTTTCCCGCCATTTGGATCCATTTCTGGGATCACTGAACCATGGTAACACTCTTGCACTTGTACTTTTCAACTTCTTTCTTAAGCTTTAATGAACATTTGTAGGAAGAACTGAATGTAATTTGGACAGTTTTTTAATCCTCTGTTCAGGAATAGCATGAAACCAACTGGTGGGTCTCCAGCTCAACTGACTATTTTTTATGGTGGTACCGTCAAAGTCTATGATGACATTAGCCCTGAAAGGGTAATTATCATACAAGTTCTCTTTTGAAGTACCATGAGTAAAGGAAGAGCTCTGAGATTGATATCCCTTTTGCAGGCTCAGGCTATAATGTTCTTGGCTGGGGCTGGGGCTTCCATATCCAACATTGCACATCAAAAAGCTCAAGCTCAAGCTCATGGAATGGGTGCAAAAATGGCAGCAGCAAGTGATGGTGCTCCCAAGAACCAACCCGTGAGCACCTTGCCCTGCCCTGCTCTATCTAGCCCCTTGTCTGTTTCTTCTCACACAGGAGCCCAGTCTGGGAGTGGTTCAAGTTGTTCTGATGAGTTGGGAGGAGTTAAAACCAATGGACTTCCCACCACTCCTATCAGCAAAGGAGAGCCTCCAAGAATAGTCAATGCAGTCGGACCTGTTGCTGCTACTGCTATGCTGCCCTCTGGTATGCCAATCGCCAACAAGAGCCATCATTTTTTCTTCTTTCATTCATTGATGGTGCCTGTTTTAGCTGATGATTCACGAATTAGGTCAAATTAATGTATCAATAACTTAGGATGTTCAATGATTTGGGAGCAAGCATTCTGACGGTATAATTAGTAGGAACTTTCTTGAGTTGCAACTTATATTTCATTTTTGGTTTACTTCTACAGCTGTTCCACAGGCTCGTAAAGCATCCTTAGCTCGGTTCTTAGAAAAGCGCAAGGAAAGGTAAGTCGTTTTATGATATCTTGTCACAAAAAGAACATCAACAAAGAACATATAGAGATCCAAATTGTGGCCCTCTAAATTATTCTGCATTTTGATGTACATATAGGGTCATGAGCTCTGCTCCATACAATCTTAGCAAGAAACATCCCGAGTGTGCTGCAACAGAATCCAACGGTGCAAATTTCTCGAGTCCTATCACGAGCAACAGCGCAAATGTGGCAAGCTGAGAACAACAATCATTTATGATGTAAAACATAGAGAATGATGGTTTTGTAAGTTAAAGATGAAGATGTAAGCTAATGGTTCTTATGGTCTATTATTATGTGAACAGCCTTCAAGAGCCTTGACTACTAAAGTTTTAACAGTTCCACGTCTAAAATAATATTTTGCCTATACAAATCTGTTCTAAAGTTTTCAATTAATATCTGTTTCATGATCAACAATCAGATATCATAGAATTCTATTTAGTATAGCATTTGGATGATATGAGACTGTTTATGTGTATTGATAAAGATTTGGTTAGTAGGTATTGATGCTTGAAGAGATAAGATTGATTGAAGAACATGGTGTGGTGTTGGTTTTCTTGCTGTTAATCATCTTGATTCTGTAAGCTTTTGATTTTGATTTTGATTTTGATTTTGATTTTGATTTTGATTTTGATTTTGATGGGGAATCTTTTGATTATAAAAACATTTGATCATTTGATTGGTTGATGTTAACTTTTTCGTTTGGTACACTTAAAATGAAAGCACATTTTCCCCACTACTAAGGTAACAACAAAAGGGTTTCGATGTCAAGCCGTTGTGTGGGTTCATCAAAGGAGGAACAGACAGTAAGATATAGGTTTCAATTTCTAGCTATTAATGTTTTTGTATTATTTTGAGAATTACTTTACTTTTCTAAGCCAATTACTTATTAACTTTCCAAAATGCTGTCCAAAGAGAATCAAACGTCTTTTGGTCATAAATATCTGACAAAGAAAAAGGGATTTACATGAAAACCTTTCAGACAAACTAAGAGTACAAACATCTCTTTTGCACAAAGTGCAACAAACTCTTGCCTATAACCCAACCTGAAAACGAGCGGGAGATAATAGGAAGAGGCTAGGAAAAATTAGATCCGACTTAGAGAGACGACTTGAGATTCCCACAAGGACAGGTAGTTGGAATTGCAACAATTCAATCTTCATACTGTCAGACTGAGAAGGAAAAAACTCCAAATCAACTACATCCATTCTCGCCTATCCATCTCTTTATTTCACTCATTTGGAACTGAACTTGAAAACCATATTTTGACTCCGACATTCAAACAAAGAAGAAGGTCAATAATCTTTGACATTTCCATATTGGCGATGGAACCCGAGAACATGAGCTGAGACCAGAAAACTGCTACTGATTGGTTCTTGAGTGAGGATAAATCAAATAAATGATGAAACAAAGAGTAGAGAGGTCTATCCCCAACCAAGCAACAAACAAAAAGAGAGGCGACGGGTAACTCTTTGATTTTCTCCACTTTACTACTGAAGTTGGGATCTCACGCAAGACAAATGGGCTGAACATCAACAATGTTCATTCAGAGGAAGACAGTCTTTCCAAGTAGGGAGACACTTTTGGTCCTCAATTGTTGGAAGGGAAAAGAGTAGTTCCACATTCACTAATCAAGAGAAAGATCATAAGTTTATAAGTAAGAACAACACTATCTCCATTAGTACAAGATCTTTTTGAAAAAATAAAAAATAAAACCATAAGAGTTTATGCTTAAAGTGGACAATATCATATCATTGTGAAGTGCATGGTTCCTTCGATTAAAAAAAAGAAAAGTAAATGGCTTTACTTTTGCTTTTTACTTATAAGGATCATCAAAACTTTGGAGTGTTACAATAAGGATCACTCTTTATGATTCAAAATAGACTTTCAGCTTACTGGTGGTATACCCAGACTCCTAGGACTTGCAAAGGGGTATACAATTATACTTGGAGGCATCATGAAACTTAATACAGCTTCCCCTGGACAAGAGTTACCTCTTTTACCTCGCCAACAAATGAATCAGCCTCAACTGATTCCCCTATTGAGCTAGTCAATCGCATCACATCAAGCAAACCAAATCAATTCAACATCCAATGAGCAAGAAGAACAACATTGAACATAGTTCATCCTTTGGGTTTTCCCTAATCTAATGCAAACACTAAAAGACAACTGAAAACAATCAAATCATAGAATAAGTAGAAAAAGAAACACCCAACATCCCAACCCCGAATAACTAATGATTTACTAAGAATTCCAGTAAATAAATAAGCAAACAGAACAACAGAGTCCCAAATAATGCCTCAGACCAGAGGATGTAAAACAGAAAATCTTAATCCCCATCCCTCGAACCAACCATAAAAATTACATTCAAGAGTCGCTTATCAGTCTCAAGTTTTAGAAAAGGAATATCAAAATGGAATATAAAACGAGCACAATTTCCATAATATAGCATAAGAAACGAAATTAAAACAAAAAGAAAAGAAAAGAAAAGAAAACGAACAGACGCAATGATTTGATTCCCCCTCCATCTCCATTCTCAATCCCGATTCTTCAACCTCTCAATACGCTGGTTCAATTGCTCAACCTTGACAAGCAAATGGGTGACAGAGTACAACAGCCAGTAGAACACAAGCGCCGATGCGATCAAGAGCGCATTCCGCTGGCTCTTCATGATCGATTTCTGGTGGCGAAGGAACTCAGAAGGGGTGCATGAGTCGGATTCACAACTGGGGAGAGTTTCATATTTCCAGTAGATATCCATGAGCAAGAAGAGGCAAAAGGGAACGACGGAGAGGAATGGCTTGAGAAGATTGCGAGTAACAGCAATTAGGCCCTTCCGGAGTCCATCGAGGCCTGGGATGGTGAGGAGGAGGAGCATGATTGCCTCAGCCGCAGCAGCGTAGCCAAGAACGACCCATTCCAATGCCATTGATGATAGATCTGAGCAGAGAATTGGTGGATCAGTGCGTTGAAATGAAATGAAATGAATGCTTTTCTTCGAGGCGAAGGAGTTTGATTTGGGTAGCTGTTTGAAGAAAGGTGGAGGGCTCGATGACTTAAGGAAGGGGAAGACTACTGAGACACGTGCCAAGTGTGAATATGGCACGCTCAAATCACTTTATTTATTTATTTATTTATTTATTATTAGGCCATTCCGAAGCAACCTTGTATTGGATGGACTAATACTTCATACCATATGATATTTGGGCTCAATCTTAAAGCCCATTTTCAAGCTTAAGAAAGCCCAAAGAACCATCCAAATAGGCTCCATGGATTATTCCAATGCCAAAACCCTAATAATAATAATAATAATAATAATAATAATAAACAATAATAAAAAAGGCTGGTAGGTGTAGCCATAGCCAAAGGTGGAAGAATTGATACCCACTAGCTTTTTTGGCTTTAGGGTTTGGGTTTATGCAAGAATAAACTCCCTTTCCCTTTCAAGCATTGGAATACACACACACCTTTGTTCTAACATAAAACCCAACTCTTTCCTATTCTATTCTCTCCTTCTTTACTTTTCAAATTCCTTTCCATTTCCATTCTTCTTTTCATTCTTTGCACTCGTATCCATATAAAAAACGCTCATACTTTTTTATTTAAACTAATCGATAAAACATTATAAGACACCCAGCAGAATACTATGTTTTACTGTACATAAGACTGCTTGACATTCATTCCTAATCTTTGTAGACAATTGGCTCATATAACTATCGGGTTTGACCTAATTGAAAAATAAAAATTTATTAAGAATATGAGAATAATATAGCTTTATCGTTAAATAAAAAGGGCCCACCAACCATATATCAATTCTATTTGGATCTCATTGGGATTATATAAAAATATTAAGATCTAAGGTCATGGACCATGGTGGATCCCAATATTAAGCTCCTCCATAATTGGTTTATAATTATAATATCTTGAACTAAATTACTTCAAATTTTAGAATTCTAAATAAATATAGAAAAATGTGTTCTGACATCTCTTCTCCTCTTCTTAACTGACAAATAAAGATTAGAAAGATGGACATGTAAGCGAATCAATCATAAAACGGTTTGATTAATGAAATAAATGTTTAATTTAGAAGAAGATAGAACAACAACCCACCAAGGAGAATATATTCTTTTTCATAAAGGAAAAAAAAAAATAGAAAAAGGGGATTCAATCAAAAAGAAATATTCTCAATACATATATATATGAATCCCCTTTTGAAGATTAAGTGGTGAGGTGGGTCCGACATGTCGAATAAATAATCATTCTCTCCTTTGTTCATGAACAATCCTTTTACGCCATGCACATACATCACTTCTTTTTATATTACTCTCTCTGGGTTTCTTTTAAACACACACAAGAATTTAAAAGAACAGACCCAGAAATCTGATCGTTGAATCATCCACATCATTTGCCACCTGGTCGAGATTCAAATACCGAACCAAATCAAGAACAAGGTTAAATTAATTGAATTGGATTGGATGGAATGAATTACCTTTTCGTTTCTCACAGTAATGGCTTAGGAAAGCGAGGAACACAACAATAAACGCAATCCCAGCAATGAGTCCTATTATTACCGCCAAAGTCTTCTCTATCTCCACGTCCGTATTTCTACCGTCTTTCAAATTTCAAATATATTAATTTATTTATTGGATTATATTTTATATATATATATATATATATAAATGCATGGAAAGACGTGAAAGCAAAAAGAATGGCAATCATCTCATTCACTCAATAATCCAACAATTCACACCTTTTTATATGCACTTAAAAAGTGTAAGAATAAACTAACTGACCATTTCCGCCGCCGCCGCCGTGGGGGCGGATACCGCCATGAGAAAACCTCGCATAGCACTTCCCCAAGAACACATCCCCCCACCCCGCCGCCGCACACTCCGCCTTCAGCCGTCCCACGGCCGTCACCACACAGTCCTGGCACTCTCCAGCATCCAAATCCCCAACGCATTGCGCCACCCCTTGAACATCCCCGGACCCACCCACTCTAAACGGCTGATATCCACCACCGCTGCCATCCGCCGCCGCCAAATACGCTAACACCGCATCCCTTCTAGCCCACCCACCAGAATCATACCCCATCACCGCCCCACACTTCTTCACCACGACCGTCTTGTCCTCCACTCCCAAAAAGCTAACATTGTCGTACTTCACAAAACACCCCTCCAACTGCAACGCGCCACCACACGCGTCTAGACAGATCGAGCCCAGCTGGGCGACAGCGTGGGCCACGCACTTGGCACAGGCCGCGTTTTGGAAGTCGCCCCGGCACTGGAACAGTCCGTACACAGTGTCGCCGTCGCCGGCGCCGGCGACGGTGGAGTTAGTGTATAATGTGAAGGAGGCAGAATTTATAAGAGAGGTGAGGATGGAATTGAGATTTGACTCATAGGTTGAACCGGAAGTGTATTTGGTTTGGGAACAGCCACCGTAGACGAAGGACTCGGCGGTGGTTGTCGCCGAGGACGGCGGCGATAGGGCGGAAGTGACGAGAAAGAGGAGGAGAAATGAAGGCATTTTTGTGGAGAGGGACAATGCGATGAAGAAGAGAATAGGTTTGGTGTGTGGGTGAAGGCTTTGAATGGGCCTTTTATATTAGGTCATTGGAATGCTCCAATTTAAGTTTCATTTTCATACTATAATAAAGTCAAGTCATACCCCCTTAATTATCATTTACTCCTCAATATTAAAACAGACCGACCTTTACTTAGAGAGGAGCTGTGGTACCACACTCATCCGTACTCGTAGGTTGACTTCCCTTTGCATCCCAACTAACCTCACAAACGAGCATTTCCCTTATGCATCCAACCCCTTCACTAATTTGAATGGGTTATAAAGATACGTTGATTTATACTATAGATCAGATTCAAAGGACCAAAAACTCAATTTTGCACATACATAGACTCCTTCCCCACTATAAACGATAAGCAAGAAAATAAGGAAGAAGTATGTTTCTTAATCGTTGCATATACTAAGAGTCCTCTCACTACCGACCCATTGTCTGATTGGGTCTTGTCCTATCAAGACAATTAGAAATTAATATAAAATTATTAATTGAAATGAAAGAAATATAAATTTTAATTTAGTAAAAAAAAAAAACTTAAATTTGACTTTGACCGATCTGTTTTGACTAAGCCCAACGAAATTGCCTCCAAAATAAGTAATGTTAATTTGAAATCTTGGTTTATTAGTAACAAAGCTTGAAATAATTGTAGAAATAAACATAGTTCCAAGCATGGGCAGACCAAGAAATTAAATTAAATTTTATTTCTTGGTCGAATTAGTGAAAAGAAAATATTTAAAATGTTTCAAAATTCATTATTTCCATTTCTTGTGATGCCCATTAAATGTATAGACAATCAAATGGAAATATAAAAGAAAAAGTTACAAAAATAAACATAAAAAAGGGAACACATTACTTCAAAAAGTTACCCAAGTTTCAAAAATTTAATTTCTATAACAATGAGAATCTGAATCAAAGCTTGGGAGTGAATGTTGTTTATCCTTCCTTTCACGTAAAATTCCATTTTTTTTAACAAAATCTTAATATTATTTATGTTTCATTACTAAACCAAATGTTTGAATCTACGACTTGAAAACCAATGACAATATTGTTTAGATGGATGTTTAAAATAAATAATTTAGTGAAATTGTTGAATACGAAGAAAACACACTTTTTAGAAGGATTGGACCAAAAATATTTCTCATTTAAAATCATTATGTCGGGAGAATTAGCTTCAAAGTTACTTTAAAAAGAATAGTCAAAAAAGAGATGGCAAAGCAATGGTAGAGTTTTTTTATCCTTGGAGCTTCATTCACAAGTGTTAAAAAAAAACGCTTTAGAAATATAGAACCAAACGTCAAAATAATTTATTATTAAATTACTAAAAATGATTTTATTACACATTAATTAGTTAAATATTTGATTGGATGATTAAATAAAAAATTTTAATTTGTATTTATTAGCCTTTGAAAAGAGTGTTCAAAAAAGTTGAAAGCATTTTGAAAGTGAATGTTTTTTCAAATAAGCAATTGAATGTGTGTTTTATCAACTGCTTCTGATGTGACCATTCTTTTATTTATTTATTTATTATTTTTATTATTATTTTATGTACATAACTATGGGTGGGTTGCGTTGAGCCTTGAGTTTTGATGTGAATAATTTAATTAATGATTCATCTATATATAAGATCATTATTAAGTTTTAATTTTAAACCTTATCTTAATATTTTACCAAATCGAATTTACTAGAGATATTTATGAGGTGGGGATCGAGAAATCTTCTCCATTCCCCTGCTCGTCATTTCTTTTATTTTCTCTCTCTATGAAATTCTTCATTTGTTTTACGTAAGTAATTTTCTTCCGCTTATTACTCTTTTGAATAAATAAATATTTTAAAATTTTCATTTTTAATATAATCTTTATTAAAAAGAAATGGTAATTTTTTAATAAATTAATATATTTCATATTCTGACATAATTTTTTTGATAATTAAAAAAATTTACTAAATCTTTAATTTAAATATTATAAATTAATTAATCTATTTATCAAAACATTGGATCAACTAAGCTTTTGGTTTTAAGTTCATATATGGAGCATTATAGACTTTCGAAATCCAAGTCTAGATAGTGTGTATTGCGAGAATATTAGAGAGTAATTTTTCGAACATGTCTTAAAACGTGAACAGAAAACTAAAATGGTACCTCGCAGAAAATCAAGAGAAAAACATTTTTTTTCGTATGTGTCATAATCATTGAATCTGAATATTTCTCATAACAATGTTGAAAAATATTGATCGTAACTCACGTTTTTTTCACCGCGTACTTTGATTGGCTCAATTTGCATTTCCAAATTAAAAACAAGTTTATTACTGTTGTTCTCAATTTCACACCAAATCAAATCCAACAACAACTTAGCATAAGATTTGTTATCATTTCTTCTTCTTTGATACTCTGTCTTCCTCCATATGTTGGAATAAGCTTCCATCGTAAACACCCTTCACCGTTTGCTTTGTAAGCAATCCATTATCGTCTTTGCAAAGGATGTACAGAGCTGTCCACTCTGCCCATGCACCAATCCTAACAATACCAAACCAAACCAAACCAAACCAATAATTAATGTCTTCTCCAAAATAAACAAGTAAATGTCAGAGTTTGGGAATGAATAAGAAACAAAACCAACCATCCCTTGTAGTCCTTCGGCTCTCTATTTGCTTTCAGCATTGCTTTAAGCTCTTTTTCGGTTAAGGCATCCGGATACGTTAGTGCATGCTTTTTGAAAATTTCTTCAAATTTTAATGTAACGAACCTATCATTTAAAATCAAGAATATAAAGACTAAATCAAACGTCTAAATAACCAAGCTCGAGTCCTAGAAAGCAAAGTTCGATGCCATTATACCTTCCTTCGGAATCATATACACCTGAATCACTTCCATGTTTGGCAAGGTGAATGTTGTTTATCACAATTGGGAATAAAAAGTTGGGACATTTCCCCTGCAAAGTAATGCATCAAAATTTATATTAATACTATATCCTTCTCTGTCTCTATTCATTTTTGCGAGAATTGTGTTCCCATATAAATTTTTTTTGATCTTTTTATATATTAAAAATATTAGTTAAAAGAAATTAATTGTCAATTAATTTCAAAAAAACATAAAGGGTTAATTTTTTTAGAAGGTAAATAAAATTCAAAAATAAAAATATAAGGAAGGAAAAGAAAGATCAACCCAATTAAAGCTAAAGTAGTGAATAATTAAAGTTATTTAAATAAATGAATAAAATGAAATTAAAATTAAAATTAAAATTAAAAGCAAGAAGGAAGAAAAATGAAATATATTTATTAAATAAAAAAAAAAAAGAAGAGAATAATAGGAGAGGAAATTACGGGTCGGGTTTTGGAGCTGAGTCCGATGTTAATAAAAACAGCACTGACGGAGGACAGAAACAAACCCGCCCCGATCGCTCGGAAGCCTTTGAAGGTTTCCCATGGATAAACGACGCCGTCATGGTTCCTATCGAAGAACGCCACGTGTTTCTGCAGCACGTTCTTCTCGCCTGCGTACAAACATGGGTGACAGTAAAAAGGTTAACTCAGAAGAAAAAAGAAGAGGACAGAAATGCAATTTCTAGAATTTCTGGGGGTGGTTTTCGAATTACTTTCTTCACTGGGGCTCGAGGAGAGATTCGAGAGTTCAGCCATCGGAGAAGAAGAAGAAGAAGAAGAAGAAGAAGGCCTTTCTCTGTAAACTTTGGTTTGGGAACGAAACGGTGCGTTTAAACAGAGAGGATGGGGGACTCGAGAGGGAGCTTTCGTTTTCGTGGGGAAGAAAATGGAATCATTAGTTAGCATTATATAAAGATCTTTTTGGATTTCTTTTTTTTCTTTTTTTTAATTCGTGAATTGTGTGGTGTCATTTTGTCTAATATTCCACGTGTCATCTTGTGAATGGCCATAATTTTTTTTGTAATAAGTACGTTCATATCTTTTTCACTTTAGTCCTTTGGAAAAAAGCAAATATTTTAGGCATTATTTTTATCTTTGTTTGGAATAAATGGAGAGTGCATGAGCTTTAATTATGTAAATAAATACGTATTAGGTATCTAAATAACAAACCCAATTACCAAAATCTTTTAAAATTGAGTGTAAAATCGTTCATTTTAAATTTAGAAATCTTTTCAATTTAATGTCTTAATAGTTAAGAAACATTCGTGTTAGCTATAAGAATAACACATGATAATATATATATTTTATTTCGTACAAAACTGAAGAAATTAATACTTTGGGCATACAGCTAACTTCCTTTCCAGGCACTTATTATTATTTATCTGCTTACCTTTTTTTTACCCCCTATAATTAATAAGGAATTTGCTTTTTGAAAAATTAGTTTTTTTTAAAATAAAATTTTCAGTACATAAGTTAAAATAATTATTTTATAAGGAGTCGATAGATAATATTTATAATTATTTTGTAATTTAAAGTTAGAGTACGTGTAAAGCAAAATAGAAAGATGCTTTCAAATATAATATAATGATGGTTATGGTTGGTAAAGTTTATGTTTGGTTTGCATTTCATCTCTAACAAACTTCATTTCAAACTATTTTTTATCCAAAAATAAAAAACCGTATTCAAACAATGTTTTATTTTATTGTTTTATTTTATTGTTAATTAAGGTAATGAAGCATTAAGAATCATTTTTCAAATCTTGGAGACTAAAGTATCAATTTTAAAATTTCAATAATCAAATAGAAAAAAAATTCAAATATCATGTAATTAAGCTTGAGTTATTTATCACTTTGTTATTTTATATGCTTAACAATGTAAATTAGAGAGTTAAATTTTTAGGATGCCATGAAAACTACTGAGCTGTAACCCGAAATAATTGTTAATTTACTTTAATTATTATAGTAATAATTGAGGAAGTGGAGTACACCTGGTTGGTGTGCATGTGATATTATTTATTGTTAGTATGATTTTTGGACTGAAAAGGGCATAGAAAGATGTAGAGGGGGGTAAAAGATAAAAGGGCATTTAAGAACATTCATTATCCATTTATTTATTATTTAAATCAGATGCATTTAACAATTTTGAATCAAATTGATTTGGAGGTTGGATCTAAACCGTCGGTATTTATCGCTATCACTTTCTTCATTTGTATATTTTCAATATTTCTATATCTACGCTCCATTATACTCTCTAATTAACTCACAATTAAAAACAATCTTAATGGGTAACCCAACCAATTCCAATATAATGGGAACCCATAAAACTGTTCTTTAGGGTTTTAGGGGTAATAAGGGGATTGCGTGTACATTTAAACTAGGGAAGAACGGAAAATGGAACCAATGGAGCGTGGATTTCACGCCACGTCTCCTCTTTTCTTCTAACAAGACTATTATACCCCTTACTTTATATTATTTTATCATTTTTTTTTTTTTTTACATTCTTTTATGCAAAATCCTAAAAAGACCTTTTAAATGAAACAAAAATAATATTTATTAATTATAGTATAAAAGAGTCTACCATGGTTCAAACAATATCTCATAACACATTTAACCATTAATAAAATCTTAAATTTTAATATTAAAAAAAAAACATTTATTCGAGAACAAGAAACAAGAAAAATGAACATCGCTAGTTTGTGTCACAAATTAATAGAGGAATTCCGTATTTATATGTGCGTTCGTTTTGTAAATCCCATAACCATAGTGATATTTTTCAACTTCAAACTTTGATATATAACTCATTTACACAGACCGGATCATATCAGAAAATCCATCAATCTTCGAGATTCATATATAAGATAACACATCATTTACTTTAGAAACCAAGCTTGCTCTTTGAGAGCTTACCAAATTCATATTGCTATGTTAACAGCTATAAACGGAGGTAGCTGAAACTACAACAAGCCTTTGCCATACTGCTATCTGATGCTCCTTGTACGCCTCAGTCTTTCCCAAAATCTGCAGTTACGGTTATCAACATACGATTACTTACAAATTTGGTCCCTCAACTTTTCAGAATATGTCTACATTTCTAATAGGATTTTCAAGATTTTAGACACCAAATCTGTTAATAGGCTACTATAATCAATTCTGTCAGTCAACTAACTGATATTAAACTCTGGAGGGCTAACCGAGCTCAACGTAGAGACCTCTTAGAAACTCGTTAAAGTGTGGGTGCTGAATAGACACAATCCTAAGGACTATACCTATAATTTAATCAAACACTTAATAAAGGAAACATGCTTTGTTCTGGGTCCATATGTTCATATTCGGTTCAATTTGAAGATATGATGCAATGCATAATGAAAACATCATGTAAATGCAGTCTATCATGACAATGGGGTCAGGTTTAAAAATTATATGCGCTGTCGAAAGAGAATTGGAGATGAAATATGGTATCAGTCACCAGTTATGTTGATCTCCCTGATCATAACTTAATGATGAAATGCAATTATGTTCCATCAAATTCTGACCTGAATCAAAGAATGCAACATTTCAGGACCAGACCCTTTTGCTCCGTCCTTCCCTCTTCATTCCCTGAAAATGTCATTAAATCATCACAAACCTGATAGATGATATACTAACTTAACCACAGAATGTCATGCACGCTTCATACCCAAGCTAGCAGTAAGAAGAGTACACAAAGTATTATCATCATGAGATTCCACATCGGTTAGGGAAGAGACCGAAACATTCCTTATAAGGGTGTGAAAACCTCTCCCTAGTAGACACATTTTAAAAACCTTGAGAGGAAGTTTGAAAAAGAGCCCAAATAGGACAATATCTGCTAGCAGTGGGCTTGGACTGTTACAAATGGTATCAAAGGCAAACACCGGGCGATGTGCCAGCAGGGAGGCTAAGCCCCAAAAGGGGTGGACACGAGGTGGTGTGCCAACAAGGACGCTGGGACCCGAAGGGGAGTAGATTGGGAGGTTGCACATAGATTGAAGAAGGGAACGAGTGCCAACGAGGACGCTAGGCCTCGAAGGGGGATGGATTGTGAGATCCCACATCGATTGGGGAGGAGAACGAAACATTCTTTACAAGAGTGTGGAAACCTCCCCCTAAAAGACGTGATTTAAAAATCTTGAGGGGAAACCCGAAAGGAAAAGCCTAAAGTCGATAATATCTGTCAGTGGTGGGTTTGAGCTGTTACAGTCACGAAGTAAGGTCTTAAAATGGTAAAAACAATTTAAGAATGGGGTGGTATTTTAAAAATTTATAAGTGGAAAAATAAACGAGATTTAAAACACGAGAAGCCGATTTAAATCATCAGTTTGAAAAATGATTTTAAACAAAGAAATCCAAGAAATACAACTTAAGCTAGACACAAACTAAATAGAATTAAGAGACTAATACATGTTAATTCTAACTGTTATAGATGTCTCGTCTCTTAAGCAATTCTATGAACAATTTTAATTGGAAAGTAAAGTAAGAACCTTCAAGAGGCTGAACCAGCTTCCGATTATGAGATGACATCATTTCTTTCTTCAGTTGAGTCAATATATCCTCCATTGTATATTCTCTTTGCCATTTAGCAAGCATGGGGAGAAGGTTCCTTTCAACCTGGTAATTACAGCAAGCATTCATTATTTCAAATTATGAAATGGCTACAAAAGGCTAGAGAAATGGTTCATACCATTCCAGTTTCTGGATTGACACAGGACATGTTTATCCTACTTTGGAATCTAACAGCCGGTGGATTATCTGGATAATCCTTTCCACAGAATAGCTTCAATTGGTAGATTCTCCCTTCATGAACAGTCTAAAAACACACAACACATCAGGGCATCAATTTTCTTTCCATACATTTTTTTTTTAAATATGACAAGATCTTCATAAAAAGTGCAACTTAGGAGCAAATAAAATCCACTTTCTCTGAGAACTCGAAGACATCGACTTCAAACTTGAATTGAGTACTCCAAAATTTCAGGCAAACAAGAAAAAGATGGCAACTCAAAAGCAAAAAACTTGAAACTTACATTAGGTGGACCTATAATGGTCCCAGTCCAAGACTGCATTAATAAGTCATCTGGATCATCCATGCCATAGCTCACAGTTCCATCACCGATCCCTTTTTCACCTCTCTCGAGCTCTTCCAATAATCTAAAATTCCTAGGAACTGCAAACAAACAGACGTATGGATCAGTCAAGCGAAGACAATAATTGCTATCATACTTCAAAGTTGCAACACATAGTAGCTGTCTCTAAAGGTGTATGCAGTTCGATTCAATTGGATTAGATTTTCTGACTAAATCGGAACCAAACCACAAAAGTGGAAAGAAAATAAGGAATAAGAAAACGAGTCACTCCAAGCACTGGTTAAATGTTGAACCAACAGTTCGATCATATTGTCAATTCATAGAGGCTACATGATGAAGCACTAGAGGTTCAGGATCAAGGCAGGTTGGACCACTCAGTTTATAAGGTTGATTTAGGCAAAGCAATGATAAAAAGAAATATCATTGAGGACTATGTCACACAAACCGCAAAAAGTAGCGGACAATGGAATAAACAATGAGGAACTAAATTTGCTTCCAGTTATTTTGATTTTCAACCAGTAAATGGCAATTGTTGTTGCCAAAAACTAATTGAATACAAGAGACGAGAGTTGAGGGTCTGAATAAAATAGATGTGAAGGTAAAAACCCAGCTCATGATAATCATAGGTTCAATATCTTCCTCCCTCACCAAGGAGCTACCATTTTCATTAGCTAATCCACAAGTTAGCTTTCTTTTCCTTCTGTACATGGATAATCAATGGGAGGGAAATTTTCATCACCCTCCTGTATCTATATATTCTCGACCCCTTTTTCTAAGCCTCCACAATTGATCATAAGTCAGACTTGCATTCGAAAACATAATGATTAATATCCTTAGTTGTTGGAACGTCTACATATAAAGGTGAATATTATCCAACCCCCACTAAGCTATCTAACCACTAGTCATCAAGAGATGTCTGAAACGGGGTTACTGTTTACAGGGTTGAAATTAACACCAGTACCCTTGCACTCCGAGCAACAATCCTGGCTAGCAAATTGTAGTCGAGTTCCAGCTAGATGTTCCTTCGTGGGTATTGTGTTGGCAGTTGCACTAACTGAATCTAAGTTCACTAGGCTTTCATTATCCATCTTTTTTTCTCTTAATCTTACTTGTATTTTCCTTCCAAAATTCAATCAACTTGCTAATTTGGAGTGGATACCAATATCGATATATAGGAAGAAGCTTTATAGGGCCTGACATCATTCTTAGCAAGATTGACGTAGATTCGAAGGCAACTTGATCGTTGAAATAGGTTGTTGTGCATGCAGAATGCAGAGTGATACATACCAACTGTGCAATCTTGATTTCAACCAGGTTGCAATAACAAGGTACATGAACTTGTAGGAAAACGAAATATTTTACAACTCTAAATGACTGAAATCAACATCACAGTGCAGTAATCCAAGCAGACAAAACATTCTCAGAGCAGTAATTAGTTCAAACAAGCATAAAAATGAAAAATATCTTCAAATTAACAAGATGAAGATTATAGAGGACTAGATGATTTGATACTTAACAGTTCCACATAAGTTGTTTCTGAGAGATAAGCAAAGAACATTCACCCTACTTCTAAAGACTAGCATGCCACGGTCATAACCTGAAGTGGTTGTGATATTTTTGAAGTTCGTCAGGAGATTGGAAAAGGGTCATTAGTCAATTAGAACTTAGGTTCCTTCTCAAAATTCATCAGCCGCGGATCCACAGTTCCAAGTTTAAAATTGCATTCATCCCTTTCGTTATATGAACTAATTCGATCATCCATGACTCATAACCAACAATAAATTTAAATAGCTTGGTGAAATAGGTTAGAGAAGCTTCATTGTTATTTAAAAGACCACCAAATAATTCAATCAAACACACGGCCAATAAGAATTCGAATCTAAGGAATCAACCCCATCACTAAACGATCACTAAACAACAATTCCATCAAAACCCAAACTCCAAACAAGAAAACCCACAATTCCAAAAGTCCCAATAAACCCAACAACTTCGAAAACAACGATCAATCGCGCAATTAAGCGAAGATTGAAACAAAAACAGAAAACCCAGAAAGGAAAGGAACAGAGAGAAGAGAAAAGGGGTTTTGAAGAACTCACCAACCACCCTGGATCCTTCAGAGCCCATGAAGCATAGAATGCAGAGAGAGGTTCAGAGAATTTCTAGAGAGAAAGGAGAAGAAAATAATTAATGAATGAATGAAGAAACGAAGGAAAGAAAGTAAAGAGGCTTGGTTGAAAAATGGGTGAGAGATAATTAAGCCGAAGCGGCATCGGCCATAAGATTGGACAAAAGAAGATCGCAGTCCCACCTACTAAATGACTGCTGTTTTCGCCAGTTTCGCTGGCAGAAGAAAGACGCAGTCCGTACTTTTTATTCTCAGTGAACCGATCCATCCATGCTCTCATATGCCTTCACATCTCGGCCCTACACGTATCCAATCAAGATTCCCATCCTACCATCAAAATTAAAAATAAAGTAGATATCAACATCATATTAATAATTTGAACTTTTAATTTATTTATAAATAGTGGAATGGTTGTTTGGTATTTATTAGTTAAAAATATATTTCTTTTTATAATTTTAAGAACATTAATACCTATAGTCCATATTTTTCATAAAATTCAGAAATAGACGTTTATATTAATATGACAAATGAAAAATATTATAATTTTAGTCTATGCAATTTTTTATTAATTTATTGCATTGTTACATCTTGAAAAAATAAACGAAATATAATAAAAATATCGAACACTAATGCACACCCTACGTTTGAAAGGCTCATTTATTAATTTAGATATTTTCTTATTACTTTTTTAAAATTTTAAAAATATCTATCAATATTTTATTGATATTTAAATATGTTGTTGACACCAAAAGCAAACATTACTTTTGAGGCAGGAACAGCAAAAATTGCATATCCATATGATGTTGACATACCAATTTAAAGAATTTTGTGTGTAATAAGGGTTTTAGAAATAAGGAAGAGTTTTATTTTCTTCCGGTAGAAGATAATTATTTATATTAAAACCCTCTAGAATTTCGTATGAATTAGGTTAATTATTAATCAAATGGGATCGAACTAAGATACCACAAGTCAAGAGCATGTATGGTGTCACAATCGCTCTCTTATGGCATGAGGATATGTGCGACATTGATTCTAACCCAGCGAATAAGTCAGTCACCTGGAAGTCAAATTTTGCCTCTTTTCAGACCTTGTGCATAATAATAATAATAATAAATAATAAATAAAAGCATTTGAGTATAAAGAAAAGCATTTTGGCATAAATTCTTGCAAGAAAGAGAAGCTTATGATATTTTTTTCCTTTTTCTTTACACAATTATGTTCTAATTAATTGGTGAAAAAAAAAGTTTTAAAAGAGAGAACTTAGGATAGAAGAGATGATGATGTGAGAAAAAAAAAACCCTAATTATTTAAGAGCATTTAACGTAAATAATTTTTATTTTCTTTTGAATGAGACGTTATATGGAGTTAATAAATTTTATATACTACCTTGAATTATATTAAAGCCGAAACAAATAAAGAATTACGACCTTTGAAGAAAGGTATAGTTTAAATATTGAATTATTTTGATGGTGACAATTATTTGATGTGAATAATATAAAATCGAGGATTAGGGTTTGGGCTTCATATTTGAGCGTGTGAAAATTTATGGGCAATGTGAATTGGACTGAAACTTGTAGAAGTTATAATTCTATTCGTCAACATTTAGAAGCCACAACGTGTTAGTTTGCATATGGTTATAGAGATATCCATTTTCTTTATAGAAAACTCTCGACACATTCCTTTTTTTCTCTTGCTAAATTTTGAGGATGGGTATAGAAAAACAATCATGTTCATTATTGAGAAACTCTACTCCTCAACATTCTTTCTCGTTCACGTCAGTCAAGACTCAAGCAAGACAAGACACTTTATCATTATTTACTGAAAAGCTAGAAATATATCTTCTTTCTACAGAAACAGAACGAACGTTAATTTGTTGAACAGTATTCATTATTAAATTTTGTACATTTATCAATAGATCTCATATTTTTTCGTCGGTAGTAAATATTTTAACATATTTAAAGTTGATATATATTTTTTTTATTATTAATTGTACGCGAATGCACATCAAATTATAAAACTTTTGTTTAAATGATAATTTTAAAATTATATAAAAGAAAATAGGATAGACAAACAAATCATCCATAAANAAAAAAAAAAAAAAAAAAAAAAAAAAAAAAAAAAAAAAAAAAGAAAAAGTTATAATATGGTAATAAGTTTAACTATCACTTAAATTAAAATTATCTTTTAAATATAGGTATATTTTCTTTGTTTTAAACAAAATAAGATTTCCACCCTGTCAATTTAAGGTGATGACGTGGGATATAATAACAGGTTGGGTGTCTTTCTTGAAATTACGGTATTGCCCCTTCCTTGTTCTGACTTGCGAATTTGTCACTTCCTCGTGTTTTCTGATTTATAACGTGTACGTTTTAAACTCTTTTTTCCCCAATTTACAAGGACAATAATGTCATTAACGTAATTTTTTAAAACTTAAATAATCAATTACGAAATTTATTTTTATTTTTTAAAATAAAATGTGGGTAGTTAAAAGTTATTTCTCCCTCCATATAATCATATAATCGTAAGAAAAAAAAAAAATCAGTAATATAAAAAATTTATTTTGTTTTTGTTAAATAATTAGTAGTCTGTATTAATTAAAATTAAATAAAAGATAAAAGGTTTTAACTATTGTGACGTCAAAAAAATTAAAATGCAGCAGTACTTGAGGACGTTAGGAAGGAAATTACGGGTTTGCCCCTCGTTTTGTATAGAGTCCAATTTGGTATTCTCTAGTTGTTTCTCACCAAAATATCTTGTATCCAATGGCCATAATTTTTTGTTACGTTTATAAGCTATTTTTGTGGTCCAAAATCATTTTAAAATTTTCATAACATTTTTTCGGGTAAATTATAATTATAATTTAAAAAAAAAATTAAAAAATGACTAATACATTACTTTTTATTTAATAAATAATTACATAATTGTGTTTGATTATTCTAAAATTTATAAAATTTATAAAATTAACGCATATTATTTAGTTTTATATGTAATGGATTTCTTAATTTAAAATTTTAGTAATTTATTAAATTGGTATAAAATTTAAAAAGGTTTTTAAAATTTACATGCTTCTTAAATAAAATTAAAAATTGTCTCCTTTAGTGATTATTTAGATTTTCTAGTTTTTGATTTCTAAAAATTAGATTTATAAATTTAATTTTAATATATTTTTTAATTTACTTTTTATCTATATTTTAAAAAATCAAGTAAGATTAATAATTCAAATATTTTCTTAAAAAGAAAAATAAAAAACTAATATTTTATGGAAGTATACATATATTTATTGAAAAATTATAAATATAATTTTACCATTTTATTGTTAATATTATATGTTATATTTTGTAGACAATTTTGTTTTTAGAAAAGTGCAGAATTGACTAGAAATATGAATGAAAATTTAAAAAACAAAAGTCAAATAAAATGTGCGTCTATATACATATAATTCTTTAATTGCAATATTTTAATTTCTGCGTCTTCTTCCTCTCTCTCTCTCTCTCTGCCATGCACGGCCTCTGCAACTCAACACCCCTCTCTCTATTTCAGCCCACCTTCCCCACCAGAAACCATAGTCGGACTTCTATTAACAAACTCCACATCGTCAAAATGGCCACCGATTTCGATCGCGCCGCCGAATTGAAGCAATTCGATGAAACCAAAGCCGGCGTCAAAGGCCTTCTCGATGCTGGCCTTAATCAAATCCCTCGCATCTTCATCCACCCGCCCGAAACTCTCTCCGACCTCAAACCAACCCCTAAATCCTCCGGCGAAGCCGTTGTCATTCCAACGATCGACCTTGGCGGCCTCGACTCCCCTGATCTCCGCCCCTCGATCGTCGACCAGATTCGAAACGCCTCATCGACCTTCGGATTCTTCCAAATAATCAACCATGGAGTTCCGCAGAAAGTGCTCGATGATATAATCGATTCGATTAGGGCTTTTCACGAACTGCCATCGGAGGCGAAATCGCCGTACTACCAGAGGAACGTTGGGACCGGAGTGTCGTACTTGTCGAACATTGATCTGTTCAAAGCGAAGGCGGCGAGTTGGAGAGACACGCTTCAGATAGGGATAGGACCGGCGAAGGCCGCAGCGGCGGCGGAGAATATTCCAGAGGTCTGTAGGGCGGCGGTTGCGGAGTGGGCGTCGGAGACGGAGAGGTTAGGGTTTGTGTTGGAGGAGTTACTGTCTGAGGGATTAGGGCTGAAATCAGAGCGGCTTAAGGAGGCAACGTACGGAGAAAGGCGGATGATGGTAGGGCATTACTATCCGTACTGCCCGCAGCCGGATCTGACGGTGGGGATTAAATCACACACGGATCCTGGAGTTTTGACTGTGCTTCTGCAGGACCACATCGGCGGTTTGCAGATCCGGCACGGCGGCGGATGGGTGGATGTGGAGCCTGTCGCCGGTGCTCTTGTTATTAACATTGGCGATTTGCTTCAGGTAACCTCTCTAGAGATCGGGACTGTTTCTTTGGATAAGAACAATTAGGTCGTTCTTGAATCAACCAGAATCCATATTGCAGTTGTATTAAAACAAAATTATAATAAAATTTTCATTCTTTTTTTTTTATAGATTGCATCAAATGACGTGTACAAGAGCGTGGAGCATAGAGTCCTGGCGAATGGGAAGCCAGAAGCACGGATTTCGATTGCAGTGTTCTACAACCCTGAAATCAGAGACAACTTATACGGACCACTCCCGGAGCTAATCACACCGGAGACACCTGCAGTTTATGGTGAATTCACCTACGATGATTACATAACAAGGTTCTTCAACAAGGAGCTAGATGGCAAATCTTTGCCCAACCATTATCGAATTTGAACTCTCCAAAAGGCATATACTTACGTAACCTTATGTTTGTTTGTTTGTTTGTTGTTTATTATTAATGTTTGTGCTAATTTCTTGTAAAATTTACCTATTTTGATACTCCGCCGATTTGAATACAGCTATATGAATTTAGTTATTGATTAGACCATTAAAGCATGGTTAATTGGTTTAGTTAGTTACGATTCATGTGTTTATTAGAGCCTAATAATATGGCATTTTATTGGAACCACAAATTTTAATTTCATTTTCAAACCTCCGAGCTTGAGCGTCTAATCTACATAGCATCGAAATGATGTAATAAAAAATAAAATAAAATAAAATAAAAAAATAAATGTGAACCTGAATTAGTGCAGTTCTCTTCTCTCTGTTTGTGGTTCTATATTTGGAAATCAACACTCTGTAACCAATTCGAAATCCCAATTTCATTCGCGGATTCAAGTTTTCCCCCAAATTGTCTGATTGTGATCATGTTCCCTTTCTGCTTCATCTTCATACTCAATCCTCCCGTTTGCAATTCCGTCTGAAAATCTGTTTCGGTTGTGGGTGGTAGATTGTTTTTTTCGCACCAGAGAGCGGAATCAACCATGAGATTCAAATGTCTCTTCTGCTGGAAAAAGAAGCCCTTCGCCTCCGTCACTTCTTCCATCGTCTCCTCGCCCTCGACGAATGGACCTCGCTCCTCATCCAGAGATTCACACTCTCGGAACGCGGAACTCGAGGAGGTTTTCAAGAAATTCGATGTGAACGGTGACGGAAAGATCTCCTCTGCCGAATTAGGCTCGATTATGGGGAGCCTAGGGCACAAGGCCACGGAAGAAGAGCTCGCTAAGATGATCGAGGTATTCGACGCGGATGGCGACGGATTCATTAATCTGCAGGAATTTGTGGAGTTAAACACTAAAGAAATCGATCCCGAGGAGTTGTTGGATAATCTGAGAGAGGCATTTTCGGTTTACGATATCGATGGAAATGGATCGATCTCGGCGGAGGAACTGCATAAGGTTATGAGGAGCTTGGGGGACGATTGCTCGGTGGCAGATTGCCGGCAGATGATCAGCGGCGTCGATAGAAACGGCGACGGACTGATTAGCTTCGATGAGTTCAAGGTAATGATGTCGGCTGGGCTCTCCGTCGCAGGCGGTTGAGTATGATAGTCGGCCGGCGGGTTTCGTGAGGAATGTGCATATAGTTTGCCATAATTCGAATATGTTTTCTTTTTTTTCCTTCTGTTCTCTGACGAAGTATTTGCAAGTTCTTCCACCAAGTATTTTCTTTGTTTTCATTTTTCTCTTGGGATTTTATCATCATTTTTAAAAATAATAACAATAAACTCCCTTTCTTTTTTTTTCTTTTTTCTTTTTTTTTTAATTTTTCAACAAAATGAGTTGTTACAATTGATTTACTAGCCATACGATGATTTTTTTCTGTGCAAGTTTTTTACTTACAAATTCATTTTTAGTATTTTTTTTTTGAATAATAACAAAACATTTAGTAATATTTATGCGGTTAAATATTATTTTATTACGATGTAAAGGTTTCTTCTCGGAAGTAACTTAATGATTAGGTTTCTTCTAAAAAATTTAATAGTGTACTGACTCAACTCGATTATTGTGAAAAATTAGTGCATTTATTTATTTATTGTGCTTGGGGCGTGAACTTGGATTATTAACACACTTAGCCTAACTCAACCAAGTTTGGCATTTGATGAATGTGAAGACGAGACATTGTCTGCCACAGCTCAAACCCTTTCCTTTTGTTGATTAGTCTAAAAAGCTTACAATGAATCCAAGCAAAACAATCCTAAAAAGCTTACAATTGATTGGAAGATGCATTGGTTGAAGAAGTAAATAACAATAACACCCACGAGAAGTGTCTGTACATGAATTAGCTTGAACTTATTCAAGAAGATTGTTACAAGGTCGACGACAAACAAGCAAAACAAGTAGAAATAATAAGAAAAAAAAAAACGAAGAACTGAACCTTCTTCTTCTTCTTCTTCTTCTTCTTCTTCTTCTAAGTACCTTCACCCTCTTTTTACCCATAATGGCTTCAACAAAAAAAAGAACACAACCACATGGGTAAAAATATCCCCTTTTACAGAGTGAAAAAAAAAAAAAAAAAAACAATATCTCAGCCAAAAACTGAGCTCATCTCAATTTTTGTTTAATAAACTAGCCGTCCCCAATCACACAGCTAAAGAAGAATGTATTTTTAAACCAAACTCTCTACTATGATATACAATTTTACAAACTACCATCACTGAGACCCCACTGTATATATATATAATGGAGGCAAGCATATATAATCATAACTATTGCCCAGCCCCTCTCCTTGATGATCTTGAAGGAGGCCTATTTATTTCTGCTCCTTCACCTGAGCCTGACTGCCTTGTTTCTTCTGGGATCTTAACTTCCTGCATCAAAACCAATATCAATACTCTTTTCTTGGTTGATACGGATGATGGTAGTTAAAGCTAAAGGATTCTGGCAACAATGAATTTATGTAAAAAACACTTGCCGTCATCTGAGGCGGAGGACTGGTCCGTGACAGTGTCTGCTCTTTTGAACGTAAGCGATGTCGATGCTGCATGTGCTCAAACTGTTGTAGCCTAGCAGCAAAGTCAATTCCATTATGAGAGTTCCCATCATTCTGGCTTACATCACCATCTTCATTTATATTCAAACCAGACATGTGCATCAGGGTGGAGTAGGAGTTCCCAGATGATAATTGCTTGAAGTGCTCACCACTAAATGAGTATGGAGGCACTGTTTTCAGACGTGTTTGCAGTATCTTAAAGGCAGCACTTTGCTGTCATAAGGAAAACGAAGAGTCTATTAATGCACCACAAGAGTGTTATCATTCATTACAGACGTGAACAATCTTTTTTTAGCATTGACACAGGTAAAGGTTAGCAGAAAAAAGAAACCATTCAAGTATTTACTACTATATCAAATTCATCAGCTTGAAAATTGATATCGCTAATACTATTTGCCCACTGGTCAACGACGTTTATTTCCATTATTAAAATCAACATTTTATCGTAACACGAACTAATCATTAGTTTTTCCCTACTAAATGACGTAACACCATGTATAAGAAACCAAAGTCATCATCACAGCTAATAATAACCAAAAGACATGATCAACCAAGAATTTGTAACACTTCCATGTCTACGGATTTTCTTTTTTTTTTAGATAAAAAACTAAATGAAATTGTAAAAGAGAGGAGGCCTACTACAGGGAGATTTACAAAAGATCTCTCCGATTATGAGGGAAGAAAAGCTATAGCAATGATTTACACCAATCACAACCATTCTCTTTCTTGAATTTTTCACTCAATGAAGAAAGAAAGAAAATTGTTTTAAACTTTAGATAATATCATAATAATAGGAATATGTGAATCACCTCCTTCCTGGATAAACATGGTTTTGAAGCCTACGTATAAACTTCAACACCTGAAGCTTACAAGAATGTTGCAATCTTTTGTTTTTCTGTAACTTATCTAATTGTATTTTATACCAAATGAATTTGAGTTTGATTTGAATTGTGCTAGTTTGTAAAATTTCAAGCTTTATAACCCGAGCTATTCATTCGTCGTGGGTAATCATAGGTCATGTCTTATGTGTAACTCGCCTGAAATTCACTGGAAACAAGGGTGCATGAACTCGTAGACTACAATGATCTAGTTTGTCACCACTACAGCCCACCAAACATGCAGACCAAGCGACTCTTGTCCAAGCAGCCATTCTATGGCATTGGAAACTATCCAATAACCTAGCTCCCGGGATTGAATCCCAGACCCACTCAATCCTTGAATTTCAAAAATAAGAATATTGTATACAGTCAAATATCCGAGATCTACATATTCTAAGTACGATTTCACAAGGTCAAAGTACAATAATAGATAAAGCTTCCAAAATTTTATGCCCAAATCCGATCATCCTACTAAGACCAGAAGAACAATGAATACAAAGAAACTGCATAGCCCCCTTAATAATATATAGGGGGAAAAAACCAACACTGTCCAAGTTATAACGTTAATAAGGTAGAAAAAGGAGCAACTGGAGATTAAGAAGGCATACCTGGGGAAGTAACATTAGAAGACCGTATAATACTTTTAGTAGCCATATATATCTTCCAGGTTCAAGAAGCTGCAAGAAACCCAAAGATATATCAAATTCAAGAAGAAATTGACAATCCAAGATGCTTGCATGAAAATATTGTATTTCCCCAAGAAAATAACGAGACCGGGAAGATAAGTAGCCTGCCTTACAAAATGGTATGAAAATTCAAACTGTCCAATAAAATAATTTAGCTTTCAGGAATGTTTACAATGCATTGATTGTGAGAGTTCTGTTGTGTTCTTCCATTACATTCTTCCACAACTTTTTTCTTAATCACAAATGGTTCTTTTTTTTCTCTCTCGTCTTTTTTAGTAGGACCCAATAGGTTTAATTTTTCATAAGCTCGCTGGCTTTAGGTTGAGAGGGCAACTTATCTACCTTCCTCTTTTTCCACATGGGATGACATCATTTCAATTTCTTATCCCAAAATAGAAAGACAAATCATTATTCATGACATTATTTTACAATCTCCAAAATCAAAAGGCTTTCCCTCACATAATACAAAAAAGAAGAAGAACCTATCATCTTTCTGTAATCTACAAGTCCCAGGTATGCAAGCACAGTGAATGATGGAAGTAAATATCTATAAAATGTGATTACTTCTTTTTAAAATGATGAAATTGCAAAAGAAAAAAAACTACTATAGAATTCTCATTTCAAATACTCAATAGGAAAGTGAACTATATTAAGTCATTCCCACCTGCAATCTTAGATAAGCAAAGACTGGAGTCTCCAGAAGGCGAATCAGTTTATCCAGCTGAACTAAAAATTTCACATTAATATCTTCCTCCACCAAAGACTGAATCACTGCACTTGCATGCTGGTATGTCTGTGATGCAAAAATAAATAAAAAAATTAAACAGTTAGATATTGAGACATAGTTTAATACAGAACTGAAGTAACATTGAAACGTTACCTGTGCTACTAAGCAAAGACTTAAAATAGCCATTGGGGAATGACACCATGATGCATATAAAGAAACAAATAGGTCCTTCCCAGCTGCATGCACCAATGATTTCTTTAAAAGATCTCGAAGATCAGATAACTCAGAGGAAGTCAGCAAAATCAAATTGAGTGCCTGAAAAAGAAACAAAGAGTAAACTCACTGAAACAGAAAGATAGCCAACTTTTTTTTTATATCCATCAGTGTCCGAGTCAGCTTGCGCACACCTCGACTATTCTCACGGGACAATTGCCTGACCCTACTACATTTGGTTGTAATGGTTACTCGTAGGATATTGAATCCTAGGTAGGTGGTCACCATGGCTTGAACCAATTCCCTATAAATCCTTTATATTATTTACATGGCTCTTTTTGACACTAGGTTAACCCATGATAGTGGAAAGGTGGTCGACTTTGTAACAAAAAATACAACGAATTAGAGAAAAAGAAATTAACTAAAGATGGGGAACACAACTGAAATTCAATAACTAGGGTTTCAACGTTAGTAATTTAGGATTGTGAACTTGTGAAGAAAAGGAATAAAATTCAGCACCTTTGACCTGCTATTAGAGTGTTTGATATAAAGTGCTCATAATAAAAGCATATTTGAAACTACCCTCTAGTTTAAGATATAATTGTTATGCTACCATTTCGTATCGTGAAGAACAACAAGCAATGTTGAAAATTCCTAAATAATCACACTGTCCACATTGTCCAAATGGGCATCATGTTATACTTCACTCAAAAGGCTGAAGACTCGCCCTAATACAAGCCACATTATCCAACCTCCCCACTTACTACATGTCTCTATTTGCAATGCCACAAAAAGTGGCTTCGGATATAGAAAGATTATTCATAAAATACTTGTGAAAAGATGGCCCACACCTTGTTCGATGGAATATTATAAACCTCTCAATAGAAAAGGGAGGTCTCGGTCTTTTCTCAATAAAGAAGAACAAAACTCTCTTCGACAATGGATATGGAGATATCATCACGAAAAAAAGGCGTTGTGGAAAAATCTTATAAAGGCTAAATATACTCCTACATCAAACAAAAAATCAACCCCCTCCACATCACCAACCGAACTTGCCATAGGGTGGGTGATGGAGGAAGCACATCATTTTGGACCGACCCATGGTTGACGGGGTCTTCTCTACAAAATCCTTGATGATGGACATAGTGGAAAAAGTAGAAGCAATAAATCTCAAGCTAGCAAAGACAATATGGTAAGGACGTCACCCTAAAAAGGTAGTAGGGTAAGGACATCACCCTAAAAAGGTGAAGTTCTTCATTTGAGAAATAGCACATAGCTTACATCACTCTTTCTCCAAATTGGTGTCCATCATGCAAAAAAGGATACGAATCACAAAGTCACTTATTTATGCAATGCACATACGCTCAAAATTTCTGGACAAGGATTCTCAATATATTTGGATGGCATCTCACATTTCCTAAGGAGATAAAAGGGTCAATTGGACATGGCTTTAATGTATCACCCTTTCAAGAATGCAAAAGCCCTATTATGAAAAAAACCTCATCAAGGCTTTCTGTTGGAATCTACCAAAAGAAAAAAAAAATTAAAGAATATTTGTAGGAAAGACACAGACTTGTACAAAACTTTTCGACAATGTTGTTTACCAAGCTATACCTTGGTGTAATCTAATATTTTTAATTGGGAAGGTTTTTGTATACTATCTTTTTTTTTTTTGTAAATTTCAATCACCAATGAAATTGTCTCGGAAAAATAAAAACTATGTTCCCAAACACACCCCATTATTAGGCAATTAAAATAAAAGTTATCTAAACTTCAAAATTTTTAATTGATCGCAATAGATGTTTCTTGTCTTATACATCAGCAATTCTTTTCGTCAGCTACCTATGCAAGGTTTATAAATAACACAAAAATAAATTACAGATGAGATAGCAACCTGAACCATAATAGAAGCGAAATCCAGATCTGATTCTCCTTCCAATATTGTAGAAAGCTCACGGTAGACCCGTTCAGCATTTAAAAGTACACATAAGCGGCGTATTATCAATGCACCACGCCTAGGAAAGAAATGAAATAACATATGTTTTGTAGATTATAAATCCAATATCAATAGATATCATATTTTTGTGTACAACAACAAATAAGCAGAGGAGAGGAAAAGAAAACTCACTTCTCCAGAAGAGAATTATTGATCCGAAAATTCTGCACTAGGAAGACAACAAGTTGGCGAAAATGTTGCTGATCTTTTGCTATGCAAGCATGAACATCAAGAACAAGGAGAACTACCTGGGACAGAATCCAATGTAAAACTGTAAGTTAACAGCAGAAACAAGGAATGAAAATAATTAGCAATAAAAAATATGAACAGAACGGCCAAAAAATAACGAGTAAATTCAGTTTTAGCAGCACATCAAATTCTTCATTAACTTTAATCTTTCATGGTAACAATCGTTCAAAATCTGTTAACGTAAAAAATAATTGGGACTGATACTGAAGCTTGAAAGAAAGATATTAAAAGCTGTTTTTTTTTTTTAAAAGAATATTTGTGAGTATTCGAGCTAGCTTATGTGCACCCCGACTATTTTCAAAGGACGACTATCTGACCCTATTACATTTGGTTGCAAAGTAACTCATATGATATTAAATACTGAATAAATGATATCATGGCTTGAACTCATTCTCTTTAACCATTTTATTGTTTACATGCTCATTCTCGAGGAAAACATTAAAAGCTAGTGAACCCAGTTGATTCGTTCTCTTCATTAAAAGTAACTATAATAAAAACATAAACAAAAATCCTTGTACAAAACTTTTAACTTTTTTTTTAATATAAGAAGCAGACATGTATTTGCATCGTCTCGAGCTCCAAGCAAGGTTAAATTATTATTTCTCTCGAGCTCCAAGCAAGTCTGCCTTCACAAGTGTTGGGACACCTTGATTATCTGGTTAAATTATTTTTCTCTCAATTATTTTTATTAACATTTTCTAAAATAAAGTATGAACACAACACTAAAGATTAAATAATCTAGAGACACATTATAGCCCGTTAACCAAAATAAAAATAATAATAATAACAGATGTATAATCAAGCAATCAAAAGATGATGAGACATGTCTACAAATTAGAATTAGAATTGCCAAGCGTGGAAAAATTTACAAAATGACGCATCAGAATGTAACAGATAACGGGAACCAATATAATGCGATCACAAACTAACATGCAAAATCACTGAATTTTTGTTGAAGAGAACATGAAATCAAATCATGAGAAGAAATTATTACCTTGTCAGAAGAATCAGATAGGGCTTGAAGAAGGCTGTCAAGTATATCATTCAAATAGATCAAGACCTGTCCAAAAAGGAATGAAGATTAACCACACATAAGAATGCACCTAATATGTAGAACAAGAGAAGCGAGACAGACTGATAATCATCCCCAAGAATTCATATTTCTGACAATTTGTGTTCAGCCCTGAAGCTACCTCAGACTGACGAGTAGTACGAAAAAGACTGGAGATGAGCTTCGTCTAAAGAAGGAAAAAGTATTGTATCATCAGCAAATTGGAGGTGAGTGATGGAGATTTTTATGTGGATTCTTTCCAACCTGAAAACCTTCAACCAATCCTTTTCGTTTTGTCAATAAGAGCATCCTACAATGCCCAATACAAAGGAGAAGAAGGATCTCCTCAATGAAGGCCTCTCCTCGAATTTTAACTCTAGGCTTACCATTGATAATAATGGAGAAATTCATTGATTGACATGCACCCTCTATTCCATTTCCTCCAAGTTCGCCCAAAGCCATCAGCTCAAAGGATGTCATCAAAAGAGTTCCAATCCGCCATATCAGATGTCATCTCTAAATCAAGTTTTGTGACCACTCCTACTCTTTTTCCTTTTATTTAACTCATCAATGATCTCGTTGGTAATAAGGGAGGCATCAAACATTTGACAGTTAGCCACATGTGTGATGATAAAGAGTGGGTGAATTCTGTATCTTCAATGATTTATTGTAACTAACCGAGGATTGTAAATTCTGTATCTTCCTTACTCGTTTAATTTTCTTCTTTGAAGCTGTGGAGGTGGTCTTTTTCTTGTTAGGAACATTGGGACCATACTTCATCAAAACACATGGAAACATTATTCGAAGTCTATTAAGAGCCACTCAATTCCATTTCTGATAGATTCCTTTTATGAAACTAAGTAATCCCACAATGATATATTGCAACCGCTACCAACCTGCATTTGGGAGATAACTTTGTGTTCTTTAGCAAATCAACTTGCCATTGTCGCCATTTCAAACAATGGGACTCAATGACTCATTATCACTAGGAAATCACTATACCCACTAAGACCAGATCATCAGCCATAAAGACAACTGCTAGCGCTACTTTTGAAGGTTGGATCAAAATCAAATATCCCTCTAATTATGTAAAAGAAATAAGAGATGTGGGCAGAGGTAGCTTAGAATGTACTAAAAAAACCATTGGCCTCCTCAAAATGGTTGAAGCTTAAATGAAGTCCAAAGTACACAAGCTTCAGTCTCCAAGGTCTTAGTGCCAAGTGTGATTTACCACATGGGTAATCTTTCTCTGGTAAGAGTTGCAAAGGTTCATGGTTCTCAAAATACATCGAGGCAATAGAAAGTGTGTTAAGCTTTACTCACAATAGGAAAAGGTCGACAACTTTTCCTGAAACTTAACAACTTTTGAACAATATATGGCCAGTGAAAAATTATGATGTAATTTATTTCAATGGGATAAAACTCTAAGGAGTACACTGTTTATCTCAGAAGAGAAAAGGGAACCACCCAAATTTTAGAAAATAGAAAGTTGAAAAGGTCAACAGGTTTCTAATTTTGATACACACGAGTACCAATCCCATGTCATGGCTACAGCCAATGTATTAGATAATTTCAATTGCCTTACATACTGAAAGATTGTCGTCCTATGCAGCACACTGCATTCATCTAGAAATATCAAAGTGATGATGGGAGGTTATCACTTGCCACCATTACGTTTGGATAAAGCCAATAGCAAATAGAAAGGTTTTCTTGCTCATGATCAAATATTAAAATTACAGGTCAAACAGAAAAAACTTCGTTTTCTTCTTCCTTTTTTTTTTTTTTGGGGGGGGGGGGG